>NC_090256.1:65817904-66127548 GCF_037325665.1 Littorina saxatilis
ATATAGGCGAAACTGACACGGGTAAGCAGACGTTTTAGTGTGTTCGCTGATTTTTTTACGATTCAAGAACAGCGTCCAAGATTTATTCTTTTTGCCAAGAGCGAACGGTGTACTGATCACATTCATTTATCACGGTGTAGAGTTAACGGAATGGATCGAAATTCAAAGTCGAAATTATTGAGTTTCAACAGACTGCCACGGTTCTCTCCGTCTCTCCGTCTGCATATTTTGTATCTTGCAACATCTTTTTTGAATTGGGGACATTCAGTGTTCTGGAACTTTACACTGATTTTTCTCAAAGTGCTTATTGCTGTGCGAGTCTGCGGTGTTTCAATGTACTTTAGCTATATATAGCTCAGTAATGGCATCTGTGTTCATTATCGTGTGAATACAATGCCAATGTAGACCTAAGGACCGAGATGGCACGACATTTTGTTCCACACAAAACGTGTTTTGGGTTATCAGCATTCTTAGGTACTCACTTATACATGTACATTCATGGTGTAGTCGTGTAGTTAGTCCGTTACACAGGCACACGACACAGGTTTGGCGTTGGGTATGGGTCCTCTTGGTAACAACAATCAGTTGCTGCTCCTGTCCAACAATCTCTGACCACTCAACTCATAATAGGTAGGATCTCTCCCACGCCTGGTTGGATGCTTGATGCTTTACATTACAGACTAGACTACTCCTGAAGAGTAAGTTACACATTTCTTTTCCACTTGCAGCTTTTGCTTGTCAAATCTGTATGGTAAAATATATGTAACATTAGGTATTGGTGATGGTAGTCTGAAGCTATAAACATGTAATGTCTTTTGTTCTTTGTAAATTGAATAACAAGTACTTTGTAGATGAAATTATTCATACATGTACTTGAAGATGCATAGTAATACTGTGCATGGTAATTGGTATGATGTACAGTACTCCTCGGATAAGGTGACCCCCCTTGGGACCAAAAAAATTCGTGATCTTATCCGAGGGACACGTTAACCGATCCTCGGATAAGATCAATTTCAGTAGAAAAAATTGATCTTATCCGAGGAGATCAGAGTTTAGTTTGAGGCCAATTGAAACTCAATGACGTGATAATGGGCAGATCCGGAGAGAGACACACACTGACATACATACTGACACTGACACAGAGACCATCGGCTGCATTAGAGAGAGCGAGAGAGAGAGAGAGAGAGAGAGGGTCGAGAGAGAGAGAGAGAGAGAGAGAGAGGGGAGGTGAGGTAAGACAGACAGACATAGAAAGAGAGGAGAGACACAGACAAACTGATTATGACAGAGAGAGATAAAGAGAGGAGACGGAGAGAGAGACATAGAGTTAACAAGTCGCGTAAGGCGAAATTACTACATTTAGTCAAGCTGTGGAACTCACAGAATGAAACTGAACGCACTGCATTTGTTCACAATGTATGGAACGCCAAAAGGCCCACGTTCTCGAGATCGACCCTCGATACTGGCACACTCGATACTGGCAGTATCGAGATGCGCAGACTCGATACTCCTTCATTTCATTGGTCTGATCTCGATACTGCGAGTATCGAGTATGGAAATGAACCAATCCGTGTTATCGAGGATTGTGGCTATGCCGCCCTAGTTCAGTATCGAGTGTCTACAAAACGATTGGTTAAATCAGTTCTGATCTCGAGGATGAACAGCACCCTGGTGCGCCTAAAGGCCCAGTAGTATCGAGAATGAGTATTGAGACTATAGTCTCGAGACTACCAGTATCGAGTATCGAGATGCGCAGACTCAAAACTCTTTCATTTCATTGGTCGGACCTCGAAATTACAGTGTCGATACTGCGCATCCCGATACTGGTTGCTATGCCAATCGACTCCTGAATTGGTCAGAGTTAAATCATTTGTCTCTTAACCATACAAAAACAAAATTTATGCTAATAACCACAAGACAGAAACGACAAAATCTATTATCGAGCATTCCACCTCTTTATATTAAAAATCAAGTATTGGAAAAAGTGTCTCACCATAAAGTCCTTGGTGTAAAGATTGATAATAATTTATCATGGCATGATCACATTGATTACATCTGTAAGATTGCTTCCCAAATAATATATCAGTTATCAAAAATAAAACATTTCTTGAATCTCCACTCGCGAAAGATTTTTTTTTTACAATCACATCTTGTCAAATATTGATTATGCATCCACTGTATGGCATTGTGCAAGTGCTAATGTTTTGAAACCTTTAGCCAGTCTTCACAGAAGAGCAGTTAAGCTTATTATGCTAAAAAAATCACACTCCTTCAGAATCTGATTATAAAAATGTGCAAGTATTACCATTTCAAAAAAGGTTAATGTATAATAAAGGTGTTATAATGCATAAAGTGATGTCAGGATATGCACCGGAGACATTACGTAATAATTTTATTTTGAACTATAACAGACTAAAAATCATAACACCGACTCCACGTATTGACCTTTTTGAAATCAAGCCTTCTATATTCAGGTGCGGTCCTATGGAACTCACTGCCTATTTTCCTTAAGCATAAAGCAAACACAGACAGCTTCTAAAAAAAATGATATGTCGCACATAATGCAACTAAACATGTGCTGAATGGTTCATCAATTCATTTAAAATGTATGTGCATGTTAAACAAAATTATAATAATATGCAGATCTAAATTAAGATATCTTAAAAATTGACACTTTTTATCATTGGAAATTGTACTTAAAACGCAGCATGACAATTTATTTTTTTAATTTGTATCTATATATATATATATATATATATATATATATATATATATAATGTATTAAAATTGATGTGATAGTTATTTGATTATATTGTTTTCTGTTCTTGTTGACCCTATATTATGGCGAGGGCTGGATGTAAAAGAGCAATTATCTTGCTTATCTATTACCCTCGATAATAAAGATTTTGTCTTGTCTTGTCTTGTCTTGTCTTGTCTCTCTTTATGTACGGTCCAACCGGAGTGTAATGGGTGGTCTCTCTCTCTCTCTCTCTCTCTCTCTCTCTCTCTCTCTCTCTCTCTCTCTCTCTCTCTCTCTCTCTCCACCTGTGACATACTAATAACAATAACAGCACTTTATTGTCAATTTAAATATTCCATAAAAATGGAAAATGTTCCTGATGGACGCCACGCTGTTTGTCGAATGACAAAGCTGACAGCTCGTAGCTGACAACAATGTGCACGCAGCGAGAGACAAAACCATCTAAGTGTTTTGCTTGCTGTTGCACTTTGCTTGCTGATGTATCTGGGGACAATGGTAAACGAGAGAAGAATGGAGGCTGTTGGGTTGATAATTAGCTTTTGGGAAACAGCAGGCTATAATTAGATATAATCACAGACCCATTAACAACAACTCAAAATGTAGTGGTGTGTGACTGAACAAACGTTTCATATTTGTTTCCATTTGCACGGATCGATGTATTTACACATGTTGGCAACAAATTGACATAAGCATCCTTTAAAAAGAAAGAAAGTGTACAGCGGGAAAGTAAATTGGTGGACGAAATTAAACATTTAGAGACAACTTTTAGTGAAAATATTTTGTTTATTTTGGAAAAGAAAAGACAGGAATTAATTGCAATTCGACAAAAGAAAATTGACGGAATGATTATAAGAACCCGTATAAAATGGATTTCGGACGGTGAATATTTTTGTAATTTGGAAAAATTAGACATGCAATAATAAAGGAAGTACAATCATATTATGATAATTTATATACATTCGATGAAAAAGATGTTTCATTTGATGATCAGATGCCAGTGATCGGCAAGCCGGAATCGGCGGAGATTCGTTGCTCTGATGTTCATATTTGCGAAACTTGGAAAAGGGTATCATAGCGAGCACACACTGCATGACATAGACACAGTCTCTGATACACATCAGAGAAAGCCGGTTGATCGTCGCAAATCAGGCTGGTCAGTAGCAAGGGAATTACTAGAGAAAAAAGCTTTGGTCACTAAAAGGGGCTCTTACTATGCCACCCCTAACACAGTTATTTTCGGACAAATTCTATGGAGCAGCAGAACCAGAACTTCAACTCTCAACACCCAATAAGAAAGATAATGTATGCTCTCATAAGAAGAGTCACCTCCTTTACATGGATACAAAGCAAGAGTTACCTCCCTTGGGTTCTGGAACGTTCAGGTAGTTTCGCCGTAGTCAGTGCAGTTGTTTTCGTTCATTCATTCTTCTGATAAGGGAAATTAAGAAACTCTAATGTCATATATACAATATTTAGATACAATATAAATACATATGCACACAGGGCAAAGCGGAGTGTCTGCAGTTTAGTAGTACTGCTATTGTCACATAGCGCTATCGACACGTATCGCCGTATTGACACGTAGCGCTACAGTACATTGGTTTTTCACAAAATAGGGATATCGACACGTAGTGCTATTGAGACGTAACGTGACGCCAAAAAGTAACCAAAACGGTCCTTAGCCGACTGACTATATACATACGTCCGGGGGTGTAAGGTATCAGTGTGAGGATCACCTTAGACACAGGCTTATAACTCAAAAAGTGTTCGCTCTTTTCTAAAACGGATTTCACCACTGGATAGAGTTTCAAAATCTCTTTTAGAAAATGTAAAAATATTAAAAATCATGCAAAGGTGACATGCGACTCATTCCGAGGTGGAGGGTCACATATGGAGAAAAAAACCTCTGTCAAGGCCACAGGAGCTTGTATCCAACCACCGGTCGATAATTATTTACTCCTTATTCCATTTATTTACTCATTATTCCATACAGTCTACTACTACTGTTTACTACTTATTATTATTCATTTACTAATAAATAGTAGTAGCAGGGACCTATATAGGTCTATGGTAGTAGTAAGGGTAAGCATGCAGCAGTAAATAATAAGCATGCAGGAGTAAATAATTATGGACCGGTGGTTGGATACAAGCTCCTGTGGTCAAGGCCGCAAAATTGGGAGATTTTTTTTCGTTTCAGTTTCGCTTGATCTTAAGCGGTGGTCCTCTGCATTTAGAGACCAGAACGGGGGGTCACCTAAAAAGAGGTGTTCCCGTATCCGAGGTCACGCTAAGCGAGGTTTTCTTAGTCATACAAAGAAGGCTTTAGGTCGGGACCAACACCCTGATTGATGTTATCAAAGGTGTGACCTTAAACGGTAGTGACGTTAACCGGGGAGTGCTGTACTTTATATACATAATGGTACAAATATCTTTATTTTCTCTCTCCTTCTCATCTTATGATCTTAGTTAAAGTTTGTTGCAACCCTATACTCATAAAGTGCATTATACTGTTTGTATGAACATTAAACTATTGTGATGCAAGAAAGTAAAACATGAAATAGCTAGAATGAAAGATTTACTCATTACTGGAATTATTTTAAATACAGTCAGCCCTTTTCTTGGCTCACAATCACAGATCTGGCAAGTTTTATTTTTTTATAGTTTTTTTTTTTACATGGAATAAGAGTTACAATGTAAATTGTAATACCGCCTGTGTACTTGGATACCTTACTTCTACATTCAACACCCTGACTGCCCCTGCGCAGAGTTATAATTTTCTGAATGAATTCACATCACATTTCTCAACAAAACTGTAAGGTGTCAACGCTAAATAGGGAATGTGTGTGGGATGAGGGCTCATGCTGAATTTAAAAAATAGTAACTTTCCATCACATTCCAGAAAAGCCGCTCACATCAGCAGCATAACAAGATATCATGTCGTTAGAAAGGTTCTTGTGAGGAAGTCTTTTTAATTTTAATGATGACAGATTATCTTTTTAATTTTAATGATGAAAGTATATATATCTATTATATCCATGAAATAAATGGTTTTCACAGGAAGGAATGATGGCACCTGTAATATTACAGAATAAGGTTTACAGTTTAGTTCATAGTTGTCACTGTCAGTATCACCCCCACCATTCTCCATCCCACTGATCTTGTGAAGAACAAGTATTACCTCCTGCCTACCTTCCCGCACCCCCACCCCCAACACACACCCTCTTCTCGATACCCAAAACATATCCCCATCAGCGCACAGCAAAGTCTGGATGTGCTCAGTAATACATTTTCTTTATTTTCCAGGAAGTGAGGTGCCGAGATATGACGTGCAGGTAGCTTGCAGAGTGGTGCCTGCAGGCTTTGCTGCAGATGATGATCAGATTCAGTCCATTCTGTGCTGACAGAGCTACCAGAACTGCTTTAATATAGTCCATCTGAAGATGCTTACACTTACAGAGGTTTTCTGTTGCCTTAGTGGTGAAATGAACATGTAACACATTAACAATAACATTCTACACAAATAATGTGTGGTGCGGTGTGGATCAAGGGTACATTTTGACTTATGTAAGTTGTCAATTCAGCTAAATACAGGTAGTGTTTGGTATGCAGATATTTTCTTACAGCAAACAACGGTTTGTTTGTTTTTACTACATAAAGTGGTATTATCTTTTATGTTGTTTGAGTGCTCTAAGTTAAGCTGCTCACAGGCAGTATTTTACACACAGGCTTAGCTTTGGGAGATGTGTGTGTATGTTTCAGTCAATGCGTGTTCATGTATAGACTTTGTTTGCAATATTAGAATTTAGATCTTTTAACTGCATTATGCACATGAAATGTGTTAACCCATGACTTTTTCTTCCTTTGAATCCTAGTCAGTACTTTATCTTGTTTAAAATTTTCATTGATTCTGTTTTTGGGTCGTTCTGGTGCATCCTGGATGGTTCAATTCATTCTTATGTTGTGCTGAAATGTTGCTTTTGTAATACAGTCTGCCAAGATTGTGTCTTTCACTTGGATGTAGTGAACTTATTTTTTAAATGCCTGCTCTGCCTCATTAAAACACTTCGCCTCACTGTGTCAGACCTTCATCAGGCTTTTTGCATGGGATAAGAAAATCCTTCCACTTGGTCACATAGCAAAAGTCAGCACCCTGACTTCTTAGTGTGGTGATGTCTTTTCTTATTAATTTATTTCCCCCAAAAGGCATAAGTGTTTTAAACAAAATTATGTCTTACAGCTACAGTGGAACCCCCTTTTAAGACCTCCAGAAATCTAAGAAAATCAGGTCTTAAAAAGGAGGGGGTCTTAAAATGGAGGTAAATTTACAGAGGTTATGAACAGAAAGTCTGAGAAAACAAGGTCTTAACATGGAGGGGGTCTTAAAAGGGGGGTTCCACTGTATGACTATTGGGGATTATGTGTTTGTAAAGATAGAGCTGAGAATCCTACACCGAATTCTGTGCATAGAAGGCGGCCTGAATCTTGACCCACACTGCTGGCATGACCTTCATAGCTGCATTCAACGCTTTACTTTTACCCTGGTAACTTTACGGTTGCTCTCTCTGGATTGAGCATTTTTTATTTCAACCAAGGGGAAAAATTAAATGCCTCTGCAGAGATTCGAACCTAGGACCTAGATTTTCAGGCAGATGTCCTAACCACTACGGTAGTTTTTTTTTATTGTAAGATGGATATATATATATGTCTAGCGGATGCAGCTACATGTACAAATGTGCCAAATTAGAACTTGCATTCTCAGCCTATAATCTTTGGCCATTCATGCGAGTCGAGTACTAAATATTGTGAATGCATGTGAGACTGCCTTGTTTTACTTTTGTGAAATGTGTGAACTCACTTTGTTTACATCTTTGTGTTAATAAATGCAGTTTATCAGTTACCTCTGTTTGTTTCTTCTGCAAGTATGTCAAATTGCCCACACACACCCTCATGCGCACACACACACACACAAAATCAGATCTCAAGTGTAAGTATTCTTTTTGCAGTTTTATTTTAATGCCCATAATCAGTCAAACAAATATATCATCACACTTCGTCACTTGCACCTAAGCTTAAAAGTAGCAGTCCTGCATACATATGTAATGTGTAAATGTTTCAGGTCACCATCTGTCCTGGCTTGAACATGCAATAAGAACACCTCTACACAAACACATGTACAGTCAACCGGCTAGCTGCTTCCCTGAAAGGCATATTTTTCTATGAATTAATCGATTTTCCGCAGACAGCAGCCAGGTAGTGGATCTTTAGTATATGTCCAAGCAGACGGTTGATCTTAGTACAACACATCAAGGAAATATTTTTTAAAAACAGATCCAACATCTAATCTTCCAAAGTTCATAATCAATAAAGAAGAAAGGTATGTTACTGGAACCCTTTATTTATGATTTAAGGCAATGTGCGGCAGTAAAATTACCAAACTTAAACTTGAAGAATACAGTCAAGGAATAACTTAGTTTTCTGGGTAGTTATTGAAGTGACTTATTAAAATGAATGAAAACATTGTGGATGGATATTGACTGCTGTTGCGATGAAAACTGGCATTTACAGCGTCAAATGGGATTTCTAGAAAACGGCTTTACAGCAACATCATACATCAGAAATTCATAATATTTGGTACAAGGATACACTATATTATATCTACAATCATATAGAACGTGTTTGTTTTTTTAAACAACTACAGTTGAATTTAAATTAATTATTGTAATGAATCTTTCTTTCTTTCTTTCTTTGGTGTTTAACGTCGTTTTCAACCATTCAAGGTTATATCGCGACGGAGAAAGGGGGGAGATGGGATAGGGGAAAGGGGGGAGATGGGATAGAGCCACTTGTTAATTGTTTCTTGTTCACAAAAGCACCAATCAAAAAATTGCTCCAGGGGCTTGCAACGTAGTACAATATATGACCTTACTGGGAGAATGCAAGTTTCCAGTACAAAGGACTTAACATTTCTTACATACTGCTTGACTAAAATCTTTACAAACATTGACTATATTCTATACAAAAAACACTTAACAAGGGTAAAAGGAGAAACAGAACCGTTAGTCGCCTCTTACGACATGCTGGGTAGCATCGGGTAAATTCTTTCTCGTCCCAACCAATATGGGACTCCCCCTAACCCGCGGGGGGTATTGTAATGAATATGCAGTGAGAAATTCGTTCATTCTTATGACAAAAGATATTAAAATTCAAATGTAGTCTGTTGTAAAAAAATCGTTCTATATGATTGTTGATATGATACATGTGCATCTTTGTGCCAAATATTAGGAATTTCTGATGTATTATGTCGCTGTTAAACTGTTTCCTAGAAATGTAACGACTGTTTCCATAGCAACGGCACTCTATGTCGATCAGTATTCACAATCCTCCGAAAGCGGCGTATGGCTGCCTAAATGGCGGGGTAAAAACGGTCATACAGGTAAAAATCCACTCGTACAAAAACATGAGTGTACGTGGGAGTTTCAGCCCACGAACACAGAAGAAGAAGAAGAAGTATTCACAATTGTTCTATTTATTTTTATGTCACTTCCCAGAAAACCAGGTTATTCCATGTATTCTCCAAATTCAATTTTACTGCCGCACATTTCCTTAACAAAATGTAAGATTTACTGTACTTTGACCGAGCAATTTTTGTAAGTGGACAGGCCTTAGTTTTATTTCGGTGGCATAATTCAATGCGCTTCGTCAAAATGTCTTGAACTGAAACCAAAAGCAGATGCAAGACTTATGGTCAGTTGGAGTTGTCTCCCGTACTCCTAACTTTAATGTGCTGCAGACAGGTGTGCCCAAACAGCCCATATCACAAACGGTTTGGAATTCCCGAAAACACAAGATCCGCACTGCACAACGTCAGTGCACAAATACGCGAGAGTGCTCGGTCGCTTTTTGAAAATGTGTATCTTGAGAGAAAAATATAGAATAGTGCGCTGTCCGAAGGAATAGAGTTCTTATAGGACAATGACAGCGCTCAGTTCAAAACGATAGGACATCTAGGCATGGTACTGAAGGAATGGCAGTTTCAGCTGAAATAAAGCCGGGGGTCCAGGGGCAGCCTGGCGGGGTCAAGGGGCAGCGCCCTTTGTGGGGGTCAGGGGGCAACGCCCCCTGAAGCTGACGACTTTTTACTAATTCAAATGTGTTTAGTGCCCTCTCCTTGAAGCTGAGAGGGATATAAGTGAAAGATAACAAGGCTTGAGTAAGAAAAAAAAATAATCTCAAGTGAATGGGCGGATTTTTTTAAAAAAATTTTTTAATTTTTTTTAAATTTTTTTAGATTTTAAATCCGCCGATCGGCGGAAGAGTACCATGCCTGGACATCTGACCGCCATGCGGCTATGTGAATCAGACATCTGAGCCTTTCAATCCGTCTATGTCGGACGCCTGACGACATCCCCAAGGCTTTTAAATGAAATAAGACCATACGGGCACTAATAGTTGCATACCAAAAATGAACTGCCTCAAGGCTCTCTATGCAGAGTGGTATCTTTTTAAAGAATACATTCAGGTACAGCTTCTTCGAAAGAAAAAATAAATTCATCGCAACCACCAAAACATCTACCTCACAACAGAAAGCAGTCAAAGTGTTGATTTTTGGTCTGTGACCAAGTAGAGGGATGGTCTTATCCCATGTTAAAGGTGAGGACAACTTTTTAAATGAGGCGTAGTGGGCCTTTAAAACATTGACACAAATTTACAATAGCAACAAGTTGTAATGCTCAGTACAACCAATACTGAGTGGACATTTACTGCCGCTGTTGCTGTAGTTTCCCCATCGATCACAGCTGGACCTGGATAGCACTGCTTTTCATCCACATTCACTGACCAGGTGAGGGTCAAGCTCTTCGGCGGCCTGGAGGACCTACAGAGGACAGCTGCTTTCGTGCGGGCGATTGGCATCTCCATCTAGTGAACGACGAAGAAGAAGAAGACTGGCCAGGTCTTCGTCATCTTCTGTCCCTACTGACAAATGAATGACAAAGGAACTGATCTTAAATCCAAACACAATGACAAGAACAAGTTTTAAGTATGAGTAAGGAGTAAATTGTGTTTGTAACTGACACACACACACACACTAAACCCACATAAATGCCAAGAGCGTAAACATTCTAATTCCCTGGTAGACAAGTTCCAATGCCTACTTTTTAACATATATGAAATATAGAAGACACATTCCCTGTCAGCGCTTGCTATCAAATTCAAAAAGCAAAGCAAAGGTCTGTAACATCAATCTGCAGGGCTAGAAAAATCTGCAGGTATTATTACTATTAATGTCTGGCAGCTCTCCTGACTGGCCAGGGAAAATCAAACACACACACACACAAACACACACACACACACACACTTCGGTTCTCACACACAAACACACACCAACAGTCAGAATGTAACCAGAACTTGAGACTGAGAGGGAGGATAAAACACAATATGATCATGTAGCAGAACTCTTACCTGAATTGCCATTAGCATGAAATATTTCCCATTTGAGTCTTGACAGCCTCCCGATCATGAAGGAATCAATCTGCTTCTTCCACTGTGCCGGATCGATGCCAACCTGTAATATATAATATTGGCTGAAGTAACATTCCTCTGAGCAACAAATTTAAAACAGTTAGTTGACAGGACAAGTAGTACTAGGAGCTACATGCAGTATGATATTTAGCTATGTGGAGGAACAACAAACACACTGTCCACAGAACCAGATGAATTTACACACTGCACCCTCCCCCATAAAACAACAACAACAAAAAACGACAACAGACGACCAAACCAACATTAACGCTTGATTCTTATGATACTGTGGGACAGTGGTATTGATATCTTTCTAGAATATAAAATTTTGTAAGTCCTTTTACATTTAGTGAAGTTTTGACTGAATCAGTGAACTGAATGTGCTCACATAGTCATAGAGTGACAGACATACAATGTAGACAAGACAGTTGATGTGTGTATATACATGTATATGTAGATTACATAACATGTATATATATATATATATGTATGTATAACATGTATGCATGTGTGTATAACACAAAGGATACAAATAATAGAACTTGACACACAGTTTCACTGAGAATGAGATATATCCTGACAGTGAGTGACGTGAGTGAGTGACTGTTTACAGCAATACATTGTACTTTATTAAACTTAAAGGTACACACTGAAAGTCATGCGCTTCTAGTATTAAAAATGATTCTAATACTGGAGGAAGAGCAGTTCTGTGGTTTGGACTCTTAGGTGTTCATTATTTTATTATTATCCCTGAACATGAATTATAAAAATAAAATGAAAACACTCTCTCAGTCTTGCTCACAGTCACACACACACACCTCCATATGAGTTATTCTGACCAGAACTTGAGAATGTAAGGGAGGGGAAGGAAAAAACACACTGTACATCATAACACTGACAGTTGTACATAATAAAACCTCTTCGCCTTACTCTTACCTGATTTGCGGCAGTGGCATCAAATATTTTACTTCTGTCAGTGACAGCCTCAAGATCATGCAGCAATCGGTTGGCTTTTTCAGCTGAGAGGAGACCTTGAAGTTGAACATACTAGCTCTAGCTCTCTTCTGATTGATGCCAACCTGCAAGTAAAATAATTGGGAACGGCCGATCAGAAGGTTACCTATTTGAGTATTTCAAGTTAGACTCAATCTTTAAAAACAAAAAGAATTTATAAAATATTATGATCATGCACCTTGAAAAGAGGTTGCAAAAACGTGGTAGTGGTAATCTTCTTCTTCAAATTAATGAGAAAATCCCTGTACAGGGCAACTACGTGTTGGTTCAGTGAACGATACCTTGCGCCTGTGGACTGACAATCACAGTGACACTGACAGTGACTCGAGTGAGTCGAAATGACACCTGTTGCAATACATACTACCATAAACCCACTCTCAGTTATGAAACGAAACATGGAAACTTACCTCTGGTTAATATGCAAAGGTTCGCCCGTCCCAATTCTCTCGCATTAGCAAACACCATTGCCGTTGGAGATTCTGTAGAGATCGCCATGGTCCAAACAGATCGCCTTCGACCGCCATTAACTAAAAACCGAAACGCAGTAGGTCTGAAAACCACGCTCAACGTCCAAAATAAGGAGGAAAAAAAAGAGCCCAAAACATTTTTTTGGCCAAAAACACTGTTTAAGCCCCACAAATATTTGTCCTTATTTTTTATGAAGCTTAATTTGTGCCCCTTATTTTATGCTCCACAAATACAGTTTGTGGCCCACAAAACCAAAATGTGCCCCACAAAAATAAGCCCAAAAATTTGTGAGGCACATTTCGCGTTTGTGGCCCACAAAAATAAGCCCAAAACGTGTGGGATTACTGACATGGCATTCGATGTCATTAATCCAACAAATAAGCCCACAAATTTGTGGGGCACATTTCCAGTTTGTGGACCACAAAAATAAGCCCACAAATTTGTGGGACACATTTCCAGTTTGTGGACCACAAAATGAAGGCCAAAACAAAATGTGGGGCACAAAATGTGCGCCATAAAAATAAAGGCAAATAAAAGTAGTCCTTAAATAAAATATGAAGCAAGTTTTTGTGGACCATAAAATTCGATTGATCACTTTCCCGAGAAGTCGGTTTTAAGACACAATAAGACGCTCTTCCTTAGTGGAGTACATGAATAGTATTGATGACGAAAAACATGGCGGCCGTCGTGACTGATATATATATTATTGAAAACAATCTAATATTTGGCAGTTCAACACATCCACCAGAGAAATATACCGACAAAGAAGTTGAAACACCGACTGCCCTTCTCAAAGAATTCAATCGGGATGTGAATGATACAGCTGATTTTGGACACGGTCTGCCTTGAATGGGGAGGTTGGCGATGAATCGCACTGTAACTGTTCTACACTACTCTCACTGATTTTCAATCATCGGTTTGGATCAACAAGCAGGTAAGTTATTGTTTTTAAAATCCAAGACATGACCATAGCAAACGTGGCCTTTGTAGAACTGAGCAAGATTCATCTGTTGTGTATGTGTGTGTTACTGAGTAACTGGATGTGACTGTGAGTGTGAATCACAGAGTGTGGGCTTGTTGTGTTCTTTTTTTTCTGTATAGATTGTATCTGTCTGTTACGCTGCACTTGTAGAACAAGTCATCCAGATGTCTTGCATTGTTGCAGCGGAGTGGGGGTGCGCAGCTAGTTCTTTATCGTCGTCTGGCTACTTAAGTTTAGAAAATGCTTGATCTTTAATCTGTATGCACATAATCAAATGCTGCTGTATCAGTGTATGAACTATGGTTGTAAAAGAATAAACAAAACAATTACTGAATTAATGAGTGATTTGGCTCTGAATCGTCTGATAGTGAAGTTGAAATAGTACTTATTTCATTTTCAAGACATGTTAATAGTTATGATAATATTGTTATGGTTTTTTTCAGGCCTCCCGAGAAACCAGAGATGATGTGCATCATTCATACAGCTCCTGTCTTCCAGTTCCAACAGTTTACCTTTAAACATGGATACATGTACTGGAGAGATATCAGGATGACTTGGCGTGGTGCTTTACATTACAGACTAGACTACTCCTGAAGAGTAAGTTACACATTACTTTACCACTTGCAGCTTTTGCTTGTCAAATCTGTATGGTAAAATATATATGTAACATTAGGTATTGGTGATGGTAGTCTGAAGCTATAAACATGTACTGTCTTTTGTTCTTTGTAAATTGAATAACAAGTACTTTGTAGATGAAATTATTCATACATGTACTTGAAGATGCATAGTAATACTGTGCATGGTAATTGGTATGATGTACAGTACTCCTCGGATAAGGTGACCCCCCTTGGGACCAAAAAAATTCGTGATCTTATCCGAGGGACACGTTAACCGATCCTCGGATAAGATCAATTTCAGTAGAAAAAATTGATCTTATCCGAGGAGATCAGAGTTTAGTTTGAGGCCAATTGAAACTCAATGACGTGATAATGGGCAGATCCGGAGAGAGACACACACTGACATACATACTGACACTGACACAGAGACCATCGGCTGCATTAGAGAGAGCGAGAGAGAGAGAGAGAGAGAGAGGGTCGAGAGAGAGAGAGAGAGAGAGAGAGAGGGGAGGTGAGGTAAGACAGACAGACATAGAAAGAGAGGAGAGACACAGACAAACTGATTATGACAGAGAGAGATAAAGAGAGGAGACGGAGAGAGAGACATAGAGTTAACAAGTCGCGTAAGGCGAAATTACTACATTTAGTCAAGCTGTGGAACTCACAGAATGAAACTGAACGCACTGCATTTGTTCACAATGTATGGAACGCCAAAAGGCCCACGTTCTCGAGATCGACCCTCGATACTGGCACACTCGATACTGGCAGTATCGAGATGCGCAGACTCGATACTCCTTCATTTCATTGGTCTGATCTCGATACTGCGAGTATCGAGTATGGAAATGAACCAATCCGTGTTATCGAGGATTGTGGCTATGCCGCCCTAGTTCAGTATCGAGTGTCTACAAAACGATTGGTTAAATCAGTTCTGATCTCGAGGATGAACAGCACCCTGGTGCGCCTAAAGGCCCAGTAGTATCGAGAATGAGTATTGAGACTATAGTCTCGAGACTACCAGTATCGAGTATCGAGATGCGCAGACTCAAAACTCTTTCATTTCATTGGTCGGACCTCGAAATTACAGTGTCGATACTGCGCATCCCGATACTGGTTGCTATGCCAATCGACTCCTGAATTGGTCAGAGTTAAATCATTTGTCTCTTAACCATACAAAAACAAAATTTATGCTAATAACCACAAGACAGAAACGACAAAATCTATTATCGAGCATTCCACCTCTTTATATTAAAAATCAAGTATTGGAAAAAGTGTCTCACCATAAAGTCCTTGGTGTAAAGATTGATAATAATTTATCATGGCATGATCACATTGATTACATCTGTAAGATTGCTTCCCAAATAATATATCAGTTATCAAAAATAAAACATTTCTTGAATCTCCACTCGCGAAAGATTTTTTTTTTACAATCACATCTTGTCAAATATTGATTATGCATCCACTGTATGGCATTGTGCAAGTGCTAATGTTTTGAAACCTTTAGCCAGTCTTCACAGAAGAGCAGTTAAGCTTATTATGCTAAAAAAATCACACTCCTTCAGAATCTGATTATAAAAATGTGCAAGTATTACCATTTCAAAAAAGGTTAATGTATAATAAAGGTGTTATAATGCATAAAGTGATGTCAGGATATGCACCGGAGACATTACGTAATAATTTTATTTTGAACTATAACAGACTAAAAATCATAACACCGACTCCACGTATTGACCTTTTTGAAATCAAGCCTTCTATATTCAGGTGCGGTCCTATGGAACTCACTGCCTATTTTCCTTAAGCATAAAGCAAACACAGACAGCTTCTAAAAAAAATGATATGTCGCACATAATGCAACTAAACATGTGCTGGATGGTTCATCAATTCATTTAAAATGTATGTGCATGTTAAACAAAATTATAATAATATGCAGATCTAAATTAAGATATCTTAAAAATTGACACTTTTTATCATTGGAAATTGTACTTAAAACGCAGCATGACAATTTATTTTTTTAATTTGTATCTATATATATATATATATATATATATATATATATATATATATATAATGTATTAAAATTGATGTGATAGTTATTTGATTATATTGTTTTCTGTTCTTGTTGACCCTATATTATGGCGAGGGCTGGATGTAAAAGAGCAATTATCTTGCTTATCTATTACCCTCGATAATAAAGATTTTGTCTTGTCTTGTCTTGTCTTGTCTTGTCTCTCTTTATGTACGGTCCAACCGGAGTGTAATGGGTGGTCTCTCTCTCTCTCTCTCTCTCTCTCTCTCTCTCTCTCTCTCTCTCTCTCTCTCTCTCTCTCTCTCTCTCTCTCTCTCCACCTGTGACATACTAATAACAATAACAGCACTTTATTGTCAATTTAAATATTCCATAAAAATGGAAAATGTTCCTGATGGACGCCACGCTGTTTGTCGAATGACAAAGCTGACAACTCGTAGCTGATAGCAATGTGCACGCAGCGAGAGACAAAACCATGTGAGTGTGTTGCTTGCTTTTGCACTTTGCTTGCTGATGTATCTGGGGACAATGGTAAACGAGAGAAGAATGGAGGCTGTTGGTAATGGTTGATAATTAGCTTTTGGGAAACAGCAGGCTATATAATCACAGACCCATTAACAACAACTCAAAATGTAGTGGTGTGTGACTGAACAAACGTTTCATATTTGTTTCCATTTGCACGGATCGATGTATTTACACATGTTGGCAACAAATTGACATAAGCATCCTTTAAAAAGAAAGAAAGTGTACAGCGGGAAAGTAAATTGGTGGACGAAATTGAACATTTAGAGACAACTTTTAGTGAAAATATTTTGTTTATTTTGGAAAAGAAAAGACAGGAATTAATTGCAATTCGACAAAAGAAAATTGACGGAATGATTATAAGAACCCGTATAAAATGGATTTCGGACGGTGAATATTTTTGTAATTTGGAAAAATTAGACATGCAATAATAAAGGAAGTACAATCATATTACAGTATGATAATTTATATACATTCGATGAAAAAGATGTTTCATTTGATGATCAGATGCCAGTGATCGGCAAGCCGGAATCGGCGGAGATTCGTTGCTCTGATGTTCATATTTGTGAAAGAAAAGGGTATCATAGCGAGCACACACTGCATAACATAGACACAGTCTCTGATACACATCAGACAAAGTTGATCGTCGCAAATCAGGCTGGTCAGTAGCAAGGGAATTGCTAGAGAAAAAAGCTTTGGTCACTAAAAGGGGCTCTTACTATGCCACCCCTAACACAGTTATTTTCGGACAAATTCTATGGAGCAGCAGAACCAGAACTTCAATTCTCAACACCCAATAAGAAAGATAATGACTGTATGCTCTCATAAGAAGAGTCACCTCCTTTACATGGATACAAAGCAAGAGTTACCTCCCTTGGGTTCTGGAACATTCCGGTAGTTTCGCCGTAGTGCAGTTGTTTTCGTTCATTCATTCTTCTGATAAGGGAAATTAAGAAACTCTAATGTCATATATACAATATTTAGATACAATATAAATACATATGCACACAGGGCAAAGCGGAGTGTCTGCAGTTTAGTAGTACTGCTATTGTCACATAGCGCTATCGACACGTATCGCCGTATTGACACGTAGCGCTACAGTACATTGGTTTTTCACAATATAGTGATATCGACACGTAGTGCTATTGAGACGTAACGTGACGCCAAAAAGTAACCAAAACGGTCCTTAGCCGACTGACTATATATATACGTCCGGGGGTGTAAGGTATCAGTGTGAGGATCACCTTAGACACAGGCTTATAACTCAAAAAGTGTTCGCTCTTTTCTAAAACGGATTTCACCACTGGATAGAGTTTCAAAATCTCTTTTAGAAAATGTAAAAATATTAAAAATCATGCAAAGGTGACATGCGACTCATTCTGAGGTGGCGGGTCACATATGGAGAAAAAAACCTCTGTCAAGGCCACAGGAGCTTGTATCCAACCACCGGTCGATAATTATTTACTCCTTATTCCATTTATTTACTCATTATTCCATACAGTCTACTACTACTGTTTACTACTTATTATTATTCATTTACTAATAAATAGTAGTAGCAGGGACCTATATAGGTCTATGGTAGTAGTAAGGGTAAGCATGCAGCAGTAAATAATAAGCATGCAGGAGTAAATAATTATGGACCGGTGGTTGGATACAAGCTCCTGTGGTCAAGGCCGCAAAATTGGGAGATTTTTTTCCGTTTCAGTTTCGCTTAATCTTAAGCGGTGGTCCTCTGCATTTAGAGACCAGAACGGGGGGTCACCTAAAAAGAGGTGTTCCCGTATCTGAGGTCACGCTAAGCGAGGTTTTCTTAGTCATACAAAGAAGGCTTTAGGTCGGGACCAACACCCTGATTGATGTTATCAAAGGTGTGACCTTAAACGGTAGTGACGTTAACCGGGGAGTGCTGTACTTTATATACATAATGGTACAAATATCTTTATTTTCTCTCTCCTTCTCATCTTATGATCTTAGTTAAAGTTTGTTGCAACCCTATACTCATAAAGTGCATTACACTGTTTGTATGAACATTGAACTATTGTGATGCAAGAAAGTAAAACATGAAATAGCTAGAATGAAAGATTTACTCATTACTGGAATTATTTTAAATACAGTCAGTCCTTTCCTTGGCTCACAATCACAGATCTGGCAAGTTTTATTTTTTTATAGTTTTTTTTTTTACATGGAATAAGAGTTACAATGTAAATTGTAATACCGCCTGTGTACTTGGATACCTTACTTCTACATTCAACACCCTGACTGCCCCTGCGCAGAGTTATAATTTTCTGAATGAATTCACATCACATTTCTCAACAAAACTGTAAGGTGTCAACGCTAAATAGGGAATGTGTGTGGGATGAGGGCTCATGCTGAATTTAAAAAATAGTAACTTTCCATCACATTCCAGAAAAGCCGCTCACATCAGCAGCATAACAAGATATCATGTCGTTAGAAAGGTTCTTGTGAGGAAGTCTTTTTAATTTTAATGATGACAGATTATCTTTTTAATTTTAATGATGAAAGTATATATATCTATTATATCCATGAAATAAATGGTTTTCACAGGAAGGAATGATGGCACCTGTAATATTACAGAATAAGGTTTACAGTTTAGTTCATAGTTGTCACTGTCAGTATCACCCCCACCATTCTCCATCCCACTGATCTTGTGAAGAACAAGTATTACCTCCTACCTACCTTCCCGCACCCCCACCCCCAACACACACCCTCTTCTCGATACCCAAAACATATCCCCATCAGCGCACAGCAAAGTCTGGATGTGCTCAGTAATACATTTTCTTTATTTTCCAGGAAGTGGGGTGCCGAGATATGACGTGCAGGTAGCTTGCAGAGTGGTGCCTGCAGGCTTTGCTGCAGATGATGATCAGATTCAGTCCATTCTGTGCTGACAGAGCTACCAGAACTGCTTTAATATAGTCCATCTGAAGATGCTTACACTTACAGAGGTTTTCTGTTGCCTTAGTGGTGAAATGAACATGTAACACATTAACAATAACATTCTACACAAATAATGTGTGGTGCGGTGTGGATCAAGGGTACATTTTGACTTATGTAAGTTGTCAATTCAGCTAAATACAGGTAGTGTTTGGTATGCAGATATTTTCTTACAGCAAACAACGGTTTGTTTGTTTTTACTACATAAAGTGGTATTATCTTTTATGTTGTTTGAGTGCTCTAAGTTAAGCTGCTCACAGGCAGTATTTTACACACAGGCTTAGCTTTGGGAGATGTGTGTGTATGTTTCAGTCAATGCGTGTTCATGTATAGACTTTGTTTGCAATATTAGAATTTAGATCTTTTAACTGCATTATGCACATGAAATGTGTTAACCCATGACTTTTTCTTCCTTTGAATCCTAGTCAGTACTTTATCTTGTTTAAAATTTTCATTGATTCTGTTTTTGGGTCGTTCTGGTGCATCCTGGATGGTTCAATTCATTCTTATGTTGTGCTGAAATGTTGCTTTTGTAATACAGTCTGCCAAGATTGTGTCTTTCACTTGGATGTAGTGAACTTATTTTTTAAATGCCTGCTCTGCCTCATTAAAACACTTCGCCTCACTGTGTCAGACCTTCATCAGGCTTTTTGCATGGGATAAGAAAATCCTTCCACTTGGTCACATAGCAAAAGTCAGCACCCTGACTTCTTAGTGTGGTGATGTCTTTTCTTATTAATTTATTTCCCCCAAAAGGCATAAGTGTTTTAAACAAAATTATGTCTTACAGCTACAGTGGAACCCCCTTTTAAGACCTCCAGAAATCTAAGAAAATCAGGTCTTAAAAAGGAGGGGGTCTTAAAATGGAGGTAAATTTACAGAGGTTATGAACAGAAAGTCTGAGAAAACAAGGTCTTAACATGGAGGGGGTCTTAAAAGGGGGGTTCCACTGTATGACTATTGGGGATTATGTGTTTGTAAAGATAGAGCTGAGAATCCTACACCGAATTCTGTGCATAGAAGGCGGCCTGAATCTTGACCCACACTGCTGGCATGACCTTCATAGCTGCATTCAACGCTTTACTTTTACCCTGGTAACTTTACGGTTGCTCTCTCTGGATTGAGCATTTTTTATTTCAACCAAGGGGAAAAATTAAATGCCTCTGCAGAGATTCGAACCTAGGACCTAGATTTTCAGGCAGATGTCCTAACCACTACGGTAGGTTTTTTTTAATTGTAAGATGGATATATATATATATGTCTAGCGGATGCAGCTACATGTACAAATGTGCCAAATTAGAACTTGCATTCTCAGCCTATAATCTTTGGCCATTCATGCGAGTCGAGTACTAAATATTGTGAATGCATGTGAGACTGCCTTGTTTTACTTTTGTGAAATGTGTGAACTCACTTTGTTTACATCTTTGTGTTAATAAATGCAGTTTATCAGTTACCTCTGTTTGTTTCTTCTGCAAGTATGTCAAATTGCCCACACACACCCTCATGCGCACACACACACACACAAAATCAGATCTCAAGTGTAAGTATTCTTTTTGCAGTTTTATTTTAATGCCCATAATCAGTCAAACAAATATATCATCACACTTCGTCACTTGCACCTAAGCTTAAAAGTAGCAGTCCTGCATACATATGTAATGTGTAAATGTTTCAGGTCACCATCTGTCCTGGCTTGAACATGCAATAAGAACACCTCTACACAAACACATGTACAGTCAACCGGCTAGCTGCTTCCCTGAAAGGCATATTTTTCTATGAATTAATCGATTTTCCGCAGACAGCAGCCAGGTAGTGGATCTTTAGTATATGTCCAAGCAGACGGTTGATCTTAGTACAACACATCAAGGAAATATTTTTTAAAAACAGATCCAACATCTAATCTTCCAAAGTTCATAATCAATAAAGAAGAAAGGTATGTTACTGGAACCCTTTATTTATGATTTAAGGCAATGTGCGGCAGTAAAATTACCAAACTTAAACTTGAAGAATACAGTCAAGGAATAACTTAGTTTTCTGGGTAGTTATTGAAGTGACTTATTAAAATGAATGAAAACATTGTGGATGGATATTGACTGCTGTTGCGATGAAAACTGGCATTTACAGCGTCAAATGGGATTTCTAGAAAACGGCTTTACAGCAACATCATACATCAGAAATTCATAATATTTGGCACGAGGATACACATGTATTATATCTACAATCATATAGAACGTGTTTGTTTTTTTAAACAACTACAGTTGAATTTAAATTAATTATTGTAATGAATCTTTCTTTCTTTCTTTCTTTATTTGGTGTTTAACGTCGTTTTCAACCATTCAAGGTTATATCGCAACGGAGAAAGGGGGGAGATAGGATAGGGGAAAGGGGGGAGATGGGATAGAGCCACTTGTTAATTGTTTGTTCACAAAAGCACCAATCAAAAAATTGCTCTGGACAGGGGCTTGCAACGTAGTACAATATATGACCTTACTGGGGGAATGCAAGTTTCCAGTACAAAGGACTTAACATTTCTTACATACTGCTTGACTAAAATCTTTACAAACATTGACTATATTCTATACAAAAAACACTTAACAAGGGTAAAAGGAGAAACAGAACCGTTAGTCGCCTCTTACGACATGCTGGGTAGCATCGGGTAAATTCTTTCTCGTCCCAACCAATATGGGACTCCCCCTAACCCGCGGGGGGTATTGTAATGAATATGCAGTGAGAAATTCGTTCATTCTTATGACAAAAGATATTAAAATTCAACTGTAGTCTGTTGTAAAAAAATCGTTCTATATGATTGTTGATATGATACATGTGCATCTTTGTGCCAAATATTAGGAATTTCTGATGTATTATGTCGCTGTTAAACTGTTTCCTAGAAATCCAACGTAACGACTGTTTCCATAGCAACGGCACTCTATGTCGATCAGTATTCACAATCCTCCGAAAGCGGCGTATGGCTGCCTAAATGGCGGGGTAAAAACGGTCATACAGGTAAAAATCCACTCGTACAAAAACATGAGTGTACGTGGGAGTTTCAGCCCACGAAAAACAGAAGAAGAAGAAGAAATATTCACAATTGTTCTATTTATTTTTATGTCACTTCCCAGAAAACCAGGTTATTCCATGTATTCTCCAAATTCAATTTTACTGCCGCACATTTCCTTAACAAAATGTAAGATTTACTGTACTTTGACCGAGCAATTTTTGTAAGTGGACAGGCCTTAGTTTTATTTCGGTGGCATAATTCAATGCGCTTCGTCAAAATGTCTTGAACTGAAACCAAAAGCAGATGCAAGACTTATGGTCAGTTGGAGTTGTCTCCCGTACTCCTAACTTTAATGTGCTGCAGACAGGTGTGCCCAAACAGCCCATATCACAAACGGTTTGGAATTCCCGAAAACACAAGATCCGCACTGCACAACTTCAGTGCACAAATACGCGAGAGTGCTCGGTCGCTTTTTGAAAATGTGTATCTTGAGAGAAAAATATAGAATAGTGCGCTGTCCGAAGGAATAGAGTTCTTATAGGACAATGACAGCGCTCAGTTCAAAACGATAGGACATCCAGGCATGGTACTGAAGGAATGGCAGTTTCAGCTGAAATAAAGCCGGGGGTCCAGGGGCAGCCTGGCGGGGTCAAGGGGCAGCGCCCTTTGTGGGGATCAGGGGGCAACGCCCCCTGAAGCTGACGACTTTTTACTAATTCAAATGTGTTTAGTGCCCTCTCCTTGAAGCTGAGAGGGATATAAGTGAAAGATAACAAGGCTTGAGTAAGAAAAGAAAAAAAATCTCAAGTGAATGGGCGGATTTTTAAAAAAAAAAATTTTAAATTTTTTTTTTTTAGATTTTAAATCCGCCGATCGGCGGAAGAGTACCATGCCTGGACATCTGACCGCCATGCGGCTATGTGAATCAGACATCTGAGCCTTTCAATCCGTCTATGTCGGACGCCTGACGACATCCCCAAGGCTTTTAAATGAAATAAGACCATACGGGCACTAATAGTTGCATACCAAAAATGAACTGCCTCAAGGCTCTCTATGCAGAGTGGTATCTTTTTAAAGAATACATTCAGGTACAGCTTCTTCGAAAGAAAAAATAAATTCATCGCAACCACCAAAACATCTACCTCACAACAGAAAGCAGTCAAAGTGTTGATTTTTGGTCTGTGACCAAGTGGAGGGATGGTCTTATCCCATGTTAAAGGTGAGGACAACTTTTTAAATGAGGCGTAGTGGGCCTTTAAAACATTGACACAAATTTACAATAGCAACAAGTTGTAATGCTCAGTACAACCAATACTGAGTGGACATTTACTGCCGCTGTTGCTGTAGTTTCCCCATCGATCACAGCTGGACCTGGATAGCACTGCTTTTCATCCACATTCACTGGCCAGGTGAGGGTCAAGCTCTTCGGCGGCCTGGAGGACTTACAGAGGACAGCTGCTTTCGTGCGGGCGATTGGCATCTCCATCTAGTGAACGACGAAGAAGAAGAAGACTGGCCAGGTCTTCGTCATCTTCTGTCCCTACTGACAAATGAATGACAAAGGAACTGATCTTAAATCCAAACACAATGACAAGAACAAGTTTTAAGTATGAGTAAGGAGTAAATTGTGTTTGTAACTGACACACACACACACACTAAACCCACATAAATGCCAAGAGCGTAAACATTCTAATTCCCTGGTAGACAAGTTCCAATGCCTACTTTTTAACATATATGAAATATAGAAGACACATTCCCTGTCAGCGCTTGCTATCAAATTCAAAAAGCAAAGCAAAGGTCTGTAACATCAATCTGCAGGGCTAGAAAAATCTGCAGGTATTATTACTATTAATGTCTGGCAGCTCTCCTGACTGGCCAGGGAAAATCAAACACACACACACACACTTCGGTTCTCACACACAAACACACACCAACAGTCAGAATGTAACCAGAACTTGAGACTGAGAGGGAGGATAAAACACAATATGATCATGTAGCAGAACTCTTACCTGAATTGCCATTAGCATGAAATATTTCCCATTTGAGTCTTGACAGCCTCCCGATCATGAAGGAATCAATCTGCTTCTTCCACTGTGCCGGATCGATGCCAACCTGTAATATATAATATTGGCTGAAGTAACATTCCTCTGAGCAACAAATTTAAAACAGTTAGTTGACAGGACAAGTAGTACTAGGAGCTACATGCAGTATGATATTTAGCTATGTGGAGGAACAACAAACACACTGTCCACAGAACCAGATGAATTTACACACTACACCCTCCCCCATAAAACAACAACAAAAAACGACAACAGACGACCAAACCAACATTAACGCTTGATTCTTATGATACTGTGGGACAGTGGCATTGATATCTTTCTAGAATATAAAATTTTATAAGTCCTTTTACATTTAGTGAAGTTTTGACTGAATCAGTGAACTGAATCTGTTCACATAGACTGATAGAGTGACAGACATACAATGTAGACAAGTTGATGTGTGATATATATGCATATTACATAACATGTATATATGTATATATATATATATATATATATGTATGTATAACATGCATGCATGTGTGTAGAGCACAAAGGAAAAAAATAATAGAACTTGACACACAGTTTCACTGAGAATGAGATATATCCTGACAGTGAGTGACGTGAGTGAGTGACTGTTTACAGCAATACATTGTACTTTATTAAACTTAAAGGTACACACTGAAAGTCATGCGCTTCTAGTATTAAAAATGATTCTAATACTGGAGGAAGAGCAGTTCTGTGGTTTGGACTCTTAGGTGTTCATTATTTTATTATTATCCCTGAACATGAATTATAAAAATAAAATGAAAACACTCTTTCAGTCTTGCTCACAGTCACACACACACACCTCCATATGAGTTATTCTGACCAGAACTTGAGAATGTAAGGGAGGGGAAGGAAAAAACACACTGTACATCATAACACTGACAGTTGTACATAATAAAACCTCTTCGCCTTACTCTTACCTGATTTGCGGCAGTGGCATCAAATATTTTACTTCTGTCAGTGACAGCCTCAAGATCATGCAGCAATCGGTTGGCTTTTTCAGCTGAGAGGAGACCTTGAAGTTGAACATACTAGCTCTAGCTCTCTTCTGATTGATGCCAACCTGCAAGTAAAATAATTGGGAACGGCCGATCAGAAGGTTACCTATTTGAGTATTTCAAGTTAGACTCAATCTTTAAAAACAAAAAGAATTTATAAAATATTATGATCATGCACCTTGAAAAGAGGTTGCAAAAACGTGGTAGTGGTAATCTTCTTCTTCAAATTAATGAGAAAATCCCTGTACAGGGCAACTATACGTGTTGGTTCAGTGAACGATACCTTGCGCCTGTGGACTGACAATCACAGTGACACTGACAGTGACTCGAGTGAGTCGAAATGATACCTGTTGCAATACATACTACCATAAACCCACTCTCAGTTATGAAACGAAACATGGAAACTTACCTCTGGTTAATATGCAAAGGTTCGCCCGTCCCAATTCTCCGCATTAGCAAACACCATTGCCGTTGGAGATTCTGTAGAGATCGCCATGGTCGCCTTCGACCGCCATTAACTAAAAACCGAAACGCAGTAGGTCTGAAAACCACGCTCAACGTCCAAAATAAGGAGGAAAAAAAAGAGCCCAAAACATTTTTTTGGCCAAAAACACTGTTTAAGCCCCACAAATATTTGTCCTTATTTTTTATGAAGCTTAATTTGTGCCCCTTATTTTATGCTCCACAAATACAGTTTGTGGCCCACAAAACCAAAATGTGCCCCACAAAAATAAGCCCAAAAATTTGTGAGGCACATTTCGCGTTTGTGGCCCACAAAAATAAGCCCAAAACGTGTGGGATTACTGACATCGAATGCCAAGGATACTTGAGGGACCCACTGACGATCTCATTCCAACACGGAAGCAGCGTTATGTGCCTGTGGTCGATCAGTAACATACAGCTAAGTAGTGGTTGTGTCAAGTGGACTGAATCTGTAGTAGAAGAATTTCTGCAAAACTGCGTACAGCCAATTTGGCGTTTACTAATTGTCCTCGACATCTGTTGTTTAGTCCCCCCCCCCCCCCCCCCCCTCCCCTCCCAGCTCTCTCTCACTCTCATTTTCTCACTCTCTCTCGCATACACGCACGCACGCCGCATACATGCACGCACACACACTCATGCTACGAAGCACACTGAGACACAGACACACTAAGACACACAAGCACTCGCCGCATTCGCACACACACACACGTCAGACACATTAAAACACACAAGCACTCGCATTCACACATACACACACACACACACACACACACACACACACACACACACACAGACCGTTGTACACAGCGTTGTGCCGACCTCTTAATATGTTGTTTTACTCCTCGTTCCTATTGTTCGGAGTGTCGTAGGCTACCGTTTATTTGCTGTTACTGCTCATTTCTCAGATCCACATACCGTCGTACACTTTACGGTGGTGCTTTATTCTACATTTCTCATGCATAGAGCGGTGTACCCTTTTGTGTGTGTTGCTGTTAACATCTCAAGCTCACACTGTCGTACCATTTATTACTATGCAACTCCTCATATTTCCGTCATGTTCTGAGCCTTCCACCCCCGCTTTACCCGGTGTTACTTCTGATTTCATATATTCTCATCGTCGTACATTTTTATTGAGGTGCAACTCTTCGTTTCTCAAATTCTGACCGTCGTGTTGTTTAATCTCCTATTACCGCTCATTTCACACTTTATTGGGTGTTACTCTTCATTTCTCATAATTTATTGAAACTTTCGTACTCTTCAGTTTTGTGCTACTCAGACATTTCATGTTGTGTTACTGCTCATTTCTCATATTCAGAGCCGCGGCGTCGTACCCATCATTATTTGACCCACCCCCCCTCCCCCCACCTCAGTCATGCCGGAGACAGGGGAGAAAGGCACGGACATAGTGAACGGTGCGCAACACGTGGAAAATGTCCCAGAGACGGTCAGTGACACAGTGGTTATCACGGAGGAGGACATCAGACTGGTCACTTACACTGTGGAGGACACTCCGCCATGGCCGCTCTGTATTCTGCTGGGCTTTCAGGTCAGTCTGTTGTATGTGTGTGTGTGTGTGTGTCTGAATGTTGGGCTTTCAGGTGTGTGTGTCACGGTGTGTGTGTGTGTCACGGTGTGTGTGTGTCACGGTGTGTGTGTGTGTGTGTGTGTGTGTGAGTGTGTGTGTGTGTGTGTGTGTGTTTGTGTGTGTGTGTGGTGTGTGTCTGCCGTGTTTTTAGGTCAGTCTGTTGTACGTATGTGTGCGCGCGCGTGTGTGTGTGTGTGTGTGTGTGTGCCGTGTGTGTGTGTGTGTGTGCGCGCGCGTGTGTGTGTGTATGTGTGTGCGTGTGTGTGTAGTGTGTGTGTGTCTGTGTGTGTCAGTGTGTATCTGTATTGTATGTGTGTATATCTGCTAGGCTTTCATGTCAGTCTCTTGATTGTTTGTGTCTGTCTGTCGGCTGGGCTTTCAGGTCAGTCTGCTGTATGAATGTGTGGCTGTACGCTTGGC
This sequence comes from Littorina saxatilis, assembly GCF_037325665.1. NCBI lineage: Eukaryota > Metazoa > Mollusca > Gastropoda > Littorinimorpha > Littorinidae > Littorina > Littorina saxatilis. The sequence continues at coordinate 65,846,335 of NC_090256.1, forward strand.
TTTTAGGTCGGTCAATGTATGTGTGTGTACCTGGCCTTTCAGGTTGGTCTGTTGTAAACTAGTTTATGTGTCTGTGCGCTAAGCTTTCAGGTCAGTCTGTTGTATGTGTGTGTGTCTGAATGCTGGGCTTTCAGGTGTGTGTGTGTGTGTGTGTATGTGTGTGTGTGTGTGTGTGTGTGTCTGCCGTGTTTTCAGGTCAGTCTGTTGTACGTATGTGTGTGTGTGTGTGTGTGTGTGTGTGTGTGTGTGTGTGTGTGTAGTGTGTGTGTGTCTGTGTGTGTCAGTGTGTGTCTGTATTGTACGTGTGTATGTCTGCTAGGCTTTCAGGTCAGTCTATTGGATGTGTATGTGTGTGTACCTGGGCTTTCAGGTTGGTCTGTTGTATGTGTCTGTGCGCTGGGCTTTCAGGTCAGTCTGTTGTATGAGTGTGTGACTTCCCGTGTCTTCCTATCAGGTCAGTCTGTTGTATGTGTGTATGCGTCTTCTAGTCTTTCAGATAGCCTGTTGTGTGAGTGTGTGTGTGGGAGTGTGTGTCTTCTGGGCTTTCAGGTCAGTCTGTTGTATGTTTGTGTGTGTCTGTATACTTGGCCTTTCAGGTCAATCTGTTGCATGTGTGTGTCTGTCTTCTGGGCTTTTAGGCCAATCTGTTGTATGTGTGTGTGTTTTCCAGGCTTTCAGGTCAGTCTGTATGCTGGGCTTTCGGGTCGGTCTGTGGCATGCGTGTGGCATCTGCTGGATGGAAGGTGTGACTGTTTCTGCATCAATACAGATACACACACACACACACACACACACACACACACACACACACACACACACATATATATATATGTATATATATACACACACACACACACACACACACGCACGCACGCACGCACGCACGCACGCACGCACGCACGCACGCACATAAACACACACGCACGCGGCGCGCGCGCCCTCCAATGAGACGTTGGTCGGACGAGTGTGGCTCTATGTCTCACCCGTGATTTCTTGTTAAATGTTCTTATTGTTTAGCAAAGGGTGATCGCAGCCAAGTCGAAGAGTATTGCGTTTTGTTTGCATTATCATACAAGTACTATGACCAATTAGGGCAAAGTGTTATATGGTGACAAGATCAAAAAAACAAAGGCAGGTGCTCTAAAATAATGTAGTTGTGAGAGAGTTTTTTTTTCAATCAGAAGTTCTTGTAAGGCTCACGCAGCCTGAATGTAGCTGGTGCCATACCGTAAAAACTTCAAACAGATCTATTACATTCTGACAAATAGTTTGACAGTTTAGTTCCATTCACTGACTTGCATGAGCTCGATCTGTCCAAAGTAAAATCCTCCACAGAACCAGTCTCCTGACACATCAGAAAATAAAATGCATTGCAATTTACAATGAAATTTACAAAAGACTGGCTGTATTCTTTTCAAACATTACACTTTTCATCTTCCCCCCCCCTGTTTATCGTGCAGCATTACCTGACAGCCTTCGGATCCACGCTCGCGGTGCCACTGGTCCTCGCGGGTCCCCTGTGTCTCAGCGGTGACGATGTTGGTCTCAGTGAGATCATCGGAACTACGTTCTTCGTGGGCGGTATAGCTACCTTGCTGCAAACTACATTTGGTATCAGGTGTGTACGCTTGGCTTTATGTATGGCTTTTAGACGTTTGGTTTGACTTTTGTGAACACAGACACAGTCGTCTCAGATGTGTACCAATGAAATAGTTGTAAATTCCTTTTACAACTATTTCATTGATACAAATCTGGTCCTGTGGAGTCCCGCCAGTTGTTGTTTTGCAATTTTAGACATCCTGTTCTGACCTAGCCAAATAATAATACTAATACTGAGGGTATTTATATGGCGCTAAATTAAATATTAATATAGTTCTAGGCGCCTTCCAAAACTAAAACTAAAAAAATCAGTAAACAAATACAAAGTCATGGACATGATGAACACAAATGCTTCACTTTACAATGTCTGTCTACAATGTAAACCTCACTCTTCTAATGTCAAAGATAGTATTTGCGTCAGTATCAGTTGGTACCCATATTCTATACTCTTGTGGGCTAACGTATACATGTATGACGGAGTCTATGTAGTTATTAACCGTCTGTACGTCCGCTTTTATATGTTTGCTGTCAGTGTGCGGTATGACAAACTTTGACGTTTGACGATACTTTCAGAAACGTAATACTCATAGATGTCGTCTTGGTTGCTATAATGATTGGCAAGGACAAGACCTTTCCAGCGCATCATGTTCAAATTCAAAACTTTTATACCCACGCTTTCATGAAAATAACACATATACATTCCATCAGATTATGTTTGTACAGTACTGTACAGTGTCATCGTGGATATCCCACAAGTCCTTGCGCGTCTGTATACCGCAAAACAGAGCCTGCATCGCGAAAAAAAGACAAATCGATGTCCCCGTTTTTAAAGGCACAGTAAGCCTCCCGTAAACCATCACAGATACGGTCAGGCTTTTACACACAGTACAAACACCCTTTCATTTAAACACTCACCGATTGAGAACATCCTAGGTGCCCTCCGTAAAGAGCGAACAATTTTCAAAGAATTTATTTTTGCGTGGTTTATCTTACCCCTGAGCCATCGTGAACCCGTGTGATCCAGTTTCCCTTTTTCACAATGTAGTCGTCAGTTAGTCATTTGAATGTGAGCTTATCTACAATATATCTACAATAGCACGTTTTTATGAACGAAACAAACGGCTGTGGTTCACAAGAACTCTAGCGATGGCTTTTGACTGTTGAGAGGATCTAGGAACGGCGATATGCATAAACCGTCGTCTGCTACGACCCTTGCGTGACCCTGCTTCTGGGATTTTCTTTTTTCAAACTTTCACAACTTCGAATTGTACTGATCTTGTCTTGATGAAAAAAGAATTCTTTTATGATTAAAGAATGTTTGTGTAACAAGCTGTCAATTTATTATTTTGATTTTAAAAGTTAGGTCTAGCGCAAAAACGCACCACGGTCCAAAAACATTCTGACAATCATCGATCCACGGCTATGGCCAGTTTACATCGATAGAATGAGACCCGAAGGGAAGTAATTCATTTTTGACCTGAGTTCAGGATGGGTCCAAAAAGTGTTCGAGACAATCTGCAAAATTAATTCTTTAAAAATTGCTCGCTCTTTACGTAGGTTATCCTAGGATGTTCCCGTTTGGTGAGCGTTCAAATGGAAGGGTGTTTGTACTGTGTGTAAAAGCCTGACAGTATCTGTGATGGTTTACGGGAGGCTTACTGTCCGGGCGTGATTTCCGGTATTGAATATTCATAACAGCCGTCCAGCACCAAAACGAGGCGCCATTGTTGTAGAGGACCAAGTCTACGAAAATAAATTCTTTGAAAATTTCTCACGCTCGACAGAAAGCAGCCAGGATGTTCCCGTTCGGTGAGCGTTCAAATGGAAGTATGCTTGTACTGTATGTAGACGCTCGGGGAGCTCTGTGATGGTTTACGGGAGGCTTACTGTGCCTTTAAACATAAAGTTACAATTGGAATGACACTGGTTGCTGGACAGATGTTTTCATATGTGAGCCATGAAGGCTTTGCCTCTTGTCCTGAAAAGGTATCAGGATTTTGAAAAAAATAAATAAAGGAGAACTTTGAGGATGAAAGTCGCTAGTTTATTTCAATGCTTGTTATTCTGTCAGGTTCCAGGGGACAGGTTCCGAATAACTCTCACTTGCTCTATTACACATGTCGTATGCATTCAGAGCGATTACTTCCCTTTGCTTATCAGATATCTTGTCCTGAAAGCCAGTGCCTGGTTTTGACGTGTATTCGTAGGCAAAGTTGTTTTGACATTTCCCCAGGTTACCAATCATCCAGGGTGTCACATTCGCCTTCCTGGCCCCCACCTTCTCCATCCTGTCCCTCCCGGAGTGGCAGTGTCCCTCCCGTATCATAGTGCACGCCAACACCACCTCCACCAATATCACCGCTACCCAGTCTTCTGTATTCCTTGTCATGGCGGGTAAGTAAAGGAACCGGCATTTTGAAAGAAGAATCAGTGGAGTTCTGCTCATGTGTTTGAATGAGGAAATTCTGCCATTGAAAGACGCATGTGGTTGCATTTTATTCAATGCACTGGACTTGATAAAACATGATTTTGTGTGTGTGTGTGTGTGTGTGTGTGTGTGTGTGTGTGTGTGTGTGTGTGTGTGTGTGTGTGTGTGTGTTCTGAAATTGCAACCCTTATGACAATGACAATGACAATGACAATGACAATTCTTTATTTAACGAGGGTAATGGAGTAAGCAGTGGTCTGTGTTTTTTTTTTTTTTTACATCTGGCCCTCGCCTTAAAGAGGCACTAGTCTAAAATGACTAAAGAATAAAGAAGTAAAGAAAACAACTGCTACATGTTTATAGATAAACTGAAGTAAGAACACATTGTACATGTACATAAAATACATTGTGTAGCTGTAGAGGGCTTGGAGGGGTGGGGGGGGGGGGAGTGTACGAATTCAACATTCACACGCGTTGTCAAAGGTCGATTTTGCTACAGGCTAATTTCTTGATTAAATCTGGGCTGAGGCAATTGCGGTTTGTGTTCAACTTACAAATAAAACGCGTTAGTGGTATTTTGGTTATTTAGTTTACTGGGTAGGTGACTAGGTAGGTGGTTATTTAGTTAGCCACTTTTGTTGTTGAATACGTCTGGTTTATTTTAAGTGTTGTTAATGTATAACGATACTAAGAGTAAGAGAGGGAGAGGGAGAGGGGGAGAGAGAGAGAGACAGACAGACAGACAGACAGACAGACAGACAGACAGACAGACAGACAGACAGACAGACAGAGACACAGAGACACAGAGACAGAGACACAGATGATCAGCCAAATGTAATTCTCTTACATGTTGTCTTTCCTCAGCAAACGGCACGACACACCTAGCGGAGCTGGGAAGTGACGAGCACAGAGAAGTATGGCAGGCAAGGCTCAGAGAGGTTGGAAACTTATCTTTCATTTTCTGTAATATTTGGGTTAGGCCAAATAAAAATATGTGTTGGTTTAGGGTAACCTGACCGACCCTATTTTTTCCCTCCGACCCTAAAACTTTTGTTTCATTTCTAAAAAAATAAAAAAAATAAAAAAAACTTTTGGCACATTTTGCGAACCATACCGAGACTAAGGGAAGTAACCTCATGTTAAAATCGACTATATACAAAAAAGGAAAAAAAAAGAAAAAGAAAGCCGACCTAACGACACTATCTTTTTTGGTCACGTTAACCTAAACCAACATTTATTTTTATTTGGCCTTAAGTGTCCAAAATTCAAGTAAGCTGTAGAAAGTACCCGGAATTTGCTCACGGAAAATATGGCATTGTAGCAGACGCAACTTGAAATCGCGATTGATTTTGTTGTAGAAGTTGGAGAGAGAGAGAACTAAACTGAACTGAACTGAACTTTATTTTACAAGGATTAAGGTTTAAGGCTAGGCCTTTTCTTACAATCTGTCCGTGAGAGAGAGATAGAGATAGAGAGAGAGAGAGAGAGAGAGAGAGAGAGAGAGGGAGAGGGGGAGAGGGGGAGAGGGAGAGACAGACACACAGACAGAAAAACACCGCACACGCACACACACACACACACACACACACACACACACACACACACACACACACACACACACACACACACACAGATCACACTCACAAGTATCAACACGATTTTGCAGGTGCAGGGCGCCATCATGGTAGCGTCGTTGTCCCAAATCATACTGGGCTTCAGCGGTCTCTTCAGCGTGGTGCTGCGTTACATCGGGCCTCTCGTTGTGGCGCCCACGGTCGCTCTTGTAGGCCTCGCTCTCTTCGATGCGGCGGCCGACAAGGCCTCTCAGCTCTGGTGGATTGCTTTCATGTTAGTACATGTACTACAGCGTTTAGTTCAACAAGAAAAGGGATGTAAACACCAAAAACATGGTACGGTACTCAAAAATGTAACGTTTTGTTTTGTCAACGGGGCGGGGATGTAGCTCAGTCGGTAGCGCGCTGGATTTGTATCCAGTTGGTCGCTGTCAGCGTGAGTTCGTCCCCACGTTCGGCGAAAGATTTATTTCTCAGAGTCAACTTTGTGTGCAGACTCTCCTCGGTGTCCGAACACCCCCGTGTGTACACGCAAGCACAAGACCAAGTGCGCACGAAAAAGATCCTGTAATCCATGTCAGAGTTCGGTGGGTTATAGAAACACGAAAATACCCAGCATGCTTCCTCCGAAAACGGCGTATGGCTGCCTAAATGGCGGGGTAAAAAACGGTCATACACGGAAAATTCCACTCGTGCAAAAAACACGAGTGTACGTGGGAGTTTGAGCCCACGAACTCAGAAGAAGATCCAGAAACAGAGAGACTGCTAACGCTCCAAAATTCAGAATTAAAAAAAACAAGAATTGTAGGTTATTGGAACGTTTAATTATTGCCAAAACAAAACGGTTTTTTTTAAGGAGACAGACAGACACACACTTTTGCTACCAATAATGAACTTTTCTTAGAAGCGTGGATGAAACTCGCTTGCGAGATGCCGGTGTAACACGAGAAAATTACTCCCACGAGATTTTTACTCCGGAGTAAAAATTTCCTACGAAAATGTTACTCCATTTACGAAAAAAGTACTCCCCCATTTCACGAGAAAATTACTCCCCACAACAGGTGAGTTCCGAGTAAACATTTCGTACAAAAATGTTACTCCTCTGACGAATACATAACGAATAAATCACTTCACCCTAACACGAGCAATTTAACTTCCCATGCCAGGTGTACGAAATGTTTACTCCCTTGTCCCCTGTTAGTCTTGGTGGTGGAAGGGGTGGAGGAAGGGTAGCGCAACATTCGTTTGCGCGATATCACATATTATTGGCATTATCCCTTCGCCCGCGTCCCATTTTCGCGTAAGAGATTTTTACTGGAAGTAAAAAATATGGGGAGTAACAATTTCGTGGAGGGAGTAATTTTTTTCGTGCATTGGGGAGTTCTTTTCTCGAACGAAAGGTGTACTCGGAGAAAGAATTTCGTACGAAATTTTTACCCCGGAGTAAATATTTCGTGGAGTAAAAATTTCGTGTTACACCGGCCTTAACAATGTACGATCAGTTTGGCTTTTGCTGTGAGCCAGTCGCCGAGTCGGGGTCTCCCGATGGAGTCTGACGGCTTTGTGCGCATGCGTAAAAGTATTCGCGTGACTGTGGTTTTCACGCCCAGACAATTGTTTTGTATCGTACTTTGAGAACAGTGTGTCTTGCTTGAATTTCTGTATGTTATGCCAAGGAAAAGGAGCACAACCAGCGAAAAACCGAATAAGCGTGTCTCTTGCTTCTAGAAAATGATATTCTCATAGTATTTGCGGACCCTTAATTACTCTGACAGTTGGGTGCAGTAGGCTCTACAGTAAGATCTTACCTAGCCGCAATATTACTCTCAATTTCTGCGTATATTAAGGCTTTTTCGTGTGTTCAGGACAGAGGATCTGAAAGTTAATTGCATTCTCTGGTGATTTGGGGGGAACAATCTTGTATACAGTAGTGCATCAATATGTGAAGTATAGTTGTATCTGATTGTGTCTGTTGCAGGACTGTGGTGCTGATAGTCGTATTCTCTCAGTGTCTGCACAAAGTATCTGTTCCTCTGCCAACAGTCAGCATAACACGGAAACATGGCTGTCAATGCTCCGCTAAGCATCTTCCCATCTTTGGACTTTTTCCGGTCAGAGACTGCATGGTTATTCATCGCAACAATCTTTCAAACACACAGACAGACAGACAGACAGACAGACAGACAGACAGACAGACAGACAGACAGACAGATACACAGACAGACAGACAGACAGACAGAAGACACACACACACAGACACACACACACACACACACACACACACACACACACACACATGCACGCACGCACGCAAAAAAGGGTGAAGTCTTAAAGCTGTAGGACTTCAAATGGAGCGGTTCATCTCTAAACCATTTGTCTTCCTTCAGGTTCTGTTGGCGATGGCGCTGAGCTGGTTGCTGTGCTTGGTGCTGACACTGACCAACGCGCTGCCCGATGACCCTGACCACTGGGCCTACAATGCCCGCACTGACACCCGCTCCGCCGCCATCACCAACGCCCCTTGGTTCCGGGTACCCTACCCAGGTGTGTGAAGACGTGGCTAGAGGCCCCTGCGTTATACATAGCATATATGTGTATATGTTCCCTACGTGTATGATTGGTCCCCTGGCCCGGATAGGCCTCATCAGCCACCTCCGGACCCATCACATTAGGCATCCAAGCATAGCATGAGTCTGCGGTCATCTTCGACAACGAAAACGAAGGACAAGCAACATATAATTATGTTACTCCGTGCTTGAGGCTTGTATGCCATGGTACCCTTTTAGAAACGTTTGTGAATGTTAAACTCTTGGAATGTCTGCGGTTCACCGTGCTGACGCTATTTTTCGAGCTCTGTGTTGCATACGGAAGGGCAACGAATGGTTTTACTAAAAGTGGAATTGAGTTTGGCACAAACAGCACCAGAGCACAGATCCAGCCACAATTACAGGGGTCCCCGTCTACTGTCATTTGACAATGAGTATGGCCAGCCCTTGTTGTATCCCTGCCACATTCTGGAAGCCGCCCCCCCCTCTCTCATACCTTAGGTCCAGCCCTGCCCTGCTTACGTATACAAAGGATGGTACGTGCTTTGCGTTGACATACCTTATATATGTTACAGTAAATTGTCAAAATCAGGAAATTGACAAAATCCCTGAAAATGTCAGTATATTTGTAAATGTCCTGTTTCACTCGGGGATTTTAAAAATTTCCTACAAATTCTAGGAAATGTGTAAATTTCCTGAAATGAGCATATTCTCATGGACTGTATCTTGTGTACACCAATGTCACTTATTCTGCTCTGTGTGCAGGTCAGTGGGGCGTGCCGACGGTCAGTGTGAGCGCTGTGCTGGGTATGCTGGCCGGTGTGCTGGCCTCCATGATCGAATCCGTCGGCGACTACTACGCATGCGCACGTCTGTCCTGTGCCCCGCCCCCTCCATCGCACGCCCTCAACAGGGGTAAGAAGAACTGATCTTTTATAGTGTGATCAATGCAACATTTTCAGCAGCGCGAGGCGACGTAGTTTACTGTTATAAGTAACCGTTTGTTTTTGACATTGTGTCACCTAAGAATCACTTTTCCGTTTATGTACCTCTGTAATAAGTCATGCACGCATCTTTACACATTATATTTTGGAGCCAATTGTATTCTCAACCTCAAAACATCACCATGGATACGAGTAAAAGACCAAACATTTTTGTTGTGCAGTACACCAAGAAGAAAAAAACAAAAACAAAAAAACAATTAGCCTACACAACAACACAAGAATGTTAAAGTTGTAGAACGTTTCATTGACAAAACGACACATCTACTAGTACGTGCATTCACACTGCAGTGCAAACGTACTGAACACCAGCCAGTAAGCTGCAATGTACAAGGGTAAGCGTGCCCGTGCCCATGCCAGCCAAGCTAGTTTTCTTATTACGTGTAAAGGAACGACATTACCATTCGTGTTTCGCGTGCCAACAGGTATTGGAGTGGAGGGAATAGGCTGTGTCATAGCCGGTGCTTTTGGTTCGGGAAACGGCACCACTTCTTACAGCGAAAATGTAGCCGCCATTGGCATCACTAAGGTAGGTCTCTCTCTCTCTCTCTCTCTCTCTCTCTCTCTCTCTCTCTCTCTCTCTCTCTCTCTCTCTCTCTCTCTCTCTCTCTCTCTCTCTCTCTCTCTCTCTCTCTCTCTCTCTCTCCCCCTCCCTCCATCTCTCCGTGCAATGAAGTTTGTGGTTGTATTTGTTTGTTTACGTGTGCACATTTGTGTGTGTTTGTGTGTGTGTTTGTGTGAGTGCGTGCGTGCGAGCGTTCGTGCCCATGCGTGTGTGTTTGTGTGTGTGTGTGTGTGTGTGTGTGTGTGTGTGTGTGTGTGTGTGTGTGTGTGTGTGTGTGTGTGTGTGTGTGTGTCTATGCGAGTATGCATGTGTGCATGCGGGTGTGCATGTGCACATGTGTGTGTCGGTGTGTGTTTGTGTTTGTGTGTGTGAGTGCGTGCGTGCGTGCGTTCGCGCGCATGCGCGTGTGTGTGTGTGCGCGCGCGCGCGTGTGTATGCGCGCGCGTGTGTTTGTGTTTGTGTGTGTGTGTGTGTTTGTGTGTGTGTGCGCGTGCGCGTGTGAATAGCATGGCACAGTACGCGACTACATTGAGGATTATTGCCACTCAACTTTTGCTAAAAATGCTTACTCCAACTCCACCCCCCATCTGCCAACCCTAACCCAACGGCCCCCATGTATGTATTCGGTTCTGTTTATTAAACTGAACAGCTGTTTGCTCGAAAGGCTCCCTGCTATCTGTGTGGAGTAGAACGCTCGTTTGGCTCCGTCCACAATGCTGGCAACAAACCGTTTTGCATAATTAAAAATCTGTTTATGTACAGACAAGCCAGATTTTAGCCACTGCCTATCATTCTGCTCGGCGTCGCTGCTGTTTAGCAGTTCATCTTGGACAGCAGGGTACCAGGGGGCGGTTTTGTTGGGACGCAGTTTGAAGCGAGTGACTGGGGGCATGGTGGTCAAGTTCATCCCGAATGACAAGAGTTCACCTTGGCAGCTGTGGGGCAATGAGAAGGAGATACTGCTGCGCTCAGATCGGCCAAAAAAAGTGAATTTTAACCATATTGACCCTCACCAACTTATTCTGTTCGCTGTGCAGCTGGCCCGGCCAGCGACTTATCTATCATTTTGTGAGAACGGGTCACATTTGGTCACTTTATGGAAGGGTCATGCAAAGGCGGACGTTTTTGAACCCAAAATGTAAAGTGCGGATATCCCCAGAATTTTTTTTCATTTGTTCGATAAATATCCGTCATATCCGGCTTTTTTTCAAAGTTGAGGCCGCACTGTTACGCCCTCATTTTTCAATCAAATTGATTGAAATTTAGGTCAAGCAATCTTCGACAAAGACCGGACTATGGGATTGGCAGCTCGGCAGCGTACACATTAATTAACTAGTTTGCTCATTAAAATTGTCAATAAAATCGAATTTTCACTAGCAGATGCAAAAAGGATTTCATCGTATTTCTCAATTTCTCCTGATTTCAAAAACATATACATATGTCATTTTTACTATAAAAATGTGCCCAGAATTAAAGAAAATTAGAAATTAGAAAATAAGTTCTGCGTTCGCGCGCTACGCGGTGACCAGTCTCAGTTTTTCGGTGTGGTTAGTCGAGACTATCTTAATATAGTCTCGGCGATGACTGTTTTTCGGGTGTTAAATCTGTTCCTTTCATGCCGACAGCTTGACTAATGCTTTTATATCGCTTCACGCGACTTTTTGTTTTTACGATTGAACACACACAAACATGCACTATTTTTTAGTCTCAACTGGCCGCCTAAATATGAATTTTTGTCGGACTCTGACGTCACATAGTTTAAAGAAGGGGCATCCAATGTTCAATCGATACATTACACAATGGCCTTGCCCTTGCAGGTGGCGTCACGGCGCGTGGTACAGACAGCGGGTGTTCTGTTGGTCGTGCTGGGCTGTCTGGGCAAGGTGGGAGCCCTCTTCGTCACCATCCCCGATCCTGTGGCGGGAGGCATGTTCCTCGCCATGTTTGGTCAGTCTTCCTGCTTTTATACTGTTGAAGCTTGCTAAGTGAACTTGTACCTGTGTGGGTGTGGAGGGGGGAGGGGAGGGTCATGTGTGCGGGGGTGGGGGGTGGGGGGTCGTGTGTGTTAATAAGCTTACATATATATATGTGTGTGTGTGTGTGTGCGCGTGTGAGTGTGTGTGTGTACCCATTTTTCCACAGGTTTGGTTGCCTAAATCACCATAAGGCAACCATCCACACGTGGATGGCAACCTAAACTCTGGATGGCAACCTAATTGTGTGGATGGTCGCTTCATTTAACACCGTTAAATTGACTTTTTTGACGGAAAGAATGTCATAACAATGTTGAAAATGACATTCTTTCCGTCCACACGTGTGGATGGTTGCCTTATGGTTAAATTGACACCGTTAAATTTACTTTTTTGACGGAAAGAATGTCATAACAATGTTCAAAATGACATTCTTTCCGTCCTCTATAGGCGACGAAATAGGTCAAATTTTGTGCATTTTTTAGTGCAAAATTCTTCGATGCCGGAGCGAGTACTGCACCCAGTGCTGTTGTAGTGCAAGTGCACTAGAAAGGCACTACACCCAGTGCCGCCTCTTAGGTAACCATCCACACTTTAGGTGTGTGTGTGTGTGTGTGTGTGTGTGTGTGTGCGCGCGTGCGCGCGCGCGTGTGTGTATTTGTGTGCGCGCGTGTGTGTGTGTGCCTGCCGACCTCCCTGCCTACCTTCCGTGTACGTGCAGGCTGTCTTTTTCGCCCATTGATTGTTTCATTTGTTTTGGTTTCAGGTATGGTAACAGCAGTTGGTTTGTCCAACTTGCGCTTCGTCGACATGAGAACACCCCGCAACATGTGTGTGCTGGGACTGTCCCTCTTCATTGGTCTGACCTTGCCACGTTGGATCAGCGCTCACAAAGAGGCCATCGACACAGGTCAGTGGTCAACTGGTCAGCAGATAGGATAGGATGAGAGCAAAGGCCACATCGCCATGCCATGACTGACACTGGCCGAAGCTAGATGAGCGATTTTCACAGCCACAAATCACATTAGAGGCGAAGTTCTTCTTCATGTTCAGAGTTTTAATTTTATTAATGAAGTAGTTTCACAGATTGTCATCATCTGCCACAAGGTCAATTTGTCAAATAAAAATATGTTTTTCCCCCCCGTTCATTTCCTCATGTTATATAATATGTGTGTGTGTGTGTGTGTGTGTGTGCGTGCGTGTGCGTATGTGTGTGTGTGTGCCAGGTAGCAGTATAGCAGACCAGATCATTGAGGTGTTGCTGTCAACCAGTATGTTTGTCGGCGGGTTCATCGGCTTTGTTCTCGACAATTCGCTACCCGGTAAGACCTCTTTTCCGGTGTCTAATACAAGCCATGTAACAACAACAACAACAACAACAACCCAGAACAACCCTGTGTCTGTGCTCCTTCAGACTTGGAAATTAACTTGAAAATAAACATTAATGCTTCCATTTTTTATTCTAACTGAAATAAAGTGGTCAACGTTGGCTACTCGTGTTCGGAACAAACAAAACAATGAAGGAAAAAAAGACAGAAATATGAAGAAAAAAGAAAACGCAAATGAAAGACGGCGGCAAACAAATGAAGAAAGAAACAAACAGGTAGGAAAAGGGAAAACAACTGTAAGCTCTCAGTTATGATGAACGTATGGCTAATTCTGCACTTGAAATTTCTTTTGAGGCAAAGAAAAGGAGGGAGTATTTCATTCGTTGTTAATCTGTTTGAATCGACCATTAATAAGTGTGCCTTGTTGCTTTGTAACCCTGTGCAATTTTACGTTGTGAAGCCGGGTTCGCTGTGAAAATGTACCCAGTTGTTATTTAATCTGAACTGAAAAACAATCGAGTCAGTTTTGAAACTTTGAAAGCACACTCCTCCCTGTGAAAACAGTTCTGCTCCCTGTCTCGGGATAAGACCACATCCCTCCAATAGGACATATACCCAAATCAACATTATTTTTGACTACAGCATGGGTAGAATTAGACTTTCTTGATGAATTAGTTCCAAGTGGAAAAGCCTGGCCAGATCAGATAATGGTGAGCCAAAATCTTTTGGTCGGGAAAGGCTGTGCCTTTAGTTACCAAAAGGCCATCTCTTTGCAGTTCTCAGACAAACTCTTGAGCGTCTGTCTGTCTGTCTGTCTGTCCGTCTGTCTGTCTGTCTGTCTGTCTTTGTATCTCTCTCTCCCTCTGTCTCTCTGTGTCTCCCCCCCCCCCCCCCCCCCATTAAATGGGCCGACGTACGGCCTCTTGTTCTATCAATAGTAATTTCATTTTAATTCATCTCTCTCTCTCTGTGTCTCTCTCTGTGTCTCTCTCTGTGTCTCTCTCTGTGTCTCTCTCTGTGTCTCTGTCTCTGTCTGTCTGTCTGTCTGTCTGTCTGCCTGTCTCTGTCTCTGTCTCTGTCTCTGTCTCTGTCTCTCTCTCTCTCTCTCTCTCTCTCTCTCTCTCTCTCTCTCTCTCTCTCTCTCTCTACCCTCGTTAAATGCATAATTTTCATTGTCCTTGTCTCTTACCACTTACTTCTTTCTCTGTCCCAGGCACTGACGAGGAACGAGGCCTAACTCTGTGGCGACGGGAATCCGGCAGAGGAAGGGAAGGGGGTGAGGGTGGGTGGTCAGGCCTGGACGTCTACTCTCTGTCCATTTTCAACGCCTGTATCAACCGTCTACCCGCCTTGGGTCGTCTCCCCTTCTGTCCGGCCGCTCGGACCAGAACCCCACCGCAGGACAGCGAACAGTGTACCTCGTTTGCATGACACAGATTTCCCTTGTTTCTGAGCAAATTTTCAATTCAAGCACAGCATATGTACATATTTTTGGCTTCAGAAAATCATTTAACAAATTCAATGCACTCATTTTTGAATCTGTTATTGCATTTTATTTTCAAGCAGAACTTTGATTAACAAATTAATTTATTACTTTTAAGCTTCCTATAGCTGAAATGAGTTTTGAGTAGTGGGAATTCCAGACTGTAATTCTCATTCTGACGCCTTTTTGCAGATGTTCTCAAGCGGTGAGTGTTTAAACGAAAGGGTGTTTGTACTGTGTGTAAAAGCCTGACAGTGTCTGTGACCAGAAACGGATGGTTTACGGGAGGCTGTGTGTGCCTTTAATCTCCAGACAGCAGAATGGCAGCGCATGCGATTTTTGACAGTTTGAAAGCATTTGATGTGATGATGCTGTTGACACTTAAAAGCGTTATTATGGTACACACACAAAAAGTTGTTTTTTTTAAGATAAATACTTTGATGTAATGACTGGAGGGAGCCAATCTCCCAATCGTAAAGTCCCAGTCTGCCTCAAATAATTTACAGAACGATTTAAATCTCATGGAAAAAAAGCAGTTCTAACCTTATGGAACACACAAGTTTGCAATAGCATTTAATAGCATTAAATGACACAGTTCGTTTGAATGGCTATTTAGCTCGCGTAAACCACACACCAGTTTTCGTGGTTTATCTAACCCCTGAGCCATCGTGAACCCGTGTGATCCACTTTCCTTTTTACATTTAGTCAAGTTTTGACTAAATGTTTTAACGTAGAGGGGGGAATCGAGACGAGGGTCGTTGTGTATGTGTGTGTGTGTGTGTAGAGCGATTCAGAGTAAACTACTGGACCGATCTTTATGAAATTTTACATGAGAGTTCCTGGGTATGATATCCCAAGATTTTTTTTCATTTTTTTGATAAATGTCTTTGATGACGTCATATCCGGCTTTTCGTGAAAGTTGAGGCGGCACTGTCACGCTCTCATTTTTAAACCAAATTGGTTGAAATTTTGGTCAAGTAATCTTCGACGAAGGCCGGACTTTGGTATTGCATTTCAGCTTGAAGGCTTAAAATTTAATTAATGAGTTTGCTCATTAAAGTTGTCATTAAAATCGATTTTTCGCAAACAGAATTAAAATTGATTGCATCGTATTCTTCATCACATTCTGAATCTAAACATATATACATATGTCATGTTTACTCCTAAAATGTGATCACAATTAACGAAAATAGATTAATTAGTCTTACGATTAAAATTTAAGAAATCGATCCAAAAATGATGTCATCTTATTCGTGATCATTTCCTGATTCCAAAAACATATAGATATGATAGGTTGTATTCAAAACAAGCTCAGAAAGTTAACAAGAATACAGAAAAGCGCACTTTCCTGCTTAGCACAATACGCCACCGCGCTAATCTGGCGTGTCAATATCACTACGTTTTGCACGTGGAAGGTGAGCGATTTCCTTCACGCGGGGATTGACGAAGCTGTACTGTCTTGGTGAAAAAATACAGTGCGTCCAGTTTCATCCCGTGAGTTCGACAGCTTGACTAAATGTAGTAATTTCGCCTTACGCGACTTGTTTTATTTTTTTTATACAATTTAGTCGTCAGTTTGTGATTTCAATGCGACTCGCTGTATCTGCAATATCACGTTATTGTGTACCTCTGAATCTAAAACGCAAAAAAAGGCTGCGATTCACACGAACTTATCGGCGGCGATAGACTTCAAAGAAGCAAGCGACATGCAGAAAATTCGTCTGGTTGGGAATACACGACCTTGTGTGACATGCTTCCGGGCTCCCTTTTTTCAAACTTTCAAAACTTCGAATTGTACTGATCTTGTCTTGATGAAAAAAGAATTGTTTTATGATTTAAGAATTTTTGTGTAACAAGCTGTCAACTTATTATTTTGATTTTAAAAGTTAGGTCTAGTGCCAAAACGAGGCGTCCGATTTGTCTCTTTGTAAATCCGGCTACACAAGCAAAAATAAATTCTTTGAAAAATGCCCGCTCTTTACGGAGGGCACCTAGGATGTTCTCAAGCGATGAATGTTTCAACGAAAGGGTGTTAGTACTGTGTGTAAAAGCCTGACAGTGTCTGTGACCAGAAACTGATGGTTTACGTGAAGCTGAGTGTGCCTTTAATGTGGAGTGTGGTGTCCTACCGGGGCCGGTCAATGGGCGTATTATCTTCAAAACACATTTTGGCATCATTGTACATAACGATAAATCTGTTGAACATTTTAAGATGTACATTTAGATTATATACGTATACAGTTGTAATAAGTCGTGTCGTGTGTAACTCGCGTTAGTTCTGCGTTAAGGGAAGTGCCTAGTACGTTTTATACTATTATAGGATTGGTTGCAGCAGCAGTTATTTCCCTTGGATTAAGCCACTGCGTGATTTAAAGCGCCAGTGATCACTCCCGGTGTTGGTATAATTTCTGGGCGCACATAATAAACAAATTTGTGTTTGCAAGGGGGTTTATTTTTCCTTTTACTTTGCTTGTACGAAAGTATTAACATGATTTCTTATGCGATGTACGTGCCCGCGCTTGCGTGCGTGCGTGCGTGTCATTGTGTGTGAGTCATTGTGTGTGTGTGTGTGTGTGTGTGTGTGTGTGTGTGTGTGTGTGTGTGTGTGTGTGTGTGTGTGTGTGTGTAATGGGGCTTCCTATGAAGCTAATACACTGTGTCCGAGCATTTTGTTGTACTAATCAACGTGTTCACACACACACACACACACACACACACACACACACACACACACACACACACACCGTACGTACACACACATACACACACACAGACACACACACACACACTAAAACACACACTAAAACACACACTAAAACACACACACACACCTGAACACACAGATGGGAAGAGTATCGAGGCAAGACGATTCGCACGCATGGTATGGACGAGTAAAATACACAAGAAATACACGACAAAAACATTTTATTGCAACGAAACGGAATGCAGAGCAATCGAACCAATGACCATATTGTGCGCTATCATTTATCTTATACAGACACTGCGCAAATCACAATGCGAATTATGTGGTTTGTACGTATGCATTATAGTAAGAGCAGATCGAACACAGATGTACTTAAAATCCGTTCTGTCGCATTCAAAATTTGCTTTGAACATTTTAATGTTCTTATCTTATTTGTGAGTTCTCTGAACACTTCGAAGTATAAGAAATTAGTATTTTGTGTTCAAAAAGGCCAAAACATGAATAACATTGCACAAGAGGACAAAATCAAATGAAAAAAAAATAGTCATATGAATAAAATAAAAAATTGAACCAGTTTGCTATAAGATCAAGAATAAGCAAAGTCAGTAACTCAGAACAAAATGTGAAATTTTAATCATCATCATCAAAAGAAGAAGAAGAAAATTGGGCAGAAGAATGTGAGGATAGTTTATTCCAATTACAGATGTAACCGAGTGCCGTAACACTACGATCACCTCGGGAGGCGAAGTGCCATCAAACAGGATTGAAAATGTTAGGGCTAATTTCTTAGCCCTATAAAAACTGTTATGCAAACCCGAAGGTTTCCATGAACATACAGACAATCGGAAACCACCAGACCCCATCACAAACAGACCCCCCGCGGGTTAGGGGGAAGAATTTACCCGATGCTCCCCAGCATGTCGTAAGAGGCGACTAACGGATTCTGTTTCTCTTTTTACCCTTGTTAAGTGTTTCTTGTATAGAATATAGTCAATTTTTGTAAAGATTTTAGTCAAGCAGTATGTAGGAAATGTTAAGTCCTTTGTACTGGAAACTTGCATTCTCCCAGTAAGGTAATACATTGTACTACGTTGCAAGCCCCTGGAGCAAATTTTTGATTAGTGCTTTTGTGAACAAGAAACAATTGACAAGTGGCTCTATCCCATCTCCCCCCTTTCCCCGTCGCGATATAACCTTCGTGGTTGAAAACGACGTTAAACACCAAATAAAGAAAAGAAAAACATCACAAACAGAATTCCACAATCCACCGGTGTTGACTTAAAGGCCAACAACTCGGGTGCAGAGTCTGCTGTGAAAGGAGCGGTAGCCTCCCCTGTCACACAGATAAAAATCGGATAAAAAAACACACTCAAAAAGGCACTTTTTAGACGCCTCAAAAACGCAAGAGTAATTTTTGAAATGAATGTTTTTCAGGAACAGTTATCAGTGTTATTCGTGCAGTTTAATGATAACTTGATATTAATATTACCGATATTAATAAATATAAATACATTAGTATCGTAAGGAAATTATAATGATAACAACATGAAATCATATAATTTTCGCATTCCCCCCCCCACCCCCCCCAAAAAAAAAAGTAAATAAAAAGGACCCAAGGGATAGGAAGGAAACATGTATTCCACGGATGAGAAAAAGACGTATAACACATAGTACTCAGTAAAGTTTCAAACAAATAACATTGCATGTTATGTTCAAGTTTGTGCTTTTTCAGTTGCTTGAAAACTCGAGCGCGCATAAACGTATGGTCCATCATACAAACATTTAGGTTTGACGGAAAAAGCAATGCAACATAAGATCCCAATTCTTGAGGACGAACGATTTCGAGGCAGTGTTATTTTGCAATCATTATGCACTATCAAATATTGGTCACAACGTAGTGGTGCTAATTTGGTTGCAAGACAAAAGCAACCAACGTCAACGGGCTACTGTTACAAGTAATTCAACAATTTGAATATATGCAAATGCAATGTATTACACTTGCATGCACGCACGCACACACACACACAAGCAGGTGCGTTAACACGCACGCACGCACGCACCCACACTCACGCACGAACGCACGCACACACACACACACACACACACACACACCTAAAGTGTGGATGGTTACCTAAGAGGCGGCACTGGGTGTAGTGCCTTTCTAGTGCACTTGCACTACAACAGCACTGGGTGCAGTACTCGCTCCGGCATCGAAGAATTTTGCACTAAAAAATGCACAAAATTTGACCTATTTCGTCGCCTATAGAGGACGGAAAGAATGTCATTTTGAACATTGTTATGACATTCTTTCCGTCAAAAAAGTAAATTTAACGGTGTCAATTTAACCATAAGGCAACCATCCACACGTGTGGACGGAAAGAATGTCATTTTCAACATTGTTATGACATTCTTTCCGTCAAAAAAGTCAATTTAACGGTGTTAAATGAAGCGACCATCCACACAATTAGGTTGCCATCCAGAGTTTAGGTTGCCATCCACGTGTGGATGGTTGCCTTATGGTGATTTAGGCAACCAAACCTGTGGAAACATGGGTACACACATACACACACACACACACACACACACACACACACACACACACACATATTTACAGCGCCATATTTTGCCCGTTATTTCTTATTGTCCGTATAGTCTGTTAACTTTTATAAAACACTGAATTTTCTCCATTTGTGATTACAAATATGTTAAAAAAAAAAACCCCAAACTTTACAAAATCAAACCAAATCAACTACATTAAAATAAAACAAGGTGCTGCAAAATAATATTTCCAAAACAAACACTGGTGCTGTTAAACAAGTCACAAATACATTTAAAGGAACGGTCCTAACGTGTGAACGATTCGGCTCACCGTCTCTTATCTGGACAGGCTCTTACGTGGGATAAGAACATTCCTGTACTTGAACACATATCAAAAACCTAAAGCCTAGGTGCTTTCTGTCACGAGTTGTATTTTTTTCTGTGAATACATTTTTCAACTGACACTTGTGCGATTTTAATTCATGCAAAAAATAATACAACTCTGCGCAGGATCCAGTTATAGGATGTTGATGTGTCAAAGTTCAGGGATAGACCTATCCTTTTTTAAAAGCATTGAATCTGTGAAAGTGAGACGAATCAGTTTCAAGGGAAGGACTGTGTCTTTAAATCCGCTCACATCAGTGTCATATAGCGGGGATATAGCTCAGTTGGTAGCGCGCTGGATTTGTATTCAGTTGGCCGCTGTCAGCGTGAGTTCGATCCCAGGTTCGGCGGAAATTTATTTCAGAGTCAACTTTGTGTGCAGACTCTCTTCGGTGTCCGAACTCCCCCCCGTGTACACTACATTGGGTGTGCACGTTAAAGATCCCACGATTGACAAAAGGGTCTTTCCTGGCAAAATTGCTTAGGCACAGTTAATAATTGTCTACCTATACCCGTGTGACTTGGAATAATAGGCCGTGAAAGGTAAATATGCGCCGAAATGGCTGCAATTACTGGCCGTATAAAATTTCATCTCACACGGCATCACTGCAGAGCGCCTAGAACTGTACCCACGGAATATGCGCGATATAAGCCTCATTGATTGATTGATTTCTCTAAGCACGTGGACGGATGTGTTTTATGCAGCCAAGATTAAAGTACTGACCAATAACGCTGCCTATCATTTTTAAACAAAGAACAAAATAATGCAAACCATATTGTTGATTTTGAGATCAAAATTATATGATTCGTTTCATAATTTGACTGTATTTTACACATTTCCATCATGTTTCAAAATTAACACACAAACACGACATTTCATTATGTACAAGAAATATTCATAATCCTCTTTACGAGTGAAGACAACACACACCAGTACAAACTGACACGCAGGTTCTTTTTAATGAAGATTTCAGGTCCTTGTGGTGATGTGTCGGCCAGTTAGCAGGAATAAAATCTTTAAAAATCCACTATTGGCCACAGACCGTTTATGAATGATGTCCATGCATTTGCATTCTTAAAACAAAAATTGATGAACGAGTCTTTATGTCTGCTTTAACTTGTTGATACTATTCAAGAATATCAATCATTGACCACAGTTCTCCTTTCCAAGTGTTCCGATAACAACATAGATTTGGATTATGATAGTTCTTTAATATTCATTTAGTATGCCATCGCCTTTTGTAATGCTCAATACACAAAAGCGCATCAAGGAAGTTTGAAAATTTCCAGAAACCACAGGGCAACGTTCGTGTCTTTTCAGTTCAACAGTATTTAAGCAGTTCGGTAACAAGTCGTCACTGCGTTTTCTTCACCATTTTATTTCATTGATTTTATTCCCGTGGTGGAAACATTTCTGCACAAATGTTTGGTTCGGCTTCAACGAAGAAAGCAAAGTTTTCAAATGCTGTCTTTATCTTCGTAAACCGTTTCGCAAATTAGTTCTTCCATCCTTGTTCCGTCCCTTCAAGTGAATGGAAATTGAGGCTGAATACTGAGGCAAATAATGTATCAGTGTATCGTAGCAGTTGATCTTCTTCCTCAAGAATGATTGACGACCATACCGCATACGAGTTACTGGGGCGTATATTTCTTCACATCGCATTTTTAAAAGTGATCGCCAGAAAAAGCTGATCGAGTCACAAACCATTTATCACCAACATTATTTCGTTAATAATGCCTGGCATGAAAACAACAACAACAACAACACTGTATGTTCTTGGTTGAAGAGAACGGGTTGCTGCTGACAGTTTTAAGTAAAGACACCCTGTCAACATTCGCAATGAAACATGCACAACGAAGTCACAGCACATGAATATCGTTTGTTGTCGGCACAGTTGGTCAAGCGATGAATATTATTTTATATCGCCGAAAACTGTGTCGTCATTTTTTTCAGAATTGCCAAATTTGTTCACGGTGGGGCGAAAACTTCTGAAACTTGCCGAAAAGTTTATGTCCATTTCGTCAAATTCTCCGAGGAAAATAAACCCCATCAACCTGTGGTACATGTGTTTGGTTGCGATGTGGACTAGGAACAATGCAAATGTCACAAGGGAACAGAAGTGAACGTCAAAAACCCTTGGCAATCATGTACAACCGTGCTCACTCTCAACGTCAATTTCGTCATCAGAGTCAGGAATGATGTCATCATCCGGGCATGGTGAGTCCCGACTGTCCTCAAGGTCGCTCTCCATTTCCGGCGGACATCCTGGTGACGTCACGTCCTTGTCTTTGTTCTCGCCGTCTTCTTTGTCCGACCCATCACCGATGGGTGACTCCTGGAAAAAATCAATTCAGACAATGTTATAAATCTGTTATATTTCAATGAGTGAATTTCGCGGGGGTAATGTCATCAGTGCTAAAGAGAAGGTAACTGGATGAGAGAAGTTAGATACTGGATGCCAGAAAAAAACTGACTGTCACAGATCGATGTTCACTTCACCATTTAAACATTTTCAAATACTGTTCACGCCAGCTATTGTAGCTAAGGCACAAACATTTTCTAACCATCTTATTTTTTGTTAGACCTGGCCCTGACATTATTTGACTGTTCGCTGTTTTTGTTTTGTTCACATGGCACTTTTTGTTGTTGTAGTTGGCTGTGTTAAGATAAATAATTTTAGCTGTTGTAGCCAAGGCACAACAATTTTCTAATCATTTTAATAAGTTTAAACCTGGCCCTGAAATGATTTGAACAGAGACTATGACCGGTTCGCTGTTTTTATTAGTTCACATGGCACTTTTTACGTTTAGTCAAGTTTTAACTAAATGTTTTAACATAGAGGAGGAATCGAGACGAGGGTTGTGGTGTGTGTGTGTGTGTGTGTGTGTGTGTGTGTGTGTGTGTAGAGCTATTCAGAGTAAACTACTGGACCGATCTTTATGAAATTTTTCATGAGAGTTCCTGGGTATGATATCCTCAGATTTGTTTTCATTTTTTTGATAAATGTCTTTGATGACGTCATATCCGGCATTTTGTAAAAGTTGAGGCGGCACTGTCCCACCCTCATTTTTCAATAAAATTGATTGAAATTTTGGCCAAGCAATCTTCGACGAAGGCCGGACTTTGGTATTGCATTTCAGCTTGGAGGCTTAAAAATTAATTGATGACTTTGGTCATTAAAAATCTAAAAATTGTAATTAAATTTTGTTTTTATAAAACGATCCAAAATTACGTTTATCTTATTCTTCATCATTTTCTGATTCCAAAAACATATAAATATGTTATATTCGGATTAAAAACAAGCTCTGAAAATTAAAAATATAAAAATTATGATTAAAATCAAATTTCCGAAATCGATTTAAAAACATGTTCATCTTATTCCTTGTTGGTTCCTGATTCCAAAAACATATAGATATGATATGTTTGGATTAAAAACACGTTGAGAACGTTAAAAAGAATAGAGATATAGAAAAGCGTGCTATGCAGCACAGCGCAACCACCACAACGCTAAACAGGCTCGTCGGTTTCACTGCCTTTTGTACGAGCGGCGGACTACGGTCATTGTGAAAAAATGCAGTGCGTTCAGTTTCATTCTGTGAGTTCGACAGCTTGACTAAATGTTGTTATTTCGCCTTACGCGACTTGTTGTTGTTGTTGTTGGCTGTGTTAAAATAAATCATTTTAGCGGTTGGACAAGCCATCCATCAATTCATGAGAACAAATGGAACAAGATCATAAGCAGAAAAATACTATCCCTTTTTAGATTCTTCATTTGTAATGACAATTTAGACGCCATCATTTTAGTACCTTAGTGTCATTAATTTGTTTCAAAGGAGCTGAGGTGAACGCTGTAAAAGCACTTTATTTTTATTTGTATAGAGCTGCATGTAAAAGTATACATCAATGTTATCATATCTTATATCAATTACATGGTAATTGTTTTGAAGGGTTCTGTTGTCAGCCGACACCAGAACTTCTCTTTGGAGATAACAATTATTATTGTATTGTTTTGTCTTGAATTGTATTGTACAAAACAATGTCCAGAAAATTGTATTTGAACAGTTAAATACACACCTGCTTTAGTCGCCTCCACTTGGCTCTTCTGTTCTGAAACCATGTCTTCACCTGAAACAACAATTATAAAGGGATACATGAATTATCAGTGAAACAAATGGATCTAAATTCTAACTGAACGTTCCTGAAATTTCTCGTGAGAGTATTTTTTCACAACTTAAAAAACAATCACAAGACATAATTCATGAATTTAAAATATTTACGACAAACAGATAGATAGAAAGAAACTGAGAAAGAAAGGAAGGAAAGAAGCGAGGAAAAAAAAGAAGAAAGGAACGAACGAAAGAAGGAAGGGTGAAAGGAAAAAAATGCTAAGGTACAAAAACAAACAAACAAACAAACAAACAAACAAACACACACACACATAAAGTATGGAGGGATACGAAAAATGAAAATGATAAACAATATTAATTCACGCACATTCAAATAAATTGCTAGATAGAAAAACAAACCAAAACAAAGTACCAGAATGTTCATAGCCATGTATTTACTTCTTTCTTTCTTTCTTTCTTTCTTTCTTTCTTGATTGATTACTTTTATTGATTAATTGATTGATTGGTTGGTTGATTGATTATTGATTGATTGATTTGTGTATTTATTCACATAACGGGCAACAACAACAACAACAACAACAATATATGGTCCTAACCTGTCTTTCTGTAAGCTGCAAGAGTTTGGCCAGCTTTTTCCTCTCGGGAGGAGAGAGGTATTTCTGCGCGTCGAATTTTTTCTCCAGCTCCAAAGTCTGGTCGTTTGAAAAACGGACTTGTCCGCCCTTTCTCTTCTGAAGAGGGCGCTGCAGAAACGGGGCCCACATGAACGGCTTGTGACCAACTGAAAAGAAGACCATCTATGTTAAAACATTGAGTCAAGTTTTAAAACTAAATGTAAAGAAAATTGAAATAAAAGTTCATTTATTCAGTCTTCCATCCATGCGTTTGTTCCTCAATCAATCATACAATCGAGAAATAGACAAAAGAGGAAGAAGATCAACAAAATACAATATAAAACCAACAACAGCAATGCGCCGCCACCACCAACACCGCCAACAAACCAACATAAACAACAAAAGAAAAAACAACATCAATTAAATCTAAATGTTTTCTGGACTTTTCTTTCAATTCATTTGTCTTTTTCGTGTCAGTCATATTCATAAAGATCAATGCAACATAATCTTATTCACACGCTGTTAGTAGTCAGTTGTTATTTATTTATTTAGTTATTTTTTTAATTTGTTATTATTTTATTTATCTATCTATTAATTACTTAATGTCATTATGTGAATAACTGTATATGCCTAAATGATTGATAAGGTAAATATATTAGAGATAAATAAATAATTCATTAATAACTAAATAAATAAAATAAATACATTAAGTAATTAATAGATAATGTATTTATTTAATTTATTTAGTTATTAATGAATTATTTATTTATCTCTAATATATTTACCTAATCAATCATTTCAGCGTATACATTTATTCACATAATGACATTCTGGACGTCACCTCTCTTTCATTTTAGCATTCTTAAGTGTTAAGTCGATGTTAAAGGACACTGTTGTCGGTTTAATCGATGTTTTATAACAGCATCTCTCACATTACCATTAGCAATAGCGACTCATCACGACCTCTCTTTCATTTTGTTTCCCCAAGATTAACACACTTAATCTTTTTACATAAGTGCCTCTCACATCTTCTTAGACAAATGACGGCGTCAACGTTTCCATACCTTCCCATTAACTGAGATTATTAATTGTGAGATTTAAATGCAGATTAATCTCAGTTTTCCCATTTATTAGTTTCAGACTTAATGGATGGTTTTGATGAACATGTTGTTGTTTGTTTGTTTGTTTGTTTGCTTAACGCCCAGCCGACCACGAAGGGCCATATCAGGGCGGTGCTGCTTTGACAAAAAAACGTGCGCCACACACAAGACAGAAGTCGCAGCACAGGCTTCATGTCTCACCCAGTCACATTGTTGTTAAAGTGTGTGGAATGTTTTCGGCATTGACCCGGCACGTGGGCGTTCAAAAGTGTGCAAGTTGGCTTTAAGCAATCATTCTCACACCGATGGACTAGGTTTAATTCGTACTCGATGTAAACTGTATGAAAATGAGCGATTCAATATTTAGCATATTATCACCACACATCCTGAACTCTCTCTCTCTCTCTCTCTCTCTCTCTCTCTCTCTGGCCTTATATATAATATAATAAATTCTGAGTTCTGAGTTATCTCTCTCTCTCTATCTCTCTCTCTCTATCTCTCTCTCTCTCTCTCTCTCTCTCTCTCTCTCTCTCTCTCTCTCTCTCTCTCTCTCTCTCTCTTATGTTATGTTCGTTTGTATGTTTTGTTTAGTCTGTTAATCGTTTGTTTGTTCGGTTGTTTGTTTTGTATTACTTCTTTGATTGATATTGTAACATTTTTAAAAGTATTGTCATTAGATTAAACCCTCCCATGGGCGAGGGCTGGATGTAAAAAAAAACCCACCTGTTGCTAATGCAATTACCCTCGTTAATAAAGAATTTGTTTTTGTCTTGTCTTGTCTTTTCTTTTCTCTCTCTCTCTCTCTCTCTCTCTCTCTCTCTCTCTCTCTCTCTCATTACACACACACACACGCACACGCACACGCACAAACGCATACGTACCCACGGTATCGTACACACAAACTCACACACGGAAAAACATCCGTCTATGTATATATACGGTATCATGCGAGAGAGAGAGAGAGAGAGAGAGGTGGGAGGGGGAAAGAGCGAGAGAAGACAGAAAGAGCGAGATAAGACAGAAAGACAGATGGAGAGAGAGAGGGGGAGGAGAGCGGGAGAGACAAGGAGAGAGCGATTTTAAAGAGGTCAGTACAGAGAATGAGCGATTGAGACTGAGGTGCAGAGAGAGAGAGAGAGAGAGGGGGGGGGGAGGGAAAAAGAGAGAGATAGCTCAGAACTGTTTATTATACTAAGGCCACAGACTCATACAAACCACGGGGGATGGGGGAAGAACAAAATCAAAAAAAGCAAACCACACACCAACAACAACCATGAAATACGAAATACGTGGTGAAAAGAGAGAGAGAGCGAGAGAGAGAGAGAGAGAGAGAGGGAGAGAGAGAGAGAGAGAGAGAGAGCCTAGAGAGAGAGGGAGAGAGAGAGAGACTAGAGAGAGAGAGAGACATACACACTCACACGCAAACACAAACTCAAAGGGAAGTGTCTGCCGTTTGAACATGTAGTATAGTGCTATCGACACGTAGCGCTATCGACACGTAGCGCTACAGTACATTGGTTTTTCAAAAATAGTGATATCGACACGTAGTTCTATTGAGACGTAGTGATAATGGCACGTGTGAATTGTGGCAATAGCACTACGTGCCGATAGCACTACTGTTTTTGGCAATTTGTGTCGATAGCACTACAGAAAATAGCGCAAACGATACGTAGCACAAATGACACGTAGCGCTAGCGGGACGCACCGGCGAAAAACATGGGAGATA
Source organism: Littorina saxatilis (assembly GCF_037325665.1). Taxonomy (NCBI): domain Eukaryota; kingdom Metazoa; phylum Mollusca; class Gastropoda; order Littorinimorpha; family Littorinidae; genus Littorina; species Littorina saxatilis. The sequence continues at coordinate 65,874,023 of NC_090256.1, forward strand.
ACTCTGTATTCTTATTTTGATAGATTGCGCGCAGTAATTATGCATTCGGTCAGAGAGATATGCCGGCGATGGACCGATGATGATCAGAATGATGACCACATACATGTCCCTAATACGAAACTCCCTATGTATAAGGACGCTTTAGGAGGAAGCATGCTCGTGTTTCTATTCCCACCGAGCTCTAGATTATACAAGAATAACCGTGTCTCCAGTCAGGATGAGGGCAGTGTTGACTAATGTCAACGCGAATGAAGACCTTGTACGCGGAATGCTCTTGTCTTTGTCTTTCCATTACTGCCCACAATCAACAGTAGTGTTTATTTCGGCACTTGATGGGATGTTGCGCAAGTCCAGTAAAGCAGCGTTTCCAGCATCCAAAAGTCCATTAAAGTTCACAGGTTGGGGAGTATGGGGGGGAGGGGACATGAGTCACGTGATGAATGCGCGAGGAAGACGGGATACGATGACATTAATGTGGGCCTCAGTAAACACTGAGAGGCTACGCTGCCAGTGTGGATTTTTCAATGCTCCGCCAGAAACTCCGATTTTTCGGAAGCGGAGACATGGATTTGCGGAGAGAGAGTGAGAGTCTAAGGGAGATAACAAATTAAGCGGCCGAGAGCGAGTTGTCTCCCTTCCTCACAGCTAATGCATTTTACAAGTAGGCGGGTGGAAGGGAGATGGGCAGTAAAATATGTTGTCAAACAATTTGTCAAATTGTTCGGGAGTCATGTCAGCGAAGAATTAAAGGTTTAGACAGGCACAGACAAGTTTACACGTTTGTCGTGTCTTTCTCAGGAAGGGGGCGTGTGCGAGACTAAAGCCTGGGCGTTAACTGTGAATAATATCCGTCGTAGAAGCAAAATAATAATAAGGCTACATTATATAAAAAGAGAACATCTAGAAGGGAAAAAAACAAACAAGAATAACACATATTGATAAAAGTTTGAAAAAAAATAAAATATAAGAGAAAGAAAGGAGGGAAGAAAGAAAGAAAAGAAAGAAAGGAATGAGAGCAAAAATCCCAACAACAAACAAACAGACAAACACACAAACACAAACCAAACGAAGAGCAGTGTAGGCGTTGGGACTGGAAAAGGTACACGTGTTGCGAACTCATAAGGTTTTCCAACATAATAGTTGTGTACGAAAAACAGTGCGTTTCCATTTTTTTCTTTTCTTGATGTTGTTAGTTCTTGTATTTTTTTCTTCTTAATAATTTTTTTGGGGGAGGGGGAGGGGGAGGGGGACAGGTAATAAACTCTGTCGTGGAGAGCCAAATTTCAACTCTTTAATTGGAAACATTTCCTACAAGAACATAAAGCTGGTACGCCTCAGCTTGGAAGCAGCATGCCACACTGAGTGACTCATGATAAATGTTCTGGTATTTCGTGTGCGCATTACCAGAGAAGCTTTGAAAAGTCAACAAGTACGTAGAGAATGTTTACTCCATGTCAAGAAGAGAACAGTTTGATTCAATGCTAAACCTGAGGAATAAAAATAACGAAACCAACGACAAATCGCTTCAGCTTTCCACAAACTACTCTGTATCAGTCGACAGCAGTAATACCTTACAGATGAATAGCAACAATGCCAAACGGACATAACAAGAACTCAGGGTGAAGGTATTCGGAAGGTATATACAGGTACGCTGTGTATAGGTCCAGATAAGCCAAAACGCCAGAGAAGTGGAACAAACGGAGCAATAGGAATAACACCAAATCACCGGAGATCAGCAGGACCCTCGAATCGGCGGAAGATAAGTTCATGAGAACGACCACACAGGTCGTCTGCAGAAAAATGGAGGAAATCGACCCAGTAGCGTGTCAACACGAACAAATCCTTTTATCGACGATAGATAGCCATCAATCTTTCCAAGGGAGACTACTGCGAGGACCTTAACTCCGGCTCTCTTACCGCGGAGACTCAAAAGTTAATCTCGGCTCCCGAACAACGGTCACTTCAAACTTATTGATAGTCGGGTTGAAATGGCCGCGATTGACACCGAAATGCCGATTAATGACCAAATTTGTAAGCTATGTACACTCATAGAGAAAGGATTGTTTATTTGATGCCATTTGACGGGCTTTTGTGGATCACGTTTCTATAGCTGAGTCTCGATAGGCGGAGGTTTCCGTGGGGTTGATCGCTCCAAGGTGAAATTTGTTAACGGCTGAGCGAGGATTTCTGTCCGTTACCCGATATCGTCTGCTTGAGATTTCTACAAGAAACAATTTGGATGAAATGAAAATTAGATTATCGGTCGTAAATCTTGACTACTTTTCTACGTTGCTAAGATTGCTGGTTTTGTTTTGCCGAGCAAACTGCAAGTGTCGCAGAAAGCATAACGTACATTAGACAAAATCTGTTTGCAAATCGGCTTTCAGCAAAATAAATGTTTGATGCAGTACGTCTCTGAACGGCAGCAGCGTGTAGATTATTCGTTGCGCGGCTACTAAAAGGCACGCGCTCAGAACATGCATAGAACCCCGGCTTCTGCATTATCATTTGATTTACTCAGTGACGCGATCTCCTGAGTTACTCAAGTTTCAAGGCTATTGTAGGTAGTTGGTGCCGATTCCAGACGACCATCCTGTTATGTGATTGTTACTTTTCGAAATTCAGAAAAAGAAAATATGTACTTTGATATTCCCTTTATAAGTGCTTGGCTGATTGCAAGCTTCCAGGTTGTTTAAAGTTCCCCCCCTCCCCTCCCCCCCTTCAAAGGAAAGTTCTCATTGAATCTCAATCAAACTACACATGTCACACTGCTTTGCTCAATATACTCTACGTCATAATAATAATGGACACTAATATTAATTAACTCAACAAACGGCAATTGTCTACCCTCTAACCTCTAGATGTGGTTGTTTTTCTGCTGCATGATGGCGTCACAAGTTATTCCAACCAAGAAACCAAATGTTGACACGAAAGAACAAATGTGGTAGTATTTGTTACAAAAAATTACAAGATTGGGACTTTCTGTCCTACAGGCTAGTAGAAAGAGAAAAGACCAGAAAAAGGAGGGGAGAGGTGCCAACCAAACCACCGGGGTTGGGGGGGAAGAGTCACATTGTGCTGACTGCAGTCTGTGTTTCTGGTATCTGTACCTCTTGTTTCAGCTTGTTTCTTTAAAGGTGATGTACGTAACATTCACCACTGTTACTATCCGTTTGCGGCGAATGCCCTTTAAAGCGGACACTGTCACTTTAATAACTAGCGATGGTGATATAATCACGCGGGCCATTGACCAAGAGCAGCAAGAAGGTGTCCTCCCTATCGTGTCCTCTGGCTCAAGTCCTGGCCCCTCGTGTCTCAAGACGCTGAAGCACGTTGTTTTATAGCTGCCCGCTGTCGCGCTAAGTGCGTCTCTGAGAATGTAGCGTGTGCCAGCAATTCAAACACGATGAGTCGAGTGCCCCAGTTATGTTCCTACTACAGTGCCCCACATCCCCCTTAACCCCCCCCCCACACACACACACCGCAATTTAAAACTCCCTCCATTTTCAGACTCTGTTTTCTCAAATTCTCTGTTCACTAGCTTTGCAAATTTAACCCCCATTTTAAAACTCCCTTTTTGTTAAGCCTTGATTTTCATCCGATTATTGGCGATCTTAAAATTCCACACTGTATGTGGAACTCGGGTCTACTTTCACCTCATACGATGGTTTCTTGGTAACGGAGGGAAGGGAGTTGCAAAGGACAATATAGCCTCTGGTTGTCTTGGTAAACGTTGTTTTGAATGTGTTCGAAATTGGTTGATCAGTGCTGTTGTTATATTTGAGGTGTTCTCTGTCTCATATTAGGAAATAAAACTACTTAACATGTTTTGGAAGATTACGTTTACCGTACGAAACAATCAGTTTCGTCTTTCAAATTTATTGACGTTTTCCTCCAGATTTTGCAATTAACTTGCTTAATTATAATGATTGATATGTGACGGATTGACTGATTGATTCGATGTTGATTCCACTATGTCACAGGCGACTGTCTGTGGACATTTTAAGCTTTGCGGCTTTTTAAAAGCAACCTTTGTTTAAAAACGTCTTGAGCGCTACTCGCCGTATCAGATGGCGGCATGTGATGGTTCAAACATGCGCCAATATCCACCCACGCAGCTTTTGTTCCAAAACTCAAACACAGCTTCGTGGTACAGCACTCAACCACAGCCGGGAAAACCCCGCAGCCCCATACATATATATATAGTGTAATTGCTTTGTGTCTAAATCAACCAGCAACAACGGCAAACCACTGGCCAAAACAATTGTCCCTGGTCTCTTCAAGCCTTCGGGCGATCAGGTTACCCACAATACAAAGGCCGATTTCTTCTGGCTCAAGTGCGTCTCCTCAGCCTATCGCCCCTCAGCACAACTGCAACGGTTCCGCTCCAGCTTCATTACGTCCAGTGCTCATTAAAGGCAGACACTTCCGCAGCGCTTCAAGTGCCCCCTTTCACGAGCACCGTAATACGGACGTGTGTGGAGGCCCTTGGTGCCCGGTACTGCATGCTTGGCTCGCAATCAGTCCCCAACCACACGACAATTGTAAGAACAACAACAATTAACTCGACAGCGCGCGATGATGATAAGAACAAAAGCGCGCGACCCTGGTAGGAACAACAGACAACGGTCGACAAGGGGTCCAGATTGTAAAGATTTCAAGATCTTATTTTCAGGTTTTGGGTCTCAGGGGTTTTAAAAACCAAATTAGCAAAACTTAACATACATCAAACACAAACGATGTGACGTTATCGCCACAGTCGAAAAAAATGATGAATAATAAACAGCACCTTACGATGGTAGAAATATCAATCTATAAGGGTCACCAAGCAACAAGTTTTGACTTCACTCAGCTAAACAATAACGTCTACCGAGTCATCTTGTTTTTGACACTGTCAATATACTTTTCTGTAAATTCATTTCTATTCAGAGGCGGCCGTAGGCCTACAGGGGCTTTGGTCCAAAATTCTGGGTGATATGTTTCTTGGCACGAAGCACACAGTCCTGGAACTGAAGAGGTAGGCCTGCGGGGTACGGGGAAGAGCCTTTGTTTTAGACGCTTCAAACTGAAGTCCGGTACGGAATTAGAACACCATAACACTATAAAAATATGATTATTCTTATTAAACCCTCATAAGTCTTTACTTCCCTCGGTCTGTTCGTTTCCTTGGAATACCCTTACGCCCACGATTGCTGAACCATCTGTGACGGAAATTCCCACGGAAACAGAAACGTGTGGTTTGTCCGCGCCAACTGTGGGTTTGTGATTTTGTAAAATTAAAATAAAGTGCGCATAAAACTTTTTGTGTGATTTGCCTGCGGTGAGGGTGAATTTGTGAATTTGATTTTTTTGCAAGTGCACGAAAACATCATGTGATTTTCTCGCGGTAACTGAGTTTGTGAATTTACACAATAAAAAAGATGCATGTACCTTTTTAAAAACGCACGAAGGTGAACTCAAAACAGTAACCAGTATCGACTGATTGACGGTTGGGTGGGTGGATGGATGGATGAATGAATAGGTAATTGAATAGGTGAATGGTGGATGGATGGATATACCGAACCAGTTCTTTGAGTTTGATACGTATTACATGTTACTTGTTTAAAGTCACGTTCCTAACATAGCTACAGAGACAGAGACACTGCGTTCCAAGCGTAGTCTTATTCCATCCGGAGATATCCGTAACAAAAGAATGCACACAATAACACGCTCTTACGTTATTTGAAGCCAATGGGGCTGCATTCACATTCAGCTGTCTCATCACCCTCAGACACGATTCGGTATTGGGTTGCTCACTGCATATAATTATGGCAAAGTTAGCATGCCACAGAAAGACGCGCGTTTCTGGCTGAAGAAGATAAGTGCTTGAAATGAGAGAAAAGTCAAGATGCTATAGAGAAGGGTCAGAACTTGGTCCGTGTATCTTGCATCTGCATAGTTACACATTTAATTACTTGTATGTGATGGGCTTCTCACTTCTTATTCTCTTTTTTGGGGTCCTTCTTTTTCTTTTATGTCTTGTTTGTTTTGGCCCTCCGATTCTGACAGGGTGTAGTGCAAAAAAACCCACGAGTGTCCGTGAACAGAAATTATTCATTGTTTTGAAATTGATTTGAAACTTGATCAAACGACGGTTCAGAATAGTGCTCGTCTTCAAGCTTCTGTAGTACTAATGAAAGAAAAGCATAAACCTCAAGCACACAGTTTTCAATGTGTGTGTTTGTTATTGTTGTTGTTGTTGTTGTTGTTGTTTTTAATTTTCTTTACACAGCGCCCTCATTCTTCAGCTTACTCGGCGAAATGGTACTAACACTTTCGGAATTGAAACACTTATGTTGGCGAACAGGTAACTTTAGCTTCATTCTTCTTTGTTTGTTGTTCTTTGGGGTAATAACAGCGTAGGTTACTGCGCGTGAGTTTGTTTACTTATTTGTTTCTTTGTTCATGTGTTTGTTTGTTTGTGTGTTTGTGTGTATGGTCGATGAGTTAATGGGATTAATCCTCCACTTAGGCAACCGCATTCCGTACGGGCCAATCGCGTTTCCACAATCATTTTCCACAAAAACAAAGTCATATCCATACTAAGCAAAAGTCCGTTGTGTAATAAAGTTCCAGTTGTATTGCAGCCATAACAGGTCACCGTAGCCCATAATGTCATTCCGCATATTTTTAGAGCTAAGATTTAAGAACGGAACTGCTGATAATCCCGAATGCTAAAGTGGATGGCCGGACACGGATAAGCTCATGCATTACTGTCTCCTCCGACCATCCCACATTCTTTATTTCACTGCTATGTGAGCCAAGGCAAATGATTCCCCGCATTGATAGAAATACTTTTAACTTGTACTGGATACGCCGCAAACGCTTTCTATTCTTTGAGTCTCAGCCTTCTGAATTGTCAATGATGACTTTAATAATTCTTCTTCTTCTTCTGCGTTCGTGGGCTGAAACTCCCACGTACACTCGTGTTTTTTGCACGAGTGGAATTGTACGTGTATGACCGTTTTTTACCCCGCCATTTAGGCAGCCATACGCCGTTTTCGGAGGAAGCATGCTGGGTATTTTCGTGTTTCTATAATCCACCGAACTCTGACATGGATTACAGGATCTTTTTCGTGCGCACTTGGTCTTGTGCTTGCGTGTACACACGGGGGTGTTCGGACACCGATGAGAGTCTGCACACAAAGTTGACTCTGAGAAATAAATCTCTCGCCGAACGTGGGGACGAACTCACGCTGACAGCGGCCAACTGGATACAAATCCAGCGCGCTACCGACTGAGCTACATGCCCGCCGCTTTAATAATTAAACTGACAATTGTCTTCATCATGATACGACTTGACTTGGAATTTGAAATACGAGAAGTACACTATTAAATTATCAAGCAAATTATAGATTCATTTTCATAGAGTGTATCAATATTACGAAAATAATTGAAGAACAATTATCCTCACTCTTCACATAAAGTAATGAGGCTGCTGATTTTTGGTATTTGTCTAAGTGATAGGAGTATGCTGTTATCTCATGACAAAGCTGGTAACAAATCGGTGTTGAATTATGAGATCGTTTACCCGAGAGAGAGAGAAGGCAGCTTTTAATATTTTAGGTCCTTCAAATCTGTGTTGGTCATCCCAGGGAGAGCCTACAGACAAAAAGCACGGAGCAAATTTGGGAGAGTGGACAGGGAAGGTAGCATTCAATGTTAGGGTCCTTCAAATATTCTCTTGGTCATACCAGGAATAACGTACTGACAAAAAGCAGAGAGCACTTTTTGTTCAGCGGGATAGAAGTGGGAGCTTTTACGTCAATAAGAAGTCCTCGTTGGGATTCTGTAATTCGATTGTAATCTCCTATACCCTCAGCCACAAGTTATTCTACATCCCAGACCACCCAACAGCCAACCAGCCAGCCAGCCTGCCAGCCGACATTGCAGGACCTCGAATGGGGAGTCAACGGTAAAGCAAACGACGATGTTCACGGTAATCCCCCGGACCGGTAGCGGAGGTGTCATCGGCACGAGAGCCGCGTGTCACCGTCTCCCCCAACACCCGGGGTACCGCGCAATGTGACCGCGGGGGGAACGACGGGGGGAACGACACCCACGCGAGCTTCAGATAAGCGCCTAGTGACAGAGTGAGGGACACTGCATGAACACGAGCACGAGCTGCTCGGCTGTAGGTGACAGTCTACGGACGAACGCTATCTCCTGCATTTAGCACCGAGAGTTATTAGTGAAGATTAGAAAGGTTTCTTCTAACCGAGAATCCAAAACAAGATAGGTTAGTGAATAATACGCTTTAGAAAAAATATCATGCAAAACACCTGTTGTTGGCTTTGTATGTGGGTTTTTTCCCCCCTTGAACTGACAGGTTATTGAATAGGACGCTTCAGGAAATACAACGCAAAACAATTCTTGTGTATCGTATTTCATTTATTAAACATTCAACCTGACTAACTTTTGTATTATTATTAATTTATTAATTCTCTTTTACGGCAGGCTGTTTCGGATCTAATGTTGTAGAGCTCTGGCACTGTTTTGTCTAAATAAAGAGTCTTGAATATTTGTAAAACCATCAAGATTGCCCAGGGAATTCTCAACCTTTATGGAGGATTCACATCTCCTCCAAAATAATCATATTATCATGTTATTGTGAAAAGCCTAGAATTTTGGAAGAAATGAAATTACTGACAATCAGATTCAACTTCTGTGACCAAGTTTTTTGTTGCATTAAAACGCTTGCAAAAAAGAAACCAAAATTTCGGAAAATATTATTTGCACGTTCCGACATAATATTTCGTATTTTTCGTTGACAGACAAATGCGGTTGACAAAAAGATAGAAATACACGTTGAGATCCTACAGACAGGTTCACTCAAATATTCTGCAAAGAACAATACCGAATATATACAACCATATTAATGGACCACAACAAACTATCCTCCAGATTGAGTACTAGGGTTGTCTTTGACTTTGGCGTCGAGAGACGCATAGCAAGCGACGCCAGGCGTCAGGAACGTGAAGACAACGGGCAAACATGGCGGCGCCTTCAGTGGGAAACAAGCCCATAGATAGGAACAACATTGCAGGTATTCTGTAAGAACTCGGGGGTTATGACTATGAGCTTGATGCTTGTCGGCAGAGGGAGTTAAATACTCACTTACTATTTCAGTGCTGACTAGATAGTCACTTGCTATCTTACTACTCACTAAATAGTCACTAACTACGTGGCCCTGACGTGTGCGCATTCCCTTGTAGCTGGACTCCCTAAAATTCCTCTTCCCTCCCTTACCACGTTCCACTCTTGAGTCATTAATACACATGAAATAATAATAATCACCAAATTCCGTATAAAGCTAGCGAACTCTTATAAGCGTATTTAACAAATATTGTTAACATCTTGACCTCTTCATACAGATTGTGCCATAGTTTGAATTTCGTGCTTCAAATATATGAATAACAAAAAACATCATCTGGAGTGCCCTCGCGTTTTTAATAAATACCCATTTATACCGTGCATTTCCACATCAAAAATTTGAATTTTGTTTTTCAGATGGAACATAACTTACAGACAAACTTGTGTTGTTGTAGTTTTTGCTTTGTCAGTTTGCTTGTATTTGTTTTTTTGTTTTGTTTAATATCTGTAGTTTTATTTTTGTATTATGTCTGTTTTGTACTGTATCTTGTGTGTCTTTGAGTCTTGATGTTGCAATTGTGCACGTTGTTCGACGATGTTTTTGATAAATAGTGTAATTACTCACAGACCCCCCCCCCCCCCCCCGAACCATCCCACAGGCCTTAAGAGAACGTAAAACTTCTTAAGTAAGCCATCCACGCCTTCCCCCCTCCCCAGTCACTAACATACATACACTAAATGGAAATATACTCCATCTTCTCACAGACTCCAGATTACAACCGAACAATACTGTAAGGATTCCCAGCGTAATAAACCTGTGAGAAGTTTAAACAGCAGTTCGACAAATTTCAATGTCCATACTTCAGGCTGCCAATGACCACCTAAAGTGTGCACGGTAAAGATCAATTTTTATTGACTTTCGATAAAATGACACGTCGATATCGCGTATTACGGGCTTCCCGAAATGACCATTTACCGCCACTTCCGCCCAATTCTCACCGGAAGTGGAGGATGTTAACCTGCCCGAGAAGAAGGCACACGAACACTTTGAGAAGTTGTGACGTTAGAATTGAAGTTGTTACTTTTCCCTACAGCTTGCTGCCTACAACCGCTTTACTCGTTGTTTAGGCAACAGTCGCATGAAGCGCAAAGTGATAACTCTGGTATTTATCTTTAAACTGTAGTACATTTTTCTTTTTGGTCGCGAATATAATTGGCCTCTGGTTTGTAACATACTTTTCTCTAGGGATAAGAAAGTACAACAATAATTGAACATTATTTCCTGGAAGGGTCGGTGAATCAGTTTTAGTATTGCGCCTGTTACAACAAGAGTGAAATCGAACTAATCGGGGTTTTTTTTCAGTGCAGCGCAGTTGACATCACCTTCGGAACAAGTCTTTTTATTATGAACTGGGATCATATGATTTACAAACCACATGCCGCAACTCTCAAAAAATCACGATAGCTTCACTTTATTACCTTTTGGGGAGACCTGCATGAGTCTCTGAATCAGCCAATCAGAAGAGCCCCCCGTCTATCCCCATCACCATTTTTTTTTGTGCGGCACACAAATAATAGCCTCTCAAAAAACTCTAACTGATGAAGAAATTAATTACTGTCAAAAGCTCCAAGTTTGTCAATAAGGGCCGTTATCGCTGTTTGTGGTGCATTAGCTGCGACATGCGATTGCTGATAAATTGTCAACAACTCTCCCTCTCCGCATCTGTCGGCAGTCTCAATTGGCAATTCATTTTGCTGTCTGCAAATCTTGGCGTTTTCTTGACTATACCTCCCGCATACCCCTCCTACCCGCCTCGTCCCTCTCTGTCTCTGTCTCCTTCTCTCCCTCCAGCCTCCCTCCAGCCTCCCTCCCTCCCTCTACCCCGTCCGCCTTCCTGTCACCGTTATTTCTCTCTCTGATGTGTGGATGAGTTTGTGTGTGTGTGTCTCTCTCTCTCTCTCTCTCTCTCTCTCTCTTTCTCTCTCTCTTTCTCTCTGTCTCTTTCTCTGTCTCTCTCTGCCTCTCTTTGCCTCTCTCTGTCTCTCTCTGTCTCTGTCTCTGTCTCTGTCTCTCTCTCTCTCTCTCTCTCTCTCTCTCTCTCTCTCTCTCTCTCTCTCTCTCTCAGAAATGCATTATCTGTATGCAGAAATGCATAATCATAAAAGATCCAAGGAAATGCTCAAGTTCCCATTCAGGTGTCAACGTTTCACATTTTGCACCGTTCATAAGATTAATTTTAATTAATAATTTGTGAAATTACTTAGATTTTAAAACAATAACTTTTTACCCCTATTTGCATATTTGAGTTTCTTTTTTTAGCGTATGAAATGTTACAAAAGGTGAGAGCACGGATGTGCCTATTCGGTCTTTAGTTATCTCTAATAAGAGCATCAGCGTGTAAGGTAAGACAATTAATTAGGAGGAGCTTGGATGGGAACTGGGTGGAGTCGCTGAATAGAGGAAATATGAAATGAAAATGTTGACACCTTTAAAACATTTAAAAACAAGTCGCGTAAGGCGAAAATACAACATTTAGTCAAGCTGTCGAACGCACAGAATGAAACTGAACGCAATGCAATTTTTCAGCAAGACCGTATACTCGTAGCATCGTCAGTCCACCGCTCGCGGCAACGGCAGTGAAATTGACAAGAACAGCGGGGTAGTAGTTGCGCTGAGAAGGAAAGCACGCTTTTCTGTACCTCTCTTCGTTTTAACTTTCTGAGCGTGTTTTTAATCCAAACATATCATATCTATATGTTTTTGGAATCAGGAACCGACAAGGAATAAGATGAAAGTGTTTTTAAATTGATTTCGAAAATTTAATTTTGATCATAATTTTTATATTTTTAATTTTCAGAGCTTGTTTTTAATCCAAATATAACATATTTATATGTTTTTGGAATCAGAAAATGATAAATAAGATGAACGTAAATGTGGATCGTTTTATAAAATATGGTGTTTTTTTACAATTCAGATTTTTAATGACCAAAGTCATTAATTAATTTTTAAGCCACCAAGCTGAAATGCAATACCGAAGTCCGGCCTTTGTCGAAGATTGCTTGGCCAAAATTTCAATCAATTTGATTGAAAAATGAAGGTGTGACAGTGCCGCCTCAACTTTTACAAAAAAAACGGATATGACGTCATCAAAGGTATTTATCGAAAAAAAGAAAAAAACGTCCAGGAATATCATTCCCAGGAACTCTCATGTAAAATTTCATATAGATCGGTCCAGTAGTTTAGTCTGAATCGCTCTACACAAACACACAGACAGACAGACAGACACACAGACACACAGACACACAGACACACACACACACACACACACACACACACACACACACACACACACACACACACACACACACACATACACCACGACCCTCGTCTCGATTCCCCCTCTATGTTAAAACATTTAGTCAAAACTTGACTAAATGTACAAAAAAAGAGACGTACAACTACCCCCCGCGGGTTAGGGGGAGTCCCATATTGGTTGGGACTAGAAAGAATTTACCCGATGCTACCCAGCATGTCGTAAGAGGCGACTAACGGTTCTGTTTCTTCTCTTCTTTTGTCTTATTTCTGCCTTACCAGTCCTTTCACCTATATTTCCTTCCAAGAAAACTCTCCCTACTATTCCCTGCAGTTTTCCAATTCTTTTCTTGTTGTCTTATTTCTACCTGACTGGATCCATCACCTTTATTTCACTTACCAAAAGTCTTCTTTTCCACATCCTTATTTCTCTGCACCCCGCATGTCGTATGAGGCGACTAACGGATTCTGTTTCTCCTTTAACCCTTGTTAAGTGGTTCTTGTATAGAATATAGTCAATGTTTGTAAAGATTTTAGTCAAGCAGTATGTAAGAAATGTTTAGTCCTTTGTACTGGAAACTTGCATTCTCCCAGTAAGGTCATATATTGTACTACGTTGCAAGCCCCTGGAGCAATTTTTTGATTAGTGCTTTTGTGAACAAGAAACACTTAACAAGTGGCTCTATCCCATCTCCCCCCTTTCCCCTATCCCATCTCCCCCTTTCCCTCGTCGCGATATAACCTTCGTGGTTGAAAACGACGTTAAACACCAAATAAAGAAATAAAGAAAGACGTACAACTCATTTACTGCATGCCTACGTAGGAAACAGAAATCCCCTGTGGGTGTAAGTAAAGTACACGTCACATACATTAAGAAAATTAATGAATGAATAACTAAATAAGTGAGTAACAAAATAATTTGAATCATAAATAAATAACTAAATAGATAGATAAATATATAAATAAATAAATAAATAAATCAATAAACAAATCAATAAATAGTTCAATAAATAAATCAATAAATAGATAAATTCATATATTAATAAATAAACCAATAAAATAAATAAAAATGAATAAAAAATAAATTAAAAAATAAGAAGAAAAAAAGCTAATCAGTTACGACGCTGCAGAATATTACCAAACCAAACAAAACACTATCGGACTCACGCAAGCATGTAGCTAGAACTTTGCATTGTTCTATCCCAGCAACAGAAACCCTATAAAGTGGACGTGGTTGTGCGACCCAATGAACAAAACAAGAGAAGAAAAGAACGTTGTGGGTGGTTCTTGTCGTCAGAAGCAGATACTGGCCAAATTGGGGACAGGATGGAGGGTGACGAATGACCTAAGAGTTAGGTGTTCGGACAGAGTTAGGGGGCCCGGTAGCTCAGTTGGTAGAGCACTGGACTTGTGATCGAAAGGTCGCAGGTTCGAATTCGGGCCCAGGGACGGAAGCCATGTCCCACCCCCGTGTCATCACAATGGCACGTAAAAGACCTTGGTCATTCTGCCATAAGTGCAGGTGGCTGAATACACCTAAACACGCAGACACCTGGGTAGCGCGACTCCGTTGCTGCTAGCTTTCCACTGGGAGGAAGCGACCCGAATTTCCCAGCGATGGGACAATAAAGTAATGAGAAATGAGAAATGAGAGAACAAGCAGATGGTCAACTCAGTGTTGTTCTCCATTGCCTTCGCGGCAGTGGTCAAGCAAAAAATGACTCATTGACTATTCGGGTTTAACGTCTTCTCCGGACAGTTGGCCTATTTTGGGACAGGTATTGGTAATACGCTGAAGAAGCATAAATGTTTTGACTAAAGCAAATGGTCGGAGACGCTCTATGGTTACAGCTGGTTAGAATCCATTGCGTTGGCCGCAGTGGTCAAGCAAATTTATTACGAAAGGATCATTGTGTTGGACCTCGGATTGTCTTGTCATCTTTGAATCTAAGATCTTTCAAGTTCTTTGATATTACTCACGCAAGCAGTTGTTCGTTTGTAAAAAGTTGACATGGCTTGAAATCATTTAAAATAAATAAATATGTAACTGTGCTCCTTAGCAAACATTAAAGTAAACCCAAGATACCATGGACTTGTCAGGGGGGGGGGGGGGAGAAAAAGAGAGAGAAAGAGAGAGAGACAGAGACAGACACAGACACAGAGACAGAGACAGAGTAAATTCGTGAAATTAAATCCAACAAACCACGCAAACACAAGATTTAGTCTAAGGTAAACTGACAAAACATTAATCGGCTGACGTTAAAGTCGATTGCCATCAGCGTTCAATTGATATTGTGTGTGTATTGAGCCGAAACCCGAGAACAGTCCAAGTGTAGATAATCATCTTTATTGACTAAGATGGCGCACCTCGGCTTTCTTGAGGGTAATTCAAATAACACGCGGACGCTAGCGTAATGCCGAGCATACAAATTGGTCCATAATGAATACAAATTAATTCTTAAATGAAGGGAGGGGGGAGGATTTAAAATGTTCCAGTTTAATTGAGTTTTTTCTCCCGTTTCATGTACCAATGAAAAAAAGTGATCTCGCCCTTCATTTTTTAATTACGTGTTAGAACACGTGCGACCTTTGACTCTGTGTTTCTCTGTCTGTTTGTTTCTCTGTCTGTCTGTCTGTCTGTCTGTCTGTCTGTCTGTCTGCTATGTATGTATGTGTGTGTGTGTGTGTGTGTGTATGTGTGTGTGTGTGTGTATGTGTGTCTGTGTGTCTGTCTGTCTGTCTGTCTGTCTGTCCGTCTGCCCATTCGCTCACCAGGGACAAAAACAAAACAAAGAAAGAAAGAAAAAAACAAAAAGAAATTAAGAAAGGAAGACAGAAATAATGAACGAAAAAAAGAAAGAAAGGGAAAAAGAAAGAAAGAAAGAAAGAACGAAAAAGAGAACCCATACAAAACGAAAGCATTATACTCATTAAAGGAGAGAAAAACTGCGACACATACCACAACACAGAAGAAGAAAAAAGTCAGTCGGTCAGTTTCACCCTATAACCTAACCGATCACAAACCCGCTCAGTATAATGTGGCAACAGTCCATAGCTCGCCATGTGTGCGGTCTTTGCCTATAGTAGTGTGAGGGCTATTAAATTTTGCTGTTTGACCAGGTCACTTGACGACTTGTCAAATAACTCCCCTCTTTCAGGGCTGAAGACTTGAGAGACCCCGACACTTCTTGCGTCCAAGAGGCAGCTCGATTGCTGTTTTGAGAAACTGAATTAATCATTGTTGTATAGGATTGGTCTGCGGCACTCACTCTCTCTCTCTCTCTCTCTCTCTCTCTCTCTCTCTCTCTCTCTCTCTCTCTCTCTCTCTCTCTCTCTCTCTCTCTCTCTCTCTCTCTCTCTCTCCCTCTCTCCCTCTCTCTCTCTCTCTCTTTTATGAAAGACCTCATGAAATTGATTTGGTAACCGTTTACCGCTTTATTTATTGTGTTATTACATTATTGACGTTTTGAATTAATTAATTAATGTATGTCCTTATTTATATGTTCATTCATTCATTTTTTTTTCTTTTTTTTTTTTACTTTGCAAAGAAGTGATTTTACTTGATTCGGGCACATCCTTTCGGGTGTTAGGACAGTAATGCTGGAAAAAATGTTTAAGATATCGAGGGAGCGGCGTTTTTCTTGTAAAGTTTAAATCGCAAACAACAGTATCACATTTAAAAAAACACACACCCACCCATAGATGAGCATGCATTACCACTACTGCTTTCGTTACTCACATTGTGGGCGTTACAATAAAAATAAATCATTTGCAGAAGCAAAATTCCCCGTAATACTCTTTTTATTGGCCTGCTGCATAAAGTTCTTAAAATTGACTCGAACATGATCAAGTTTATATTTTTCATGTTCAAAGTATGAAAGCAAAATAAAATAAATAAATAAATATACATATAAACCAATAAATGAATACAAAAATAAATGAATACAAAAATAAATGAATACAAAAATAAATGAATAAAGAAATAAATGAATATGAATACAAAAATAAATGAATACAAAAATAAATGAATACAAAAAATAAATGAATACAAAAATAAATGAATAAAGAAATAAATGAATAAAGAAATAAATGAATACAAAAATAAATGAATAAAGAAATAAAGAAACAAATAAAGAAAAAAAGAAACTTTATTGACGCATTAATACGGCAGGTAACAAACATTACAATAACTAATTCCCTATTTGTTTTGTTTTGTTGTTGTTGTCATGAGTAGACGGAAAACTTTAGTAGCGGAGAATCAAGAAAGGTAGGTTGTTCGAACGTTTGTTATTGACAACACCATACATTCACAAACGTGAATATAGCGGAGATCAATTTTTAAGAAAATTCCTCTCTTGTACTTAAATGCGCAAACAGTAAAATTATGCTAACCACATTTATTTTTATTTTAGAAACCTCTTTTTGGTATTTTAACTTTGTGAAAATGTATACAGTGCTATCCCAGTTACCGTAAAATGTTAACCTGTTTTCCTTTTCTGTGTGAATTTGACCCTTCATGCAGAAAGAAGTAAAATGATGTAATTAAAATCATTGATACTCCAGTTGGTTCATATGACTCTTCGAAGTTGACATCCACTTGTTTGTTTGTTTTCTGGCTGCTTTTTATTGTTTTGTTTCTATAACTTTTATTTTCGTCTTCTTGTTATTTTCGTATTTATATTTATCTTTTTTTCCTGCACACGAAATTCTGCAACACGTTTCTGGAACAATACTTACACATTTTTATTTTCATTTATCAATGTTTCCTCTTCTACGTATTTTACCTTTGACTTTGTCTTCTTCTTAATATTTTCTTGTATACATTTGTAATTTTATTTGTTGTCTTTTTCCCATTAATTTTGTTTGGGGTGTAATTTTTTTTATAAAACTGTAGTTTTATATATATATATATATATATATATATCTATTTTACTATCCTTTTTGTGTTATTATGCCTACCTTTTATTGACGTGACATATACTGCTGTTTTGGAAATGACACTTTAGGTTACTCTTTTGTTGCATTCATTCGCATTATGTAGTGTGCGTGTTGCTCGTATCAAATCTTATATTTCTTCTTGATTGTGAGTGTTATTCGTATTATTCTGGATTTTATTTTATTGATCTTATATATATAAAAAATTATATTTATATTTTGATCTTATATTTCTGTTTGATTTATTTTATTTTATTCTTTTCCTTAGCTTTTGCTATTGTAGTTGTTCTTTTCAATTGTTTTTGTGTTTACGTTGGTTTGGTTAGTAAGATGGTTAGTTGGTTGTTGTTGGTTTTTGGGTGTTTGGTTTAGTTTATGTTTGTTGTTTGTTTTGTTTTGTTATTTTTGCCTGGGAAATACATTTATTTAAATTTCAGCTAAAGAGCCATTTCCATTATTTGATACGACGTGCACCAAAAAAGAAACATTATTAAAAATTAATAATAATAAGTTAATTTTGTTATTTGGTTAAATTGATTAAAAAAAGTGAAAAAGTAACAAGCAAATAGAGAGAAGAATTCTGGAACTATTGGTAGTTTACTCTGACTTTGTCCTCCAAGAAGTTACAACACAAAGCAATAAACAGACAGAAAAAGTTAAGAAACAGGAATGGCAACAACAAAGTAACAACAACAAAACAACGAAAAAAAGGAGGAAAAAGGCGGAACAATACAAACAACCAAAAACCAACAAGAGCGAAACGAAGGAGATGACGGAAAAACACAACAACAGAAGAACGACAAAAACAAAAGGCAGCAGCCACAACAAGACCAACAACGACCACATTACCGCCATCACACCCACCAACCTTACAACCACCATGCATCATTTTACCACCACTTCCCCACCACCATAATACCGCCATCACACCCACCAACCTTACAACCACCATGCATCATTTTACCACCACCAACACCAACAATGAAACACCGCCACCATACCCTCCAACTATTCTCTTGACATTGCTTCAATCTTTGTGCATTGTAATCGTCCGCCAAATCCTATTTTATACTGTTTTTTTCCCGAGCAACCTCAATAGCATTTTGCTTGTTGTGCTCCTTTGATTTAATCACATGTTAGCGGTATAATTATTTGAAATTCTTGAATAAAACTTGTTTAAGTCGTACCTTTAGCCAGAGCGGAGTGCCTCTCCAGCAGAGAGTAGTGGTCAGCAGGGCGGCCGTAGGGCAGGGCGTACAACTGGTTCATCAGGCCCGGGGGGTAGGCGGCCAGGGGGTGCATGTGGGGGGGAAAGTACCCAGGGCCCATCATGGCAGGCTCGTACAGAGTCAAGGGTTTGAACAACGACGACGGCGAGGGCAGCCCCCCGAATCCCCCGGCCGCTGCTACCGCTGCTGCTGCTGCTGCTGAAGAACTTCCCAAGACGACTCCCGAAGACAGTGATGCTGCTACTGCTGCTGCTGCTGCTGCCGCCGCGGCTGATGCCGGCGCGTTGGCGTGGATGGGGGTTGGTCTGGCTAAGGTCGTCTTGCCCAGGATGTCGTCTATGCGGAACGACGACGACGAGGAGCTGGTGGTGAATGTCGACGATGACAACGACGATGACGACGATGGCGTGAGATGATGGTGGTGTTCTGACGACGGCGGCGATGACGTGATGGAAGGAGGGCTGAGCGCACTACTGTTAACGCTGTGGTTGTTATTGTGCAGGCCGTGGTGGGGATGGTGCTGGGGGTTGGGGTGGCCTGTGGTGGAGACGGGGTAGAGGGCGGAGAGTCCTGAGCCGGGCATCATCCCGTGGGGAAGAGGCTGCGGATGCATCATCATTACCTCAATGGCGCCTCACGCAGTGCGCTTAATTCACAACAAAATTATTGGCAAGCTCTTCCAGACTTCACAATACGAATATGAGCATTCTCCTTTCAAAGGATTTAAGGCCATTCGCCAGCTTACACAATGTCTTTGTGATTGAACTGGCTTCAGACTCATGTACTGAAGTTAAAAGAAACAGTCCCAAATTTCTGGAAACACAAGACGATGGAAGATCCGCAACAGTTGAAGTACTTGCGTTGAATTCGTAGAAGCGACGACAATGACCACAACAATTCTCCAAAATAATTTATTGTAAACGGAGAATTGATTAATTTTGTCACCGTCAATTTATCCTTGAAGTTTTAAAGCAGGTGGGGTTTTTTTGTACAGTATTTATAGTACTACTATAAATTTACTTTTACAAAAATGTGACAACAAGGGAAATAATTTCCCATCACACACCGAAGGTAACCAACAAGTCAGAAAGTGGTGACACTAAATGTTCCCAAACAGTGATGGTGACAACAACCAAGCCACAACAATGAAGCCTGTGTTCACAGTCTTTTCGCTGAGCTGAGAGTGTGAGTAAGGGGCTGCAGCTATATAGTACTACAGTCAGCAGTTAGTTAGTGAGTGAGTGAGTTCCGGACATGAGGTCTCATTATGAAGCGGTGGAGCGGCGAGCACTTCCTATTATTTCCTGCACGGGGCTATCAGCCGACACCACTCGTCGCGTACACCCCTGCTTCGCCTGCTCCTCGAGATACCGCACTGTAACGTGGACACAGGAAACACTGATGAAGGGAGGAGACAAGGGGGGTGGAGGTGAAGGGGGTAGGGGGGGCGGAGATGACCAATGTAGACTCTGAGGTTGTCTCCAAGCTTGTTCACCCCCGGGTTCCAATCCGTTTACTGGACTTCAACGTAGATGAGGAATGGGGAGGGGGAGGTGACTACTGCAGACTCTGAGACTGTCTGCAACCTTGTGAATCACTGGTTCCAATCCGTTCACTGTATCTCAAAAGATGGAGGAGGAAAGGGGAGGAAGAGGTGACCACTGGCACTGCAGACTCTGCCTTTCATGGGACCACACAAGGGGCGTCAGGATTTATCCACTTGGCCACCATCGGCGAACGCAACTTGACAACAGGAGTTGAACGCAGTGGTGGGCAGAAGCAAAAGCGAATGTGATGAAAGAAGGCACAAGAAGGCGAACCCAACAAGAAGTCTTTGATCTGATGAAACAGGCAAAGAAGGCGACCACCAGAAGAAGTCTTGCAGGTGAGCGATGCCGGAACGAGTCGACAGGCGATGACAATAAGAAGACTTGCAACTGGTGATATCACGACCAGAGAGTCCACACAAAACAAGAAGGCGATCCAAAAAGACAGCCCCCTTAGTCAATCACGTGCCAATCAGCTGGTCTAACAAAGTGCCAATGCCTCACCTAGCGAACAGGTAATATCAAAACCTCGGCGACTGCGCGGCGACACTCTGACAGGTGAAACCCAGACTAATGACCAAATGAACGCCTCTTAAGACGGGTCGACGCCGCGCCCTTTTTTCACCTACACTTTTTCTTCTCTCTCTTCGTCTTCTCTCTACAACCAGTGTTGGTGGTCGCGGTTTAGGAAAAAGAAAAAGCCGACAGTGTCTGTCCTCAATGTGATGACAGCGCGCGCGCCGCTTTAGCAGTGCGATATGAGTATTACGGCAATTAGGTCGCGGCGTTGAGTACCGGCTATCACAGTCACTTTCACAAAAAGGGGGTGGGCGGAGCAGAAAGAATCTTTTGTTAAAAGCTCCGCCTCTGGACAATGCACGCGCAGCCTGGCTGGCTGACTGGCGGGGGTTAGGGTAAGCCACGCCTACCTCACACACGCGACACTGACGTTGACTGTGGCATGAACTACCGCGTCGACGCACAAGGATTTCCTGTGAAAACGGAGTGACCAGTTTATGCTCTCCCCCACCGTGTAATGTAAATTAAGAAAATCACTGATAATGTGAAAGTCGGGACACAGTGATGTAGCTCTTATGTGTATTTTTCCGGGTGGGGGGGGGGGGGGGGGGGGGGGGGGGTTAATAACTACAATCGCTTTCGTAACAATCATAATTTTTTTTACAAAATGGAATAATGCGATTTTAAAACATTGTCACTATGTGAAGAAACATTTTTCCTTTATGTCTTTGGAAGGGGGAGGGGGGGGGGGAGCAGTTTTATGTGGTTTTTTTTTGCGTGTGTGGGTGTGTTTTTGTGGGTGTTTTTTCCACTTGGAATTTTAACTGTTCGGGGCTGATGATGCCTTCACTTTCAAGAACTAATCATGTGCGTTTTCTTGATGATTTAGTCATTTTGTTTACACACGGCTTCACAGTGATTTAAGAAATACCCTGTGGTAGAGACACCGTTTTTCCGCAAAGTTTCTGCTTTGTATAAAACTGCAAAGAAATACGTTATATTTCTAAAACAGTATGGATATTTTTATAATCACGCGTACACATTGGCAGCCTGAGTGTTTAGTTCCATTACAAATAAGTTAGGTTTTCAATGTTCGTCTCAGCATGTTTTTCCTTACTTTTTGTTTTTATTTAAAAAAAACCACACCACTATCTGTACATTTTGTACACACATACACGCGCAACCCCCCCCCCCCCAAAAAAAAAAAACAAAAAACAACAACAACAACAACAACAACAACGTCTGGTAGAAATTCATCACACGCAAAACTGAAAGAAATATTTGAAAAAAGAATACAAAACACAAATCAGTTTTTGCTTATTGTGCTAAAAGAGTCAGAGGGTACAGTCCCAAACAAGTAAAATAATAAAGAAGAAACTACATGCATGTACTCGCAAGAAAGGCCCCGCACATCAGTTCTACGAAAGAAGAAAGAAACTAATGAGACGGAGACAGAAACCGCTGGTATACTGTATAATACCCCTTAATTCAGCCCATAAAGGACTGCGGTTTGAGGAGAGATAAGTGGGATTAACGATGTCAATGATATTAAGAAAACGACAGTTTCCAACGGTAGCGGTTTCCCATCAACGTTGGCCAAAGAAGACGCCAGCAGCACAAAAGAACACGGGAATTACAAGAAGGATTCTCTAATGAAATCACATTCATTTATTCTTGCCCGACACCGTGGCGCATGACAAGATAAGCCTTAGTTTTGGCCAGAGAGTGGGTTAAGTTATTAATGTTATTCACAACTAAACGACTTCTTCGCGAAACGGTCTCGACCAGCCCCATTTTCTGAATAATTATAATCCATGCTGCGCAGACTGCGCGCGCACCATACCGCACCAACTACATGTAGCTGCACTGGGCATGTGTATGACGGCTTACTGGTGCCAAAACTAATAATTAGTAATTAACCCGTGAAAGTTACTAATTTTCACGAGAAAATTACAATTATGACGTGAAAATTACTAATTTTCACGTGTTAATTACTAGTTTTCACGTGTTAATTACACATTTTCAAGTGTTAATGTCTAATTTTCAGTTTTGGCTCGCCTCCTGACGGCTTACTAGCGCCAAAACTAAAAATTAGTAATTTTCACGCGTTAATTACTAATTTTCATGTGCCTCGTGACTGTGGAGGTTCAATGCGCATGCGCGACTGTTACACCGGCCAGAGCGAAACATCTGTCGATTCAATACTTTTCTGGTCCATAGTTCTTTAATCCGATGCAAATTAACAATAAGAGCTGAGCGCATGTGTAGATAACCGTGACATACAACTGTCTGTCCGACAACTTGTTGAATAACGAATTCTATCGAAAGATATTTGTGAAAGTGTGTGAGTCTAGACCGAACAGTGCCGTCTGCTAGTGTTCGGACCTTTAGCACACGTCCGGCCAGACGCCATTTTTCCTCCCTCGATTCGAACATTTCAAGTTAGGATCGATTGTCTTTCACTAATACACTACAAAGCAGATGTATGAGTGTAGTAGTGGAAATAAGTATGAGGTACAGCTGTCTGCCCGACAACTTGTCGAATAAGGAATCATATTGAAAGATATAATGTATGTGAAAGTGTGTGACCACAGGACAGGACAGAGACAAACAAAAAACAAACAAACAAACAAACAAAAAACAACCAACCAACCAACCAACCAACAAAACAAACAAACAAACAAACAAACAAACAAACAAACAAACAACAAACAAACAAACAAACAAACAAACAAACAAACAGCGAGTGATAAATAAACAGCAAGCATAGGACAAACCAGATTCATTTGCGTTCTGAAATCCCCGCTCGTTTTCTTTTCTTTGTTTGTTTGAGTGCCTGCTTGTTACTTTCTTTCCAACCTACACCGATACGGATGTTCCCTGGCTGTTTGAGTGCCTGCTTGTTACTTTCTTTCCAACCTACACCGATACGGATGTTCCCTGGCTGTTTGAGTGCCTGCTTGTTACTTTCTTTCCAACCTACACCGATACGGATGTTCCCTGGCTTTTGAAAACCCACGAGAGCAAGCAACACCGGACCTGAAGATACGCATCAGGTGCGTGCAAGACCCTCTCAAGACGTGGGCCTCTAATCTGATCAACCGGATCCATCTGTTTACAACAATGACATAACCAATCAAAAGACAAGAAAGTTAAGTTTACGGAACGTTGACTTATAGACAAAACAAAACATTCACAACTAATTATTCTAAAACACAAACACACGAACACAAACACACACACACACACACACACACACACACACACACACACACACACACACACACACACACACACACACACACACACACACACTCGCACGCACGCACACACATACACACACACTCACACACACACACACACACACATACACACACACACACACACACACAAACACACACACACACACACTCGCACGCACGCACGCGCACACACACACACACACACATACACACACACCCACACACATACACACACATACACACACACACATACACACACACACACACACACACACACACACACACACGCACACGCGCACACACACACCTAAAGTGTGGATGGTTACCTAAGAGGCGGCACTGGGTGTAGTGCCTTTCTAGTGCACTTGCACTACAACAGCACTGGGTGCAGTACTCGCTCCGGCATCGAAGAATTTTGCACTAAAAAATGCACAAAATTTGACCTATTTCGTCGCCTATAGAGGACGGAAAGAATGTCATTTTGAACATTGTTATGACATTCTTTCCGTCAAAAAAGTAAATTTAACGGTGTCAATTTAACCATAAGGCAACCATCCACACGTGTGGACGGAAAGAATGTCATTTTCAACATTGTTATGACATTCTTTCCGTCAAAAAAGTCAATTTAACGGTGTTAAATGAAGCGACCATCCACACAATTAGGTTGCCATCCAGAGTTTAGGTTGCCATCCACGTGTGGATGGTTGCCTTATGGTGATTTAGGCAACCAAACCTGTGGAAAAATGGGTACACACACACACACACACACACACACACACACACACACACCACCACCACCAGATAAGCTGCTAACGTTTCCAAATCAAGAATCAAAATCAAGAATGTTGAGGTGCTGAAACGTTTTGATTTGAATAAAACAATACATGCACACGGACGTCGACCCAATGCAGTCGACATGTTGAGACATCCTGTTTGCTGCCTCGCGAGCCGAGAAAAATTTCCCTCTTTATCTTCACTGCGCTGGCTGCAAAACCCCTCCACGCGGGGGTGTTTTCAGACACATTAGACACAGGGTGAATGGTCTTTACAGTGGACAGACAAACACGAACTTCTGGTACAGATAGTAAACTTTAATGAAGACAAAATAATAGGTCGTTCTCGTGAATGTCTTGTTTTGTTAAAATTAACACGTTCCAGTACCTTGCTATTTTTACATTTAGTCAAGTTTTGACTAAATGTTTTAACGTAGAGGGGGGAATCGAGACGAGGGTCGTGGTGTATGTGTGTCTGTGTGTCTGTGTGTGTGTGTAGAGCGATTCAGACTAAACTACTGGACCGATCTTTATGAAATTTGACATGAGAGTTTCTGGGTATGAAATCCCCATACGTTTTTTTCATTTTTTCGATAAATGTCTTTTATGACGTCATATCCGGCTTTTCGTGAAAGTTGAGGCGGCACTGTCACGCTCTCATTTTTCAACCAAATGGGTTGAAATTTTGGTCAAGTAATCTTCGACGAAGCCCGGACTTCGGTATCGCATTTCAGCTTGGTGGCTTAAAAATTAATTAATGACTTTGGTCATTAAAAATCTGAAAATTGTAAAAAATATATTTTTTGTATAAAACGATCCAAATTTACGTTCATCTTATTCCCCATCATTTTCTAATTCCAAAAACATATACATATGTTATAATTGGATTAAAAACAAGCTCTGAAAATTAAAAATATAAAAATTATTATCAAAATTAAATTGTCCAAATCAATTTAAAAACACTTTCATCTTATTCCTTGTCGGTTCCTGATTCCAAAAACATATAGATATGATATGTTTGGATTAAAAACACGCTCAGAAAGTTAAAACGAAGAGTGGTACAGAAAAGCGTGCTATCCTTCTCAGCGCAACTACTACCCCGCTCTTCTTGTCAATTTCACTGCCTTTGCCGTGCGCGGTGGACTGACGATGCTACGAGTATACGGTCTTGCTGCGTTGCATTGCGTTCAGTTTCATTCTGTGAGTTCGACAGCTACTTGACTAAATGTTGTATTTTCGCCTTACGCGACTTGTTTGTTTTTTGATTCATAAAACATTCACTAGAACAAGTTACCTCGATCTGTAAATCTTTGGGGGGTGGGGGTTGGTAGTGGGGGGGTGGGGGGGGGGGGGCAGGGGTGTTGGTTGGGGATGTGGCAAAAATAAAAAACCAAAAAAACAAAAAAGGTTGGCGTATGGAACGTTCGATTAATGACAAATCAAAACATTCTTGGAAATCTTGTTTTTTATTATTATTTTGTTGGCCATTCATCTGATTAAAACGACATATGTTAAGATATGTGTGTGTGTGTGTGTGTGTGTGTCTTACGGTCCGTCCGTCCGCCCGTCCGTCCGTCTGTCTGTCTGTGTCTGTGCCTGCATGTCTGTGTCTGTATGTTGCTCAGAAAAACTATTTTATATTCATTATGACTAATAAATTAAAAAAAAACCGGTTGGCCAATATTCCCTTAAATAAATATTCGACATAATACATCATACATGGTAATTTAGCGCAGCGTTGACAAAAAAAATATTATTCATTACTTTTAATTCGGGTTTTGTTACTGTTTGCACCGTAAAATCTTAAGTCGATAAGCAAGCCTATAGTCAGAAGGCGGAAGACCTCATGTTATTACACATTTTAAGCGTTCTAATCAATCTTGGATGCAATAATAGCCGAATATAGAACTGGCAAAATTGAAATTAACCCATATGAATGCTATCTCTCGTAAAGAAAATAGTGAGTTACGAATCTGATAACAGTTTGACACAATCATATCTTTTCCATTAAAATTCATTAATGCGATACGGTGATGTATGCGGGTGCCACGCATTTATATGCAGCTATTATATTAACAGTCGCAGCACGCTGATGTGCGTGTGTCACGCATTTTTTATTTATATGCAGCTATTGTATCAAAGTCTTTACGCAGTTCTACTGAATCATTACTGGAAGGAATCACTTCTGGCGGAATAATCACAGTTTGATAACGGTATCAGCGTGTCTGAGCCTCTCTGTTCATTTCTATGTCGACTGATCACTGAGTCACGCTGTCCTGTAGAAATCAGCGAGGAAATCTCGTAATCCATGGCATCTCACCCACCGTTTCGAATCTTGTTTTCGATATAGGTTTCCGTCAAAACCTAGAGTAATGCCCCTTTCTCCTTCTCCACAGTTCGGCGGAGCAGACGTCTCGAAACTAAAGGTGGGAGTTTACGTCCTCACAGAAACTATTTCTATTAGGGACAAGAGTTGGTGATACGCTAAATCAGACGTCTCAAATCTGACCAGGCTATTTACATGGGATAAGACCACCCCTCCACTTACGGGGGCCCGGGTAGCTCAGGTGGTAGAGCACTGGACTTGTGATCGAAAGGTCGCTGGTTCGAATCCGGGCCGGGACGGACACGGGTCAACTTTATGTGCAGACCCAGACCCAGAGACGGTATCCATCTCCCACCCCCGTGTCACCACAATGGCACGTTAAAGATCTTGGTCATGGTCATTCTACCATAAGTGCAGATGGCTGATAACACCTAAACACGCATACATTAAAAGCCGTGAGGGCGTAAAAACTCGAATCGTATAAACCAATTCATGTCCATTGGACATTAAGACCTGACGGACTATAAGCCCCTTAAAATTTTACCCTCCTCTTGGTAAACACATCAAAAAAACAAAAACTGACGGCTTGTTGTTATGAGTTCGATATTTTTGATGATTTAATTTCTTTTACGAATTTAGTTCATAAAACAATTCGCACTGCGCACAGAGAGCTCTCAGACTGTGGATTTGATGGTATATGTCCAAGTGGAGGGATGGTCTCAGTGGAGTAGAGGGAGTCGAGGTTGGGGAGGTTGGGGGGTGGGATGAGGTCGAATTGAGGAAAGGGATGGGGGAGGAGCACGCCACGCAGAGCACAAAAAAATCTAAATGTGTGCCAAAGCCTGGCGAAGTTTGGAAGAGCAGCTATCGCCGTTTCTACCCTCTTCGCGCGCGATTAAGGCAATTGAATGGGCCCGATACGAGGCCGCCGACAGATTTGCCGACGAGGGTATTAAAGGGGCATTTATATGGGTTTCAGTCCGGCACCGGCGCCACGCAGACTTGCGCTGGCGTTAGGCGAGATAAGTGCCGTCAGTTTATGAAGCTCTCTTTCTCTCTCTTGCCCTTCTCTCTGTCCCCCAGTCCCCCTCCCCCTTCCCCTATACCACCCCGGGTGGCGTATGACTGTATTGAAGCAACCGCACGATTTAGAAGCTCTCTTTTGCCTTTCCCTCTATGTCCTAGCCCCCACTACCCCTTACTCTTTTCGCTATACCACCCCGGGTGGCGTATGATTGTGTGTATTAACGCCACTGCACGATTTTGAAGCTCTATGCTATGCTAACTTGGTATTTCTGTCCCCAGAACTAGTGTCTATTTGGGACATGACGTGGTTATATGCCAGGAAAGAATTTGAAGCTTATTTTTTTTTTTTAAGGGAAATTTGTGTCCTACAGGCATTGTTTGTCAGCCTCTTAAGGACAGGACTGGGTTGATATGATATTATATAAAAAAAAAAAAAAAAAAAAAAAAAATTAAAAATAAATAAATAAATAAATAAATAAATAAAAAAATAAAAAAAATAAAAATAAAAAAAATGATAATTTGAAGCTCTCTTCTGCTCTTCCCTTTATATCCTTCCCTTCCTCCCTCCCCCCCCCCCCCACCCCACTCTTTTTTTGCTCTACCATGCCCGGGTGGCGTATGACTTCATATTGGCTCCCCTTTTCTCTTCCATTTCTTACCCCCCCCCCCCCCTTCCCATCTTCCCCTTTTCCTATCCCATCACGGCTTGCGTATGACTGTGAGCATTCGGCATTCAGGCCACCCCACGTCTTTTGCCCCCTTTTGCCCCCTTTTGCCCCTTCCTCGGGCTCAGCATAGCTCGATCGGCAAGCTTACCCGTATTAACGGCCGTCTCCTCTCCTTTATCGGAATTTGTCGCGTAAAGTTTAAGCAGCCCCGGGGTAGCTCTGGTGCAGTTATGATATCTTAATCCTAGCCAGTCCACCTCCACCTCTCCGCCAACCCCCACCCCCTTTTCTCGTTACCCCGCCGCCCTGGTCATCATTGTCTGTTATTGTTTTATTATCTTTAGAAAAGGCGAGACAACTTTGCACAGGGGATCTCATAATTAAAGACAGGCTAATTTTCTCTGTAAAATGAAAGATGATTTTCTGCTTACTGGCTCTCATGATAGAGTGGTGATTTTCAATGAATACCCTCACATAATTATGTCTCTTTACACTATATGATTGCATTGCGAAATGTAAACAGACATAGACACTGACTTTCACACCTCCACTTTTTACAAGGAAGCCAAGACCCCTCTGAAACAGAAGATCAAAACTGTCTGGAAGACCAAGAACAACAACTGTTTACGGCCCACAGGAAGACAAAATCAACACGCTGGACACGGGGAGCCAGACTGGCCGGCCATCATCCTAGGTCTGCGCACTGTGGGCTGAAAAAACATCTCAAGATACTGGGACTCAGTGACACAGCCCAATGTGAGTGTGGCTCAGAGGGGAACACCTCTGATCACGTTCTACAGACCTGTCCACATCTGGAGACAACACGCCAGCACGACTGGCCAAAAGACACCAGCCTTGGCACCAAGCTCTGGGAACCCGCTGTCGACTGAACAGTAGAGGACTGCGGACTTCATGACAGCCATGCACCGACCAGACGGATATGACAGTCATAAACATTGAACACAGAAAAAGACAGACATAGACATTCGTAATACACATCAACACAGACAGACAGACAGACAGACAGACAGACAGACACACACACACACACACACACACACACGCACACACACACACACACACACACACACACACACATACATACACACACACACACACACACACACAACAAAAGGACCGAGATATTTACAGACTAAATTCAAAACACAACAGTTGTTGACGCAGACGGGTATCGGCCCGAACGAGGCCATTCCAAGGGGCGCCACTCACAAGTCTTGTGTCAGGTTCACCGGATGCTTTATGTGTTTGAGGGCCGTGCGCAAAACACCCCGCTTCCATGGAACAAGCAAGTTATTTAAGGTTTACGATGACAAAGAGTCAGGGGCTAAGAAAAGTGACGATAAATTGGTGACAAATATTTAAACAAGATTTTAGAAGGTTGCTGTAGCCATGGGTGTTCTCGCTGACTGTAACGGTAACAAAGGCACACACATAGAATAGAATCACCCCCCCCCCCCCCAAGAAAAAAACAACAACAAACAAACAAAAAACACAAACACACACACACACACACACACACACACACACACACACACACACACACACACACACACACACACACACAACACAAGATTGAAGACTTACTTTGTTTCTGAAATCTTTCCTCAGACTTTCTGTTCATAGGTTATATAAACTTACCATAGTATTAAACTCTCAGACTTTCTGTTCATAGGTTATATAAACTTACCATAGTATTAAACTCTCTCCTGTTTGGGCCTGACTATAATGTTTAACGGCCTTAGAAGAGGGTTCCACTGTAAAACGGTTGGGTACTTGTCGCACTCTTTTGCGACATCACGGGCGAATTTTGTAACACACTGCGACAATGGATTGTGTGACTTACTGCGACAGATCTTGCTAATGGCTGTACCAAGTAACTGGTCATGCGACAAGCTTTCTCGGATCTGTGTCAGGCTAGTATTTTGTGCTCGGCCCTGTCTTGATACTGAGAGTAGCGACTTTCAGCTGTCTTTAGTGTGATATGATTTTGTGGGGACAGAAAAACTGTGAACATGTGTACATGTGTGTGTTTTTTATGCATACATCATCGTCAGCACATGTCTTTGATAACAGAAAAATCGAACACAACGCAGTGATAGGTAGGTGATTTGGTTAAAGAACTCGGCACAGCCCCAGGGACAGGGTGATATTTCTTGAAATTACACTTTTTGACGGGTGACTCTCTATAGATACATTTCAATGTCAAAAAACACACAAAAAACACTATTTTTATTGTGGTTTTTTTTTGGGGGGGGAGGTGGGGGGGGGGGGGAGGGTGGGTGGTGTATTGTTAAGTCAACACACAAACGAGTAGGCTTATACAGACATACCAACACATATTCTTTGTTTTTCTTTTTTCTTTTTTTTGTGTGCATTCCCAGACAAGCCAAAAATACATATAAATTATTACATCAGTGACTTTCACGGGCGACAACGTTTCTGAAACGCGTCTTAGGGTAGCCGTCAAGGATGTGCAAACACACCCTAATCCCTCCCAACTGGTGATACCCGATTTGTCACCCAGTCAGACACAAGTATCCAGAATAGCTTAGCCGTGCACTGAAAGACGCTTTTGTTTGCCCTTTTTGAACCCTAATGCTCGTTTATGTGATAAAACTTCCTGTTATTAAGTATTCATTGATTTCTGGACAAGGAGGGTATTATTTTGGATCGGAGCGACCTTTTTGGGTTTAAAATACGTGTGTTTAGAGAGATGTGACTGATGCAATATACACACGCTTTCCATAGAAAATGATTTTTTTTTAAATTTCTGACACCAAGTTCGTGTACATGGGGAGTTGGCCTGGCTACGATCTATAGACAGCCTCACAAAACTAACAGAAAAATGTTCAGCGGTAGTAACAATTTTGACTGTATGCAACACAAATAGGATTTTAACAGCGTTTGCTATTGTTGGCGTGGTTTCTTATTTTTAAGAACAATGTCTTCACAACTTCCAATTCCTGTTAACTAACAAACAAACAAAAAAGAACTTGTGCATGTAATGGACGCTGTGATGTTTAAACTGTGACGACATCATCCCTAAAATAAACAGACCACGAGATCAACTTTCGTCGAACAGCGTGCGACACTCTGCCGCGCATGCGCTATCAAAGAACAGTAATCACTTTACCCACCGGATGCACGCATGTATCGACAGGTCGGAAATCCTCTGACGCTTTTGTAAGACAATGCAAAATAAATTGAAGATAATTTAGAGCCATTGCTCTCCAGTTTCGCCTTTCATCCACTGTCCGATAAATGAAGTGGACAACGAGATTGAGATCGTTGTGTCCACACAAGACAATTAGCTCACGTGCCCGGTTCCGACCTTACCCTATCAATAATTATAAATCATTCAGAGAGATCAAAGCTTGGATAGGCAGGAATTACGGAGCGAGACGCGCGTTATCTCCCTTACTTGTGTCATCATCAACACTCTCTCGCTTCACCAACATGGCGGAGTTTCTATCGCGGAATCATGATCGCGTCTTCTCGCGAGTTTCCATGAGAGACTCAGTCAGCGCGGAAATTGACAGACGGAAGATGTCGTTAACCACAGGTAAATCGAAGCGAAGCTTGTTTAAAAAATTCAAGTGTAATGTGGTTTTAAATGAAAAGTGATTGTTTATGCATGTGCTGGGAATCAATCCATTCCGAGTGTAGCAGCCCTGACAAAATCTTCAAGTCTCAGTAACCAAATTCGTGTGTGTTTATGTGTGTGTGTGTGTGTGTGTGTGTGTGTGTGTGTGTGTGTGTGAGTGTGTGTGTGTGTTTGTGTGTGTGTGTGAGCGCGCGCGCGCGCGCGCGTGTGTGTGTGTGTGTGTGTGTGTGTGTGTGTGTGTGTGTGTGTGTGTGTGTGTGTGTGTGTGATTCGTTTATTTGTTTGTTTATTTAACTGTTTTGCTCTATTTTAGCCTGTCGATTGCTTTACTTACTGCTTACACATATCAATTTTTTTACATAAAATGTGAGACAGACTAAAAACAGACTTTCTTCAACCTTTAATTCCTTTTAACAAATAGGTTTATTTTCTGCTGCTAACGACCAGCTTAGGATCTCATGTATCTAAACAAATAAAGATTCAGTTATCATTTTCTGAATATGCACCGGAGGAGAAAATGAATTAAACGTATTAAAAACAAAAACCAAACAAACAAAAACCCACACAAAACAAGAATCAGTAAACCTGATTCCTTATAGTGCCTGACCCCCCCCCCCCCCCCCCGTCACCTCCTCCCCTCTCCAAACCACCCAAAGTTTTCACTCATCCCCTAAAGAAATACAGTGATGAGACAAGGCCCTTTCCATTGCTCTAGTTTCTACTTCTGCACTCACATTTGTTTTATTGTGTTACTCTGTATAAATTTTTAAAGTGTTGCATTTAAACAATTTTTTAAAATTAATAATGATATTTTTCTACGCAGTCGTGACGAAATTGATACAAATCGAACAGGACTGCAACTGCTAATGCACTATACACTGTATTTCCGTTACAGACAACAAGATGAGTGGACAAGATAAGAAAAGGTTATCGGATGTTGAGCGAGTAGTGTTTCCATGCCCAGAAACACGCATCCGCAATCTGGACCTTTGTGTGTGTGTGTGTTTGTGTGTGTGTATGTATGTGTGTGTGTGTGTGTGTGTGTGTGTGTGTGTGTGACGGTGTGTGCGTGCGTTAGTGTGTGCGTGTGTGTGAGTGTTTTGTGTGTGTGTGTGTGTGTGTGTAATCGTGTTTGCGTGTGTATGAGTGTTTGTCACAAAACACATGCGTGATGATCGGCCTGAGTCATCTTGTAGACATTCCTAGGGCATTAGCCTTGTAGCGCTGGCGTTGGTTCTGGAGGGATGCAAATCACACGCACAGGAACGTGCGACTTGCGTCTTTTTCTGCTTCATAGTTAACTAGTATCTGTTACACAAAAGTAGACCGATCAAAATTAGACCGTTAAACACCAAATAAAGTAAACTAAGTCGTACTGTTCAGAATTGTTGTCGTCATGAAGTGTTATACCCCCCGCGGGTTAGGGGGAAGAATTTACCCGATGCTCCCCAGCATGTCGTAAGAGGCGACTAACGGATTTTGTTTCTACTTTTACCCTTGTTAAGTGTTTCTTGTATAGAATATAGTCAATTTTTGTAAAGATTTTAGTCAAGCAGTATGAAAGAAATGTTAAGTCCTTTGTACTGGAAACTTGCATTCTCCCAGTAAGGTAATATATTGAACTACGTTGCAAGCCCCTGGAGCAAATTTTTGATTAGTGCTTTTGTGAACAAGAAACAATTGACAAGTGGCTCTATCCCATCTTCCCCCTTTCCCCGTCGCGATATAACCCTTCGTGGTTGAAAACGACGTTAAACACCAAATAAAGAAAGAAAGAATGAAGTGTTATGTTTTCTATTGTTCCGATGGGGATGTTTTCATGAATTATGTGTAATGTAATCTATTTTTTAAAGTTTTGTCGGCATGAAGTTTTGATATTGTTGCCCAGTGTTTGTGTTGATTAATTGGCACTGTACAGCTGTCACATGAACTTTTGGAATTGTAAATGTGTGTCGCACCCAGTGATTTTGATGTCTGTTTGTTGTGGATGATTACAAATGTATGTACAGGGTGACCCCCCAAAAAGTGCGGCCCACAGAAATGCTAATTATACTAACTACGTCTGTTGACTGATGTGCGTTATGTTTGGTGTGCAGTGACTTCAGCGCATGCATGACTCGCCCGCACAGTGGCAATTTTATGGTTTGAATCGTCTGACTTTTGTGCAGTTTCATAGACATAAATCAAATTTGGGATTGACTTAACAGAACGAGGTTTGACATTGAGCTGTATAGCCATACCGGCCGGCCGGATTTGAACCCTCCAGACTTTTACGTTTTGAATTGTTTGAATGTATGGGTATACAAAAAACTCCCTTGACCTCCCAGATCATCAGTGACGTGAGGAAAGCCGTTACAGCTAGGTTCAGGGCAATCCCTAGACAGGAAAGCTTTGGTGTCATTGACAGTTTCGGAAGTGTGATTTGGAACACATTTTAGAGAGAAGGTAAAATTCGGACCATTTTACTCACAAACTGGAAACTTTGTGGAATGGTCGTGAACAAACTGAAGTTCATGAACAACAACTATGGAGATATTCGCTAAACTCAAATGACTGGAAAAAGGTACCCCTTCGTTGTAAATTTACACGCAAAAAAATCATGACATTAACGAATTCCTCCATGGGGCATGCCCTGATCCTGCCTGTAATTGCTGTATTCAAGTTACGTATTGTCTAAGTTGGTTATCGTATTCTAGGTCCTTCAAGTAAACCCAAGGGTAACAGTCTGGAGGGTTTAAGTCGGGTTGGTTTGGCTCAACTTGAAACCTCATATTGTTGAATCGATCCCCGAATTTAGAAACCTTTTTGTGAAATGTCACAGAAGTCGGACCATTCGAACTGCAAACTTGTAATTTTGTGAGCGGTTCAGGCATGGGCTGAGGTTAATGTACAACAGATGTGAGGTAATTTGGTCAACGGACGTGGAAGTTATTCCAGCGTCGCGGACGACGCTGGTATCTGCGGTCGGGAAGACTTTCCACGAATTTGCCACAGGGCGCCGCCATGTTTTCTGTGCTCGACTGCGAGCAGACCACAGGCACATTACACCCAAAATTCTTGTAGGCATACACAGACGCAACATAGCATATACAGACAATAACACCCACAACACTTCAACTGCATATGAAAGGAATAAAAATAAATCCGCAAATCAGTCGCGCACAATACACCAGTTAGAAAAACAAGGAGTACCAAAGCGGCGTGCAGAAACTAAACTGACTCGGAGACTGAGAAGAAACATTTATCACACGATGTGGATAGCAAACATTGAAATAAAACAGATAAGTCAAGCAAAAAATAAACACAAATATCGAAAACACAATATTATTATTATTATTATTGTGATCATTTTTATGCGCCTAATCTAGATATAGCCCTAGGCGCTTACATATTAATTTCTGCCGTTTGAAATGGAATTTTTTACAGACAGACAGACAAACAGACATTTTTTTACACACAATATATAACGCATTCACATCGGCCAGTAAAGCTCAGTAGCCTATTAGCCTATTACAATAAACAAAGGTAAAGAAAACAAAAAGAGATGCTTGCCGACAGTCAGTGTGTGTGTGCGTGGTTTGCCGTGTGCGTCAGCGGGGTGTGTGTGTGTGTGTGTGTGTGTGTGCGTGCGCGTGCATGCGTGCGTAGGCTACGTTCTTGCGTGTGTGCGTTCGAATGAGAAAGAAGAGAGAGAGAGGATTGAACAATGAGGTCACGTTCTCTGTCACATGAATACATATACACACACTGAAGGCTACTTCGGACACGAACACTTGCCAACAACTGTGGTTGGACATGCTTTTGAAATGTAATATTTTTTCGACATGATTTCTGGACATACGAATCCCGCTGTGTTGCCTACTGATGTTGCGAATGATGAAGGTTTTGAGTTGACTGACCTTGAGGAGGGATTGCATCAGGCGTTTATCGTCTCAAATTATATCCTTGCTACTTTTCAGGAGTCAACTATTGCCATTCATGGTAACTTGGATAGTCAATGTTTTTATTTGTTTGATTCCCATCAAAGAAACAGAAATGGTAACCATTCTTCAAATGGCGCTGCAGTTTTGATGTCATCAAGTTAATTCCTTTGCAGAATTGATTGATTTTGTCAAAAGCCATTATGAATGTGTTTATGAATTAACACCTGTTCATTTCTGTCCAACTGCAATGCAAACTCAATGTGGAGGAAACAAGGATTCATTACAAACAAGTCATCCCTGTACATCAACAGATTTATGTACCTCAATCAATACTGCTAGTATGAGTGACAGGAATCTAAAAGAAAAAACAACCAAACGCAAATGTACTACTACTTCTACGACTCGTTTGAATGTAATACAGAAATGTAACACTATCTGTGACAATGACGGTTCTACGACTCGTTTGAAGGACAGTATAGATCGAACCTTAACCCACAACTACGACAATTTGTGTCAGACTTTTTTGAACAGGAAAATATGCCTCTGTTCAACAGTAACCAAAACATGGAAGATGTTTTTGAAACTTTACAGAAATGTAACACTAGCCTATCTGTGACAATGTTGCTTTTGAATTGAACCCACATTTGTTGAACAGGAGAGAATGTTCCTGTTCAACAGTGCCCAAAACACTGAATCTGACGTTTTTGAATCTTTTCTGTCATCTAACCCAATTGCTCATGACTTCATCGATCTTGAACATGCCTACTTTTCAAAGAAAGACAGACAAAAGCGAAATCTGCATGTTAGCCATCTGCCTGAAATGGTCAATGCACTTTTGTAAAATTGTCACAGCTGTTATGCACTTTTGTGAAATGGTCAGTGCTGTTGTGCACTTATGCAAAACTTGGTGCTGTGCTGTTAACATTTGAACAAAATGCATTTTGTTCAAATGTTTAGTGCAACTTGCTACTATATAATCGCTGTATGCGCTTTGTGGTAATAATGCACTGTTGTGAAAAGTTTGCGCTAAATGTTGGCACTATGCATCATTGTTGGAGCACCCTCCTGTAGATGCACCATGCTGAAAAATGTACTTATGAATCAAGCATTGACTGAAATAAACAATTTATATATCCAGCACAACATGCAATTCATTAATTTTTGACCCTAACCTTTAACACTTCCCAAAATAAATCTTTGGTGGACATTGCATCGACGCTGTTCATTTTGAATGAACATTTTTCTTGTTTGCATTTGTGTGGGTTGCACTTTTTGGGTCACCCTGTAAAAGGACGTAGGTAGCATTTCAGTTATCTCATGGGCTCTTCCAACATTAGGACGATCTTTATGAGAACTTCCTAGAAATTAAATGTGTGCCTTCCAGGACAATATGATCTGCTATCTCACACAAACACACACACTGACACACACAAAGCACCCTCTTAAAAACATATGCACGCACACATGCAGTACACACACATGCAATACACGCACACCTACAACACACACACACATATACACACAAACACAATTGTACATACGATCACACATGCACACATACACAGTCTTTATTTACCAGACTCAATTTGCGAAGAGCATGTCAAGGCCAGTAAGTGAAGTCAAGTTGGTAAAATTGTTCACAGAAGTTTTGTTTTTATTTCTCGTGTTTGTTAGTGGAATGTTCATCAAGCTTGTTTGATTTTAATCAATCAGTACACATTTTGAAGACAGCAAAAACAGCTTTCATGGATGTAGAAAATGAGAACCTATTTTATTGTATGTTACGCATTATATGTAGATGTTCACATACACATTTAAATCAACGAAGCAGCTAAAATGAATGAGATAATGTTGTCTTTGTGGAATGTGAAAACTCTTTGGTGTACATGTTGTTTTTCTGAAAATAAATTTTTGGTAAACTCAACAAAAAACAAAAAAACAAAAAAAATAAAAAATTAGACCGCTATTCTTAAACGACTAAAGGTTCAAAGTCGTCGCTGATGTTTGCGAGCACGCCCTGATGATAAAGTTAATTACCTGTTACATTGTGATGAGAGAGAGAGAAAAAAATCACAAACTAAGATTTTGGAACCCCAAAATCCTACCACAGTGTATCACTTTTGTTGTTGTGTTTTTTCCGAGAAACTGGTATTACAGTTATTATGACTCCAGGAATGATCGAGAGATTGATATTTCAAATCTATGTTTTGTTCATTCGTCGTAAATAGGTCGATGTTTGGACAGATCGGTTGATTGATCGGTTGACTGATTGATTGGTTGACTGATTGATTGATTGATTGATTGAGTGAGTGAGTGCGTGAGTGAGGGAGTGAGTGATTCATTGAGTGAGTGAGTAAGTGAGTGAGTGAGTGACTGATTGACTGAGTGACTGAGCGACTGAGTGAGTGAGTGAGTCATTGATTCATTGATTAATTCATTCCTTCATTTATTCAGTGAGTCAGTCATTCAATCAGTCAATCAGTCGTTCAAATCATGCTTTTCTGTATTCACTTGTGTATTGCTTCTTTAAAAAAAATTTTTTATTCATTTATGTGCAAAGAATGTCACCTTTTTTTCATGCGACTGTGTGTAAAGGCAATTTTGCTTTAAATGTGTGATATCGATTTCTTTTAAAAGTATGATGGACACTTTTCTCGAATAATTGATCCGTGGGCACAATAGATACTAGTAAGCAATATGTTTGTGAGGTCAAACCTTTTAATTTGGAGGCTTTTGGTTTTGAAAATGTAGCTGGAGTTTGTCTACCCTCACACCTCACAAAATAATGAATAACCGTTAAATAAATCCTCTTCGGACAGTGATTCAAATTGTGTCTCAAAGTGAAAGAAATGCTTTTTTCCAAATATTTCAATTACTTTTTTAACAAACCCAAAAATTCGATTTTTATCAAAAGTCTCAGTAGCAGTGCCCCCTTTTTTGATGCTGTTGTGATCTGCCTGTATGTGTGAGTTTTACCGAAAGCGTCGATGTTTTGACGATGTCTTGGCGACTATTTGCCCTCAGATACAGTGGAACCCTTCCTTGTAAGACCCCCCCAATAAGACTTTCTCACTGTTAAGACCCTGTTTTCTCAGTTTTTGTGTTTATAACCTCTGTACATTTACCCCTATTTTAAGACTCTGTACATTTACCCCTATTTTAAGACTCTGTACATTTACACCCTTCGCACAACCCCCAACCTGTAGGGCCAGGGTGTATACTTAGTCTGGCCCCATTCACCTCAGACCTGTCCGGCGTGGTTACACCTGCCAGGAGCACTATGAAGGCTCCGGCCGGCATAGCTCTTTGGATCATCAGGGCAGGCAAGCTGATACGCCACGGCAAGGCATATACACCAGTAGCAGAGATGCAGAATATACCAGAAATAATTTTGTAATCTGCTTTCACTTGGGCTGACCACAAGAAAAGTTTCTACAAACAAAATGCATTTTCTACAAACAATGATCACAAAATGAATTCTTCTAACCGGGGGGACACACCAAGGCCAATTAAAACAAAGCAATATTCACGGACAGTTGCTCATTTTGCCAGTCTGACAATAACTTTGCAACTTCATAATCACATAGCTTTGGCTGTCAAGCTATGACGGCTGAAACTGGACGCGACTAATCAAAAGAAATTGACACCTTTCGCGACAGACCTTTGGGAAACACACAAGCTGTATACTCCTAATTCCTGTCTTCACCGAGAGGGGTCAATGTATCAGCTAGATTACCGCAGCTATAAACTTCCAGGGGTCATAAGAATAGTTTCGTGTCAAATAGTGTATGATTACCAAACAGTCCTGGGCCGTAACGATTAAGAAAGAGTACTGTTACCAAGCTGATTTCAACACAGCCATTTCATTTCCATTGTTGGAATTCAGGTCCACAGAATAATTAAGGGGCGAGTCTGGACCAAAACTGAGTGAAAATCAGTATTATTATGTTTGCTTTCGCCGGACAGTCACAATGTGAGATCCAATGGGATCAGTTTGTTTACTGTGGGGGGGAATATTCACAAGGGTTATTGTGGGTGGACGCAGGGTTCGTGAATTTGATCTTCAGTTCACTCCTTTCCCCTGAAACTGTATACAAAGGTTCCGATCAATCGTTTATTCGTCTCCCATTTCAACAAACAAGGCCTTTCATGAACAATTAGTAGCTGCCTGTTCAGAGGTGATGAGTTTGCTTGTTGTTGAAGGCGTTTTAGTGCCATACCTGAGCTGGCTGAACAGATAAATGAATGAGTAAATATATAAAAATCAAAAAAATATAAGAAAGTCATACTGAGAAAGTAAGATGAAAAATGCACTTTTAAGTGCAAATTATCTATCACATTTGTTTTTAAAAGACCGAGTAGAAACTTTGTTTAAAAACTCTATTGTTTACACCCTCTTTCTTTTTACCATGTTAATTTAGCCAGCCATTATTATTTGCATTATCCCAAGAAAACGACGACGACGACGACGACAATGATGATGATGATGATGGTGATGATGATGATGATGATGATGATGATGATTATGATGATGGTAGTAAAGATGATGATGATGATGATCAAGTACG
This sequence comes from Littorina saxatilis, assembly GCF_037325665.1. NCBI lineage: Eukaryota > Metazoa > Mollusca > Gastropoda > Littorinimorpha > Littorinidae > Littorina > Littorina saxatilis. The sequence continues at coordinate 65,914,849 of NC_090256.1, forward strand.
ATTGAATCAAAACAGTCACAAAAGACCACCTCATCACCACGCCTTAGCCGTGGGTCCTGTCAGCCGATGCAGGCACAGTGTAGTTTTACAAATATCCGCCTTGTAATGACCAATTGATGACCCCTTGGAAAGCGGCCATCTGCTGTAGCTGGACTCGACATTCACCACCGGGAAACAGCCGTAACGCAAAGTGAAATTGACACCAGCTTCACAACAGTAATTCTTAATCTTGTGTCAGTCTTTCAGTGTGTCCGACACACAAACACAAACCCACACACACACTTTTTCTCTCTCGATATTCTCTCTCACGTTGGGTGTCGCTACCCTCCGATAAGGGAGACTCGGGGTGGCCAAAGAAAACCGCAAGGACCAAAACAGTAAGTAACTTGATCCACCCGTTCGCTACCCGTTATTGTGTCGACTCTCCGAGAGTTTTTCTAGATAGACTACTTAGCCGGGCTGTTTGCCCTTACAACTAATTGGTCTATAATTAATCATTGAAAGCGGGGCGTTTCGCGCCTGTTTGCGTGGTCCACAGAATGTGTCAACAAGCCCTCAGAGGCGAGAGAGCGGCTAACAGGGCCATTGTTGTGCGGTTCTGAGCGAGAAAAAGTGTCGGGAATGGTGTTCGGGGGGCGGGGGAGGGAGTAACGGGGTGGGGAGGCGGGCAAGATGGTGAAAGTGGGTGGATGGGGGTTGGCCGGGAGGAGAGAGTGGTGTGGAAGCAGGGTTGAGTGTGTGCGTGTGTGTGCGTGCGTGTGTTTGCATGTGTGTGTGTGTGTGTGCGTGTGCGTGAGTGTGTGTGTGTGTGAGTGGGTATTTTGGTGTGGCTGTGTGTGAGAGAGAGAGAGAGAGAGAGAGAGAGAGAGAAAGAGAGAGAGAGAGAGAGAAAGAGAGAGAGAGAGAGAGAGAGAAAGAGACAGAGAGAAGAGAGAGACAGAGAGAGAGAGAGAAAGAGAGAGAGAAGAGAGAGAGAAAGAGAGAGAGACAGAGAGAGAGAGAGAGAAAGAGAGAGAGAGAGAGAGGGCCATAAAAAGAGAGAGAGGAGGAAGATATAAGAGGGCATATCAAAGTTAGATTTTGCGTGTGACTGTGAAGGGGAAGGGAGAGGAGTGGGTGGGTGGGGGAGGGTGGCGTGGGAGGAGGGGGGAGGAGTCAGGAGTTATGTGTCCAGGGTATTGAAGTATTGTTTAGTATTGTTAGTCTCAGGGCGGACAGGGGTAGTAATAAGGTCCCTACCGGCGACTGACGACCATTCAGGGTTCCAGACGAGTTCCGGAGTGGTAGCGACTACTGGCGACAGGCCGTGTTGTTACAGCGTCCTTAACACACAGTCAGTGGCACCCCCGTGCGACACGGCGAGATTTCCTACATTGGCACAATTGCAACGAAACCTCGATCGCTCAAAAATCCAAATACAGAAAGACTGCTAACGTTCCAAAAATCAGAATCACAGAACAAGAATGGTAGGAAATTAGAACGTTTATTATTGGAAAAAAAATAACGTTCCAATCACCTACCATTCTTGTTTTTACATTTAGTCAAGTTTTGACTAAATGTTTTAACATAGAGGAGGAATCGAGACGAGGGTCGTGGTGTATGTGTGTGTGTGTGTCTGTCTGTCTGTGCGTGTGTGTGTGTGTAGAGTGATTCAGACCACACTACTGGACCGATCTTTATGAAATTTGACATGAGAGTTCCTGGGAATGATATCGCCGGACACTTTTTTCTTTTTTTCGATAAATACTTTTGATGACGTCATTTCCGGCTTTTTGTAAAAGTTGAGGCGGCACTGTCACACCCTCATTTTTCAATCAAATCGATTGAAATTTTTGTAAAGCAATCTTCGACGAAGGCCGGACTTCGGTATTACATTTCAGCTTGGTGGCTTAATAATCAATTAATGACTTTGGTCATTCAAAATCTGAAAATTGTAAAAAAAATGTATATATAAAACGATCCAAATTTACGTTCATCTTATTCTACATCATTTCCTGATTCCAAAAACATATAAATATGTTATATTTGGATTAAACACAAGCTCTGAAAATTAAAAATACAAAAATTATGATCAAAATTAAATTTCCGAAATCGATTTAAAAACACTTTCATCTTATTTCTTGTCGGTTCCTGATTCCAAAAAACATATAGATATGATATGTTTGGATTAAAAACACGTTCAGAAAGTTAAAAAGAATAGAGATATAGAAAAGCGTGCTATCCTCCTCATTGCAACCGCTACCGCGCTTTTCTGGATTGTTAATTTCACTGCCTTTGCCACGAGCGGTGGACAGACGATGCTACGAGTGTACGGTCTTACGGAAAAAATGCAATGCGTTCAGTTTCATTCTGTGAGTTCGACTGAGCTTGACTAAATGTTGTATTTTCGCCTTACGCGACTTGTTTTTGCCTATGTTACTGAAAACAGACCTTTTTTTTGGCCTAAGCTCTCAGAGGTACGCCATTCTGAATGGTGACATCATACGTCAGATTTAACTGTGCAAACAAAGGTGTTTTTGAAATTCAATTCTCGTTGCATCGCCTCATACTTTATTGCCCAGTCCGTCCAAAAGCGGAACTCGTTGGTATTTGTTTATGCTAGGTTCAAAATTCCATTTTCTACAAAATGCAATGGGTTTTGTCCGCTAGACGTATGCGTGCTCGACAGCATTGCAATAAATATGACAACTGATGAAGAACTGGAATTCCGACGTTGAAGAGTCTGGGTAGTTTCTCCATTCACATTCATTTTCATAGTTACGGAGCATTTTGAATTCATAATTGCATATAGGAATAATTTAGGTTTATGCGAATGCTGTCTGGATTTCTCATAGTTGGTTTAAATAATTGTATTCAAAACGAATTACAGATACCAATGCCGCATACAATCAATTTGATAAATGGAGCACAACAAGCAAAGCTTATAAACGTTTTGATTGGGCAGACGAATACAACGTATGTTGGGAGGATAAGTGGATTTGTAGATGGGGAAAGGAAGGAGGATATAAAAAAAAAGTTAGAAATCTGCTAGAATACGTTTCCTATTAGGCGCACTGTGCCGGGAGACAACCTTTATGAAAGGCTGACGTTCTCGACGTTTGTTTGTTTGTTTGTTTGTTTGCTTAACGCCCAGCCGACCACGAAGGGCCATATCAGGGCGGTGCTGCTTTGACATTTAACGTGCGCCACACACAAGACAGAAGTCGCAGCACAGGCTTCATGTCTCACCCAGTCACATTATTCTGACACCGGACCAACCAGTCCTAGCACAAACCCCATAATGCCAGACGCCAGGCGGAGCAGCCACTAGATTGCCAATTTTAAAGTATTAGGTATGACCCGGCCGGGGTTCGAACCCATGACCTTGTGATCACGGGGCGGACGCCTTACCACTAGGCCAACCGTGCCGGTCGTTCTCGACGTTGATCCTGTCGTCCAGTCGTTAAAGAAAAGTTATTCCACTCTTCACTATAAACGTATTGTCGGATTTTGTTCCCACGAGTCTATACCGCTTCTAATAGTTTCAGCCCACACACTTTACACCAATTATTGGCAGCAGAAGCAAAATAACCCTTGTTGGCACTAATTACCTTTTCCCTCGCCCGCAACAAAGCCAGCCGATTCTAGACGTTCTGCAAAACTGAGAGCAAACAGAAATAGCGAGTAATACATTTTGTACACTCTTCCTGTGGATACATTTTGGCAACAGAGAGGAAGAAAGGCAAACTGTGCCGAACTAACACAATACGGTGTAACACCCCGGGGATAGCCAGGCTGTCGCCAGTTCTGTGGGCTGTAGAGTTTGTCTTCCACCCGTTAGCAGGCCGGGTGGCTGTGTGTGGTCCTTTGAGGGTCGATACTGTCGCAGAAAGCTCACTTCCGATTTACGTACAACGCGCGCCATGCTGCGACGTCGTCTATTACGTCCCCTTCTTGTGCTTCGAAAACCCTATTACCTCCCTTGGCCGTCTATTTCTCTCTCTCTCTCTCTCTCTCTCTCTCTCTCTCTCTCTCTCTCTCTCTCTCTCTCTCTCTCTCTCTCTCTTCGCGTCGCGTACGTCGGCTTATACAACAATAGAGTAGTAAAAAGTCTTCGACACTTTCAATTCTACATGCGAAGGTAAATAACGTTTCCAAGTAATCGACACAACACAAGCAATTTCTTAGGGGAAAAGGAAATAAAATGGGGGGGGGGGGGGGGGGGGGGCGTTGTCACAGGGGTTTTGACGGCTCTTATGACGACTGAATGCAGTTATGGATTCTGTATAGGTTTTGTTTTGCTGATTTTTGTTTTTGTGTTTGTACTGAAGTACTAGTGTGTGTGTGTGTGTGTGTGTGTGTGTGTGTGTGTGTGTGTGTGTGTGTGTGTGTGTTGGTGTACCCATGTTTCCACAGGTTTGGTTGCCTAAATCACCATAAGGCAACCATCCACACGTGGATGGCAACCTAAACTCTGGATGGCAACCTAATTGTGTGGATGCTCGCTTCATTTAACACCGTTAAATTGACTTTTTTGACGGAAAGAATGTCATAACAATGTTCAAAATGACATTCTTTCCGTCCTCTATAGGCGACGAAATAGGTCAAATTTTGTGCATTTATTAGTGCAAAATTCTTCGATGCCGGAGCGAGTACTGCACCCAGTGCTGTTGTAGTGCAAGTGCACTAGAAAGGCACTACACCCAGTGCCGCCTCTTAGGTAACCATCCACACTTTAGGTATGTGTGTGTACGTGTGTGTGTGTGTGTGTTGGTGTGTTTGTGTGTGTGTGTGTGTGTGTGTGTGTGGGTGTGTGTGTGTGTTGCAAAATCCTGTAAAACTTTCGAGAAAACAATTCCTAGGTTTTGCCTTGATGCACCGATGTTAAAGCTGCCACTAAAATAATTGCGAGGGTATTCAGACAAAAACCGCCGTACCGATTCCTAGCCACGCTACGCTTTATGTGAAACGGATTACAGCAGACCTTATTGCTCGCTCATTACCTTTTCAGTGGACCACTCAGTTATGTGTTTATATATCTAAAACAATTTTGTTTGACAGAAAATGGCTCTCTCCTAATATCCAGAAATGCCGAACACACATTAATGCAGAGCAATTAACGAAAGTCAAACGGCAATGCAATCATAAATTAAACACCGGCTATATACAATGACGCTTTAACACAAGCGGAAAGACGCGGTTTACTGCGGGTTCAGTCCGAATATCCAGAAATGCAGAACACACATAAATGCAAAGCAATTAACGAAAATCAAACGAAAATGCAATTATAAACACCGACTACAATGGAACAATAACACAAACGGAAAGTCGCGGTTTTAGAAATTCTTTCTTTTCAACAAAACTCAGCTAACAAAGTCTAAGGATGACGTGTACGAGAAAGTGCATAACTGGGTGCGACCCAAGTGGCATAGGGTCCTATTGAAGTCTCAAACGAATCTCCATGTTTACCAATTTGACACAGTGCTTGATTCCATACCTGTTGCGCTCTTTCTGGAGCACACCATCACAGCTCTCGTTGGAGTTCGACATCGGGTTGTACGATTAATCGATACGTCTCAAATGACGCCTTGAATACGAAAATAATGGGTGCAAATATCACCGCAGTATTTCTATTGTTACCAGTAATTTGCTCTTTGTTATTTAACACAATCCCCAAAAGACTAATTAAGGACTCACGACCTGACAAATCGCTTGGGTATTTATAATGCACGACAGTGTTAGCTCTTATTTGACCTGCCAAATTCCCATATTAAATGACCTTGGTAACACGGTCCAGCTTGGCAGGTTGTTTTCTTGTTTAATTTTTCAGAGTAGTATTGATTTTACATTCTGACAGTGTTTGGCAGTTCTAAAATGTTCACTCTTGAAGATCATTCAGATGTTAAGATACCACCCTTCCCATGTAGGCTTACACTAGCATACAATGTACAGCACCGCAGAGGTGTTCAGCCTTTTGGACACATGAGACAAGATCATCCTACCACATGGAAAAATAATACTGTAAAACAAAACAAAAACTGAAAAACTAAAACAGGCTACTTCCTGTAAAGAGTGGGTTTGTTGTTGTTGTTGTTGTTGTTGTTGTTGTTGTTGTTGTTGTTGTTGTTGTTGTTGTTGTTGTTGCAATTATATCGCAGATTGATGTTTATAAATGTCATTTACAAACTTAAAGCAACAACACCAAAAACAGAAGAAAAAAAAGAAAAGTAAAGAAAAAACATACACAGAAAACCGGCCAGTGATTTTTGTTATTTGTCCAAGTGGACGGATGTTCTTATTCAATTCAACGTTGTAATTTGCCACTAAGACCGCACTGGAGAGGTTTTTTTTTTGTATTTATTTTTTTTTTAAATATGTTAATTGTGACTTGCTGACAATTCCTGCCGCCATGGATTTCACTCAAGGATAACAAAAATGTGAGATTCGAATTCTTGTCACACAAGCCGCGGCGCCATCTACCGCAGCAACCCATAGCTCCCAACTGAACGTCGTACAGACTTACGACGACAACTAGCACATTGACTGATCCTGTTTATCGATAGTGTCGAAGAGTCTGTGATCTATGGACATTTTAATTTCTGCTCGTATTTGTTCATGTTGTGTCCAGTCCACGGATGCAACGAAAGAGACTCTTCAGTCAAAGATTTAAGTGAATACATAATTATAGATCTGTGCTTCAATCAATTCCGTAAGAAAACGATTGGAATTCCCCTGCCCCTTCCCTGTGTAGAGAGTATTGAGTCAAGCGGCAGTGTTCACACGTTGTGGGGGCAGTTTGATAACGGTCAGCTCTTGACATTGATTCCTCGCTCGCTACATCAATTGAACCGCCCATGAGTAGGGTGCACAGATAGACTATCGCGTATTTACAAGTCAATTAAACGCTTCTGTCCCCGCCGCTTTGATGTCAGCTTAGTGAAGTGGCGAGCCGCTTGCTTGCCACTGCTTGCCCAAGCGCGGTTAGCTCTTCCAGTGGATAATCTTCCGTTGCGCAACTCTCCTATCACGGAGGCTCAGTCAGTCAACACGAGGTGAGGGTTTGGGACAACCGAGCGCGATGGCTGTGCCCACCATCGTGGTGTAACAGATGTTGATTTAATCGGCCAACATACGCATTTCCTTGCTGATTCCATGTTGCAAACTTGAGGCCATCTACTTCAATCGGCATCTTCATAGACCTCATCAGATCACAGTTTCGCACTGTTCCACAAACTGAAGCGAAAGAAAACATCGAGTGAGACTTGTGTGAGTTCTGCAAATGAAGCGTGTTTACTCCGAAGCACAGAAGACATTTTTGTTATTCGCTTCTTTAATTTCCCAATATCGCACGGAAGCAGGATTTGCATAACTTTCCGTTTGGAACGATCTATTTCGTACACACTTCGTTCGTTTGACGATGGTCTATGCTCCTGAGTTTGCACCCCTGGAGGCACAGGAAAAGGCGGCATCTTATCACACGGGTAAACACATATCACCCCTGCCTCCTTCGCTTGTTTGTCTTCGCTTGATTTTAATGGTATTTAGACGACAGTGTTGCCGGAGAATGCACACAGAAAAAGATAGTGAGGGGAATGAGCTGCTACTGAGTTTATGGACTTGTAAGGCGCCGCTTTTAGCGTGTTGGTCAACTCTGATAAGATGGTTATTCTTGCAGTGATTATATTAACCACTGATTGCCTGATGATGTCGTTAGGGATACTAATGGGGTTAACTATTCAGCCTTGTTTCGGTAAACTTCTTCGATAATGGATACTTGCGAAATGGCGAAAACATACATGTTGATTTCATGGCTTACACGTACTTTTGTAAGTTTTCTGCGGACACGTCACCGCATTGTTCTGACCAAGCCGCAGCTCTTTGGCGGCTGGGTGAGACGATTAAAAAACAGAAACAAACAAGCAGTTTAGCTGTTTGTCTGCTTGTTACTGAGCGGATTGTGTTACTGAGAACGAGGGACAATTCTTTGATGGTAGTCTCAATCAAGTGATGGGTAATAAACAAGGGATAGCCAATTCTAAGTACAAACAATTTTCTGATAAAAGCTTGCATCTAAGGCCAAAAAAAATAATAGGTGTGGTTACGGTAACATAGCCAAAAAAAAATAGGGTAGGAAGGTAGGCAATCACTTTTTTTTTTAAAACTTTTTTTTCTAATGTGTACAAATTAAACGTACTTGACAGGGAAATAAGTGTGTGACTCGGGCGCTTTCGCTTTCATTGCGTTTTTTGCACTCGTTTACTTGTTTTTTGGGGTATTTTTTTTTGACAAATGTAATAAAAAGTTATAGGGTCGGCCCCCAAAAATAGGGTAGGTCGGGTTACCGTAACCACACCTATTTTTTTTTTAGGCCTAAAGTCGATGTATCTTGTTACTTATTTTAGTAGTTCAAAAGAATTACCCTTTTCATGGGCATGGCATTTTACTCACAATTAGGAAGGGAAGGCTCTTTGATGGTGGTTTGGGGCAATTAATCAACAATTAACAACGTTTATTAATGTAAACACAATCAATTTCCCAATTCAATCTTTATGGATTTTTATTTAACTCGAAGTATCTTGATACTGAATTCAATAGTTCACAAATTAAAAACAATTTTTGTACCATATGCTGAGCATCGGTGGAGCAAAAGTGCAAATTTGCAGAAAAAATGAATAAACACGATGCGTCCGGTGCATGTATGTCGTGTACGTTCCTCTGATTGTGTGTGTGTGTGTGTGTGTGTGTGTGTGTGTGTGTGTGTGTGTGTGTGTGTGTGTCGTGTGTGTGCGTGTGCGTGTGTGCGTGTGCGTGTGTGCGTGTGCGTGTGTGCGTCAGGGCCGGACCAAATGAGTTGTAAGGGGGGGGGGGGTTCCTCCTTTTTGGGGGGGGCAAATCAGCGAAGTGGCGAAGCCACAAGCGCGCGCCTGCAAAGCAGGCGCGCGAACTAGGGGGACCGGGGGCATGCTCCCCCAGAAAATTTTTGAAAAACGGTTAAAATCTGTGCAATCTGGTGCATTCTGGGCCTTGTTTTGAGGGTTAAGAGCAGCATTGTTTTGGTGCTAAAACTAGTAAAAGTCAAAGCAAGGTACATGCTTTTTCCAGGGGTGGGGTTCCGGAACCCCTGGAACCCCCCCCCCCTGGGTCCGGCCCTGTGCGTGTGTGTGTGTGTGTGTGTGTGTGTGTGTGTGTGTGCTAGCGCGAGCCAGTCCAGCTGCGTGCCTTTGTCTATTATTTATCTATAAATTTCATTGAAAATAGATGCAGGTCTGACGTACAGACACATACACACACGCACACACGAACGCACACACGAATGCACACACACACACACACACACACACACACACACACACACGCACACACACACACGCACACACACACACACACACACACACACACACACACACACACACACACACTGTGACACACACACACATTTACAGCGGGCTTATCAGTCTCGTTTCACCTGTGGAAGTGTTTAATCGCCACAATCACTTTGACCTGTTGACATTTTAAACATTGTTGACACAAATTTGGCGCCATAGAACTGCCAAAAACTTTTCTTTTTACCGTATGATTATTCTGCAGTCAGTAGCGTTTTTCCTCCTTCTCGCTGGCCTCCTTCCGGCGCAAATTCCTGACCTATCCTCTTAATTTTTATTCTATTTAATTTGCATCGGTTAGAGGGCGATATCAGGGATCACACATTGGGTTCTAGTTTTAATAATTAAAATAAATTAGTAAGTAAATAAAATATATAATTCATTAATAATAATAAATTCGTTACTCATTTTTTTTTTTTAAACGGAACGCTGAAAGATGTGTAAACAAATAAAGACACGAAGAAAAGATGAAAGATAGAAATATGCCATAACGCACGTTCTTCAACAACAGGGTTGGAAACAGGCAGTAGAGCGAGATATAAATTAGAACGTAAAAAAAAGAAGAATATATTTATATTCATCATTACTGAATCCACAACAACAAAAAAAGATAAGATACGGTCAAGCAAAGGAACATTTTTAAATGACATGAAATAAAATAAAATAAAACAAAATCAAATAAAATTGCCTGTAAAATAAAATAAGATAAAATGAAAAAGAATAGAATTGAATGAATTAAATCGAATCAAATTAAATCAAATTATATTAAAATAAAGCAAATTAAATTAGATTAAATTTCATTAAATCAAATTAAATTAGATTAAATTTAATTAAATTGACTTTAAATCGTAAAAAAAATCAATTTAAAGGTAAAGAAAACTCACTTCCCTTTTGATTAGTCTACCTTTGTACAGCTTATTGCGACGTCTTTGTTCCCATGTTTGACCCCTAAACGCTCTCCCTGCGTTGTCACTGTGGTCCTTAAAGGCTTACTAACTCGCTCCCGTGTTTACGATGTGTAGTTTGCCCACAATCGATGTCAAATGCATCATAAGGCCATATAATGACGATATGTCGCAATGCGCGGACCATATACATGCATTACAGCTTGTTCTAGCCTCTGAAAAAGTGAGGATGTCAACAAAGACGCGGAGTTATTTCCCTTGCGTCAACGTTACCTCTGTTGGCAAATCTATAAATAGGACGATCTAGATCAAAATAAAAATTCAAATATCTCAACATTTAAGGGGTCCTAGACCACAATATCTTGCAGGGAACTTAATTTAGCATGTCTCCAGCTGTGGGTAAAGCAATTAGCGTGAATAGTCATCAGCTTTCTATGCCTTTAACAAGTTTCAACACCAAAGTTCCCGGAGGTTGATGGTTCGTAAAACCGCCACTTCGCAAGACAACTCAACTGTTCTCAGTTCTCTAAGCTGGTCAAGCATACGTACCTGGAATTCAATTTCCAGCATCTAAAATCGAAAGGATCGTTTTCATTACACAGGTTCGACGGGCGCAGTGGCGTGGTGGTAAGACGTCGGCCTCCTAATCGGGAGGTCGTGAGTTCGAATCCCGGTCGCTGCCGCCTGGTGGGTTAAGAGTGGATATGTTTCCGATCTCCCAGGTCAACTTATGTGCAGACCTGCTAGTGCCTTATCCCCCTTCGTGTGTACACGCAAGCACAAGACCAAGTGCGCACGGAAAAGATCCTGTCATCCATGTCAGAGTTCGGTGGGTTATAGAAACACGAAAATACCAAGCATGCATCCTCCGAAAGCGGCGTATGGCTGCCTAAATGGCGGGGTAAAAACGGTCATACACGTACACCCCTACTCGTGCAAAAAACACGAGTGTACGTGGGAGTTGCAGCCCATGAACGCAGAAGAAGAAGAAGAAGAAGAAGATTACACTGATTCTTGGAAGCTTTGCAATACATTTGTGACAGAGTGAACTGTCACCAGTGTAAAAGTTTTATTGTGAATTGCGAGAGACTAATTTTAGTATGAATCTTTGCACGTAAAGTGGTTATCTAGATAACTATGTGCCAACGGGAAGTAGAACAGAATGTGTGTCCCCTGTTTAAACATGGTTCTGTCGCAGTTGTTGTTTCCGTTTTTCTTTTTCTTTTTAGGATTGTGTTTGCACTTGCTGGAGAGCGAGAGAGTACTGTGTCAGGAACAAAAGAAAGAGGAAGTGTCTTATGAGATGTAGCAGCATCAATAAATATGAAACAAAAGACGATATGCTCCCCCTCGGACCGACAAAAAAGCTGGTCTGTCAACAACCCATCAAACATCTTATAATGTACAATTCATTCGTTGTACAATAGGTAAACTACTGCAATAAACTGGCTACTTGACCGATGGCAGAAAGAGCTTTCAAGAACATTTGACGAGTTGACTGTTAAGCGATGAATTCAGCGACACGATGCTTCAAGTCAGTTAAATGGGGTGTCATCGAAGAACGTCACGCTGCTAAGTCCTGTCAACATTCTTTCACATCTACACCCAAGGCGATGTTGTTTGCAAAGAGTCCCTTTTATGAATGAGACAGACATGTATGCAGTGAACCATGTTTTGTGTTTTTTGGTTTTTTTACACTTTTCAATCCAAAGAAATTTAAAAAAAAAATCAGATAAGATGTCTTCAGCTTTAAAATTGATACACAGGGTTTTGAGTACAAGCAGTCGACGCTGGTAAAAGTTATGACTGTGACTTTTTGTAGGATTCAAAACTGGAAGAAATAGCAGTTGAAAATTGCCTCGGTCTCTAGATATGTATATGCAAGGGATTTCTGCAAGAGTGTGCAGTGTATAGGGGTAGAGAAGCTGATGGTATCTCAGTTACTCCACCCCTGTTGAGCACCGACACATTGCTTTGCGAGGACCCTTGGGCCCGACCTCACAACTCGACGGCGCCACTCAAGCACCCGGGGTGGAAATTGAGGGTGGGTATCGACAAGGAGGGTTGCGGAATTGTTGGGGAGGGATCGCGGAGTTCTGAAGGCGCAGGGCGATTTTTTTTCTCAGAAACATTTATAGTTTATATGTCTCATTGCAGTTTTATCCATAGTGTTTGTCTTATGATAAACCGGTCATTCCATAAGAATTAATGATTCGTGCTGCTCATTTTTCGTTTGTTTGTTTTTGCTTTCTTATACATTTCACGTTTTACGTAAATTTTCCTACCTTGCCGCCAGTATCCTGCAAACTGAAGCGAAAGATTGAACAAAACTGAAACAAAAGATTGAACAAAACTGAAGCGAAAGATTGAACAAAACTGAAACGAAAGATTGAACAAAACTGAAGCGAAAGATTGAACAAAACTGAAACGAAAGATTGAACAAACACAAAGACAAATACTTTAAATGATATAAACTTGGGCAAAATATTATTGCAACAAATTTCAAACCCAAATTAAAGCATTAATCCCCGTGTCATTTCATTAAAACGTTATATGACAAAGAAGGCCGTTCACTTAACTTTCAGGATCACCTTTTGGATTAAATATTTCTTTTACAGGGATCATGTGACCGCCGCTCAGGTAAGGGTACCCTCAAAAACGACCAGACAAAAACGGAAGAGCCGAATGAATAATCCCGTCGCGATATAGCCTTCGTGGTTGAAAACGACGTTAAACACCAAATAAAGAAAGAAAGAATGAAAAATCGACAAAAAATCACAATAGGCAAAACTTTGCAACTTTGACATACGAGAAGAAACAGCGTGAACTTTCCATTTTTTTCTCATGTGTTTCCATGACTAGCAAATTCACGCCAGCAGCTATAGCTACACCCAAATGAAACTTAGACAGAATCTGTATCAATCATTAAATTTTATCTGTAGATATGCAAAGTCATGAATTTTTGGGACACAAATGAACAATCCTATGACAAGTTTAACAACATTTTCCGAAACATTGCGTCACATCTGAATAAACAACCGTAACGATCCAAACTTTCGCACAAAGTATCTCTAGTATGTTGGTAAAATATTCCGAAAGTTTCAAAGCAATCTTCCAAGTCATTGCTAAAATGTAGCGCTTTTTGACATGATACCCATACAAATTGACGTAAAACGTTCCGTTTTCGACCGCTCTTGTGATCGACACCTGCATCAGTAGGAATAGAATAGCACGCGAAATACGCAAGGTAGCAAAATAAAACAATCTGTTCACTGAAGATAATCGGTTTGATTTTCTTCTCGTATGTCGTTTTAATGAAATGACACGGGGATTAATGCTTTAATTTGGGTTTGAAATTTGTTGCAATAATTTGTTGGCCAACTTTAGTAAAAGCACACACACACACACACACACACACACACACACACACACACACACACCCCACACCACAAAACACAACACAACAATCACCTATCAAACTGATTTACGAACAAGGTCGTGGGTGTCCCATAAAAGCTGACAAGTACTTTTGTCGTGAATTGCTGGAGTACCCCATAACCAGACAAAAAGACCAACATGACATAAAGTGTATAGCTCTTTCGCTTTTGTTTGAAAACAAGACGTTAAGAGGTGCTTGACACGGATCGGGAATATCTATTAAACCAGTTACGCCAGCCAGCTTGGAATTGGTGTACCCATTTGGTCAAGTCGTAGAGTATCACAACACTATTGTTTTGTTTTGACACATGCGTGATCGTACTCTATTCGCTCCCTCCAACGTTGTTCACTCGTTCGTGCACTTGATGTGATAAGAAGATCCTACTTTGGTCTCCGGCGATTATATTAAGGAGAAAAGATTTGTTTATGAAAGCATAAACAAGTTATGTTGACGCTGCCAAGTTCACACGCAAAGTCAAAGATCAAAGATCAGATGACATGTTGGTAGTGACACAGGTCTACCACACCACCTCCACAATGGCCGCGCCGTGTTCTTTCTCCGTGAGCACATGGGATTTCTTTAATGTTCTTCGTGGCGTAAGGTTTCTAACACTGTATTTTTCAGTTGGAAAGGAAAACATTGTCGATCTCATGTTTTTCAGGTCTAAGTTTAACATTTATGGCAATACATAATTCTATATTTGGCGTTCTATGAGGTTTTGAGGGATTAGTTCGACCAATCCGCATTTGTAGTTTTTCTCCACTCAAATTCTACCAACTATACAAACAAAAAACATATCTTAACAGCATCACCTTTCAAAGCAATTGTTACCTTAATGCTCACTAAAATTGTAAAAATTGTTATCCGGAACTCCAGCGATACATTAGACAAACCACAGTATCATTTTCAGCTTCACGATCTTCATGCAGTTGCTCTGAAATAGAGTTATTAGTGCGGACAAAATCAACAATTTGACAAATGTCTACTTTTTCTCTCCTATCTTTCTTTAATTCCTCTTGTCTTTCTTTCTTTTCCTTCGGTTCTTCCTTTCCATAAACGAATCTCTTGTATACTTCCTGGTGAGGAAAGATGTTTAACAGAATGTTCTTGATCGTGGATCGCATTCTTTGGGCGATATATATATGGAGAGGACACTTGATCTCATATTTACGACAGCAAGCGAACAAAGGGGGAAAACCCTGAAGTCCTTCAGGCGATAGAAGTTATTGCAGCCATTATAACTCGTAGTCTACACGATGATCAAATGCTGCTTGTCCGTATATCTCTCCCATTTGCGAAAGCCGCAACAGCCGCTAGATTGCTCGACATACTGGTCAGACGATGCTTGTCCATAGATCTCTTCGCTTTATGAAAGTCACACGCTTTGAGGGCATACAATTAATGATCCCGTTAGGTACCAGATATATTCCGGGTTTGAAGAAAGCCGACAACAAATGGGTGAAGTGGGTAAAGGGTTGATAACGGTTGTAGACTCTTGGTTTGACAGACATAATCATAATATCAAGGCGCAGTAATAATACATGAAATGATGATTTTAATTTCACTGGTGGAAGAATTCGTGGTTATCTGCGCGGACACGTTTGCGTTGACAATATTGTTGAGATCTGATAATGTAGGAGTAGTCACTCTTCTTGCAATCGACTTCAGCTGGGTTGGCATACTATACTAGCATTGGTAAAGATAAACCAAAACAAGAAATTCCTCCGAGGTAGGAAAAACACCCCCGTCAAAGGGAAATAACCTTCTCAGTTGGTGGCAGTGACTGAGTGAGAATGGTTATTTCCCTTTGACCATTAAGATGTCCCTCTATAAGTCCTTGTATAATTTTAATCCACCAATAACTCCCTAACCGTGTGTTTGACTGGTCCCAATTTTTGTAAGGACCGTCTCAGGAATGTATAGAACCTGTTCACCAAGTTTGGTGACGATCGGTCCGTTCATTCTTGAGATCTATATGCGAACACAAACACACAAACAAACAAACAAACAAACAAACAAACAAACAAACACATCGACCGAAACCTATACACACCCCTATACCGGGGGTGTAAAAATATGTTTGTAATTAGTGTACACATTTTCAGATTTGTAACATATTTTTTGTTTGTTTGGTGGGAGTAATACATCATTTTGCTGATTCAGTGTAAGTGAATCTGTATGATTACAATTAAAAAAGATATTTATTTATATATATATATATATACGACTTGTGTCTGTCTGTGTGTCTGTGCGCGATGCGCGGCCAAAGTTCTCGATGGATCTGCTTCAAATTTGGTGGGCTTATTCAGAGAGACCCCGGACACAACCTCATCGATGAGATATTTCAACACGTGCTCTCAGCGCGCAGCGCTGAACCGATTTTGGTTTTTCTGTTCATTTCACCATTCCCAGTAAGTCTTCCTTATCTTCTCCAGTGTTTTGCGTTTATCTCCCTTCCTTCGTGTGGCGTCAATCCATATTCCCGTTACTACGTTACTATTTTTAGAAGGTCACTGCACGTTGCTATTTTTAGAAGGTCTCCAGTGTTTTGCGCGTTTATCTTCTTTCCTTCGTGCGCCGGCTAAGCCTGCGTACACCCGGCAAAGCCGGGTCCCAGGCGCAGCCTGGTATTCGGCTCTACTTCTTCCCGGCGAAGCCGGTACCCGGCGAAGCGGGTAATCATCTAGTTCAAGATAAAGGGAAAAGAGATTGAAAGGGCTTATGATGAGAAACTATCAAGAATTAGCTATAAACCCCGTCAAAACGCCCAACAAACAACAAGAGTTCGTTGCAGAATCGCACAGCCAATCACTTACTTCCCTTGATTTAGGGTAGGTGAACGCCGAGACAACAGGCACTCGTCTTGGAGAACAGTTGACTCCCGAGACTTGACAAATCCCACTAGAGAGAAGCCCTCCCCTTTGCCCTTTGCCCCCTTTTCTACAACCTCATAAATCTATTAGAGGTCCTTGGCTGCGCTATTACCGCCTTTCAGAACCTACTTCTCTTGTATCGCATTAACTGCTATGGGATTTAAAGCACCTGTGCAAAATAGTATGGAACACCCGTAGAAGGTAGCAGAGAGCACCTGTGGAATTTAGCATGGAGCACACGTAAAAGGTAGCATGAAGCACCTGTGTGTGCGTGCATAGAACATAGTTACGAAAAAGGGTGCATACAGCACCTTTGTAGCATAGACCTACCGTGGAAGGGGCGGAAGGTAGTATAGAAGGATGCCTCTAATAGCCTAACTAGTGTTTCTTTCCAATCTGGTCTTATTGGCTTGTATGATTCGTAATTATTTTGCGAAAACTTACTGACAATTTTTTTATTTTAGCTATCGTCTGATTTTAAAATTGTCGAAACTTCTATAGGAAAGACTATAGCGCCCCAGAGCACGATCAAGCTTTACATTTCCAGAAAACAGGACAGTTGGTTTTCTTTCTGTATGTTATCGCCAGCAATACCATGCGCGCCGGTGTAACACGAAATGTTTACTCTACAAAAAATTTACTCCGGAGTAAATATTTCGTACGAAATTCTTACTCCGAGTACACTTTTCGTACGAGAAAAGAACTCCCCAAGGCACGAAAAAATTACTCCCTCCACGACATTTTTACTCCCCATTTTTACATTTAGTCAAGTTTTGACTAAATGTTTTAACGTAGAGGGGGAATCGAGACGAGGGTCGTGGTGTATGTGTGGGTGTGTGTGTGTCTGTGTGTCTGTGTGTGTGTGTGTGTGTGTGTGTCTGTGTCTGTGCGTGTGTTTGAGTAGAGCGATTCAGACTAAACTACTGGACCGATCTTTATGAAATTTTACATGAGAGTTCCTGGGAATGATATCCCCGTTTTTTTCTTTTTATCGATAAATGTCTTTGATGACGTCATATTCGGCTTTTTGTAAAAGTTGAGGCGGCACTGTCACACCCTCATTTTTCAATCAAATTGATTGAAATTTTGGCCCAGCAATCTTCGACGAAGGCCGGACTTCGGTATTGCATTTCAGCTTGGTGGCTTAAAAATTAATTGATGACTTTGGTCATTAAAAATCTGAAAATTGTAAAAAAAATAAAAATTATAAAACGATCCAAATTTACGTTCATCTTATTCTTCATCATTTCCTGATTCCAAAAACATATAAATATGTTATATTTGGATTAAAAACAAGCTCTGAAAATTAAAAATATACAAATTATGATCAAAATTAAATTTTCGAAATCAATTTAAAAACACTTTCATCTTATTCCTTGTCGGTTCCTGATTCCAAAAACATATAGATATGATATGTTTGGATTAAAAACACGCTCAAAAAGTTAAAACGAAGAGAGGTACAGTAAAGCGTGCTATGAAGCACAGCGCAACCGCTACCGCGCCAAACAGGCTCGTCACTTTCACTGCCTTTTGCACTAGCGGCGGACTACGTTCAGTTTCATTCTGTGAGTTCCACAGCTTGACTAAATGTAGTAATTTCGCCTTACGCGACTTGTTTTTACTTCCAGTAAAAAATCTCGTACGCAAGAATGGGATGCGGGCGAAGGGATAATGCCAATAAGTGATCTCGCGCACACGAATGTCGCGCTACCCTCCTTCCACCCCTTCCACCACCAAGACTAACAGGGGACAAGGGAGTAAAAATTTCGTACACCTGGCATGGGAAGTTAAAATTGCTCGTGTTGGGGTGAAGTAATTTATTCCTTATTTATTCGTCAGGGGAGTAACATTTTTGTACGAAATGTTTACTCGGAACTCACCTGTCTTGGGGAGTAATTTTCTCGTGTAATGGGGGAGTGCTTTTTTCGTAAAGGGAGTAACTTTTTCGTACGAAATGTTTACTCCGGAGTAAAAATCTCGTGGGAGTAATTTTCTCGTGTTACACCGGCAATAGTAACAATTTCTGATTTCTAAGTTGGAAATTTACATTCTTACCGTAACAAGGACCACCAGTGCCCTTGTCAAACAGGCAGCATGACAACGGAACACCTGCTGCAGACTTGCCCACTACACGATGGCCTCAGGAGCCAGATCTGGGCGGAGGCGACCACGGTGCAAGGGAAGCTCTATGGCAGTCTGGACGACCTACAGCGCACGGCAACATTTGCGCGGAGAACCGGCGTTTCCATATGAGTGATCGACAAGAAGAAGAAGAAGTAACATGGACCTGGGATGCCATTTGCATTTGTCAAAAACCCACTGGACCATCCTCATGGAGACACTATCTGGCTTATTACTTCAAACACGATTAATATGATTCCTTTCCGGAAAATCAGACCCCAGACATCATACTGATTATTGTTACAGGATATGGAACAGTGCCTTCACAACTTCTTTTCACAGAAACGTCTGGCGTTTTCCACAACAACCGGAGTGACAACTAACTAACCTAAAGCCCCTTTAAAGGTATGCGACGGTTTATGGTTTGGGTATGAGAGGTTGTGTCAGCAAGCGAAGAGCGGATAAATTGCTTGGTTTAGACAGTCATTGACAACCACTATGTACAAAACGGCGCCAGGCTTGACTCGTAGTTTCTCAATGGCACTTGTATATATTGTGTTGACCATTTCATAATGCTTTTATTGCCGCCCTCTGTCCCTCTTTATTTGACACCCCTCCTCCATCCTCCACCGCCTCGCCACCCCCACCCACCCCCTGTCCCCTTCCCCGTTTGCTTCGATCGTATATACACACTGCCGTATGTACAATGGAACTCCCTTGTGGAGATCTAACCCCCATTGCTTCGATCGTATATACACACTGCCGTACGTACAATGGAACTCCCTTGTGGAGATCTAACCCCCACTTCACCCCACCCCCCCCCCCCCCCCCCGTTTAAAACTGCAATCGTTTTTAGTACCTTGCAATGTTTTGTTATCTTGTTTGTTTGGCGTTTTGTCTTCAGATATTCTCTTGCCACGGTCTGTAATTTCACTCCAAGTTTAAGACGAACGTCCGTTTAAGACTTGATTTGTTCATTTTTGTGTAAGCTTCAGAAGAGAGTTTCCACTGTGTGTCTCTTGGCAGTGGGAAGAGCTCCCAGAAGAGCTTGAATTCGCAATAAATACCTCATGCTCATCCCCCGCCCTGCCCCCACCATCATCCCACCTCCCCTCCCCGCTTGCCAAAATCATATCTATACACTGTCGTGCGTCTCTTGGTAGTGGGAAGAGCTTTCAAAGGAGATTGAATTCGCTGTAAATCACTTATCAAATTAAGCTGTAAACTTCACCCAGTCCTTTAGTCGTATGTTATAGGTATGTGTCATATGTCTTGCCAACAACTAGGTTTATTAGATATGATTGGAATTTGAAGATCTTTTCTTCTGTCGAGAGTGAACATGTTCAAGTCTATCACACGAGTTTCGCTCCTTGAAAGGTGTAGCACTAGCAGTGACTTTAAAAGTATATGTTAATTAGAACGTATATAGAGTATATGCCTTGAAATGTTAATGGTAAGTTGAAACTATCAAAAAAACGAGCAAAATAACAATGTGCCCTGTTTTTCAAAAGTAATCTAAGCCTGTCTGAGACTGCACATAAATGCGACAATCTCGGCACTCTCCTGTGCTGATATGTCACACCTGATGCTGCAGTGCCGATTCAATATTATGCACCAAAAGGCAGAATTTAAGTTTTTAACAAGAAGAGCAAACGCTCGATCGAGTCACTTTCGCAGTTCTGAATATTATATGAGGCATCAGATGGACAGGAAGAAATTGCTATTCACAACACAATGAGTCACGTTCACATAAAATTTGAGCCCGATCACTTTTATAGTTTCCGAGAAAAGCCCAACGTTAAGTTGTGTGTTGCCGAACAGAAAAGGCTAGTTATCTCCCTTGTTTTTCTGATAACGTTCGTAAAAGGCTACAGATGTAAATACTTTGATGTAAAGAATAATCCTACAAAGTTTCAATCACATCCGATGAACTTTGTCAAAGATATAAAATGTCTAATTTTTCCTTTGACGCTGACCTGTGACCTTGAAAAAGGTCAAAGGTCAACGAAACCATCGTTAAAGTGTAGAGGTCATTGGAGGTCACGACTAAACAAAATATGAGCCCGATCGCTTTGATAGTTTCCGAGAAAAGTCCAACGTTAAGGTGGTGTCTACGGACGGCCGGCCGGACGGCCGGCCGGACAGACTAACACTGACCGATTACATAGAGTCACTTTTTCTCAAGTGACTCAAAAATACTGAACTACGACAAAATTCTTTTATTAATTTTGTGCCAAGAGGCTCGTGAAAATCGAAGAAGATAATTGCAGGCCAGGTTCCCTCGGATGTCTCAAGACTTACCATGTCTTTCGATTCTAAAACACGCAAAAGGTAACTGGCTTTGCAAAATTCAAAAATGTCTTTCCAATTTGAATAGCTGAAAATCTGTACACTAATAAAGTTGGACCTGTAGGCAGTTTTCAACGTGTGGCAAGAAAGTGTGTTGTCCGACTTAATACCTAGCTTTCCTGTATGCTGTCTCATATTATCACGTGCCTGCATCTCGAACAATAAATATCCTCTTCCATACAGTCACCCAAACTCGGCTTCCAGTAAAATGCCATCATCTTCAGTGGCTGGTGTTTCCTTTTCACGACGAAGCAAACAGACGCCGTTCAGTCCTCCAATAAATTTACAATCCCTCAGACCTCCGCTTGGCTATGGGAAGGAGCATCGGAAGATAGTGTCAAGGCGATGCCCCTATTCATTGATGACACCCCCCTCACAAATTCATGATGATTCACACAAAGGGGCAGTCTGTGTTGCTAACGCTGCCGGAAAGCCTCTACGATTGCACCGTTATCGCAGAGGCCCAAGACTGTTCAAGTTCAACGCAACTCATTCATGCAGGGTTTTGTGCGAACCGCTGATTACCCGTGTCACAGCCAACAGCTAATCTACACCCCGGGTAGGAGGTATAGCGGGTACGGTAGCACAAGCAGCCAGAAAATCGTTCTGATATTACTGTCAGATTTATCGCCTGCCACGTCCATGGCCATTCTTTGCCGGCTGGGAGGCGATACCCGAGCATCGGTCACCGTTGAAATTCTCCCGGGTTCAGAACTAAACTGTTCACTGAAAAGGGAGATAAGCAGACGCCATCCCGAAGGGCAAGGAAACAAAACCAACGGGCCACCATTCTCTAGTTATAAGTCGATTCGGAAAAGTCCAGCTTGCTTTAGATAGAGACGTTATTGGCTGGCACAATGAGTGGCCGGGATAAGGTCTATGCAGGGGCATTTTACACGGATTAGACCCTTGGGACGCCAATTGGTGTATCCCACACGCAGGATCGTGCCAATGCATGGCGGAAAGCTGGTGATACCATTCACTGTCTTATCGCCCAACGTGCGGGGCTTGACTCCCTCTATACCAGCACAATCACTGCAATAAGCTGTCATTTTTTCCTGTGCCTGCTGAATACAATCATCATAGTGCAATCAAATGTCGCCATAATATTTTTCATTCCAGCCAGTTAGCAAGAAAACGTCTGTAGATCAAAGAAAAAAACAAACACACACAAAAACCAACAAACTTTGATAACAGATTACCGCTGAAAGACTAGCTTTCGAACCAAATGTAACCCAAGACAGTTCTCAAGCGTCCATCTTCGGTTCAGATATCTCCACGAGTTCCATTGGTTAGAATAAAAGCATTACTCTTAGGTTCACCAATAAATTATGTTAAAACACAAACACACACACACACACACACACACACACACACACACACACACACAAACACACAACAACAACAACACTAACAACACATGGACATGAATGTTTCAAGCTATTCTTGAATAAATGAAAAAAATAACAAATGAAAAACAAGGGGAAACTGTCCAAAACGTGTTGAATACCCCGGTAACTCATAAATGCTAGGATAGCGTTGTGTTATCACCGGTATTGTTACTGGTTTTTGCTCCCAAATATGCACACTACTCATTGAGCAAGTATCATTGAAAATACCCGCAAGAGCGATTGACAGAGTGATCGAAGCATTAATCGGATGTAGATTAAAGAGAAATTGATACAGTCTTGGGGGTCAAACCAAAAAGTATTTATCTACTATCACTACGTGGCCAAATCCTGTCAAACCCCCCGTATAGACTCCACTGACAATGCCAGCTTTTTCTCCAGGATTTTGTAAGCTCGGTCTCAGTGCGGAACTATTTCTAAAGGCAGATATTTGCAGGTGATAGCGGGCATAGAATTGGGTTAGAATGAACCGTTTGTGTGCGGGAAATTGTCAGGTTAAATACCGTTGCTGTATTGGTCGAAGTACTTGTGAGATAGGGCACCTGTTCTTGAAGAGAGAACCGGCAAGAATTCTGAAAGGTACCTAATTATGCACGCCCGTTTCTCCTCGAAGGCCAAAAACAGAAACAGTTAGAGGACTACAAACATCCTTTGGTATGGAGCAAAAGTCAGCAGAGGGTTAGAGATTTATTTCGTTCTTCTTTTTTGTATTTTAATCAGTTTGATCCAATTCAGTTCGACTTGATTCATATCGTGTCAATCTTACCTCATACAGTGGAACCTGTCCTCCGATACAAAATACGCACTCCTTGATAAAATCGCGAAACAAACACAAACTAGTACTACCTTCAGGACCTTCTTCTTCATCTTCATCTTCATCTTCTTCTTCTTCTTCGTTCATGGGCTTAGACTCCCACGTTCACTCGTGTTTTTAGCACGAGTGGATTTGTACGTGTATGACCGTTTTTACCCCGCCATTCAGGCAGCATACGCCGATTTCAGGGGAGGCATACTGGGTATTTTCGTGTTTCTATAACCCACCGAACTCTGACATGGATTACAGGATCTTTTCCGTGCGCACTTGGTCTTGTGCTTGTATGTACACACGAAGGGGGTTAAGACACTAGCAGGTCTGCACATAAGTTGACCTGGGAGATCGGAAAAATCTCCACTCAAGTTAACCCACCAGGCGGCAGCGACCAGGATTCGAACTCACGACCTCCCGATTAGGAGGCCGACGTCTTACCACCAAGCCACTGCACCCGTCATAACCTTTAGGACCATATTGCAGTATCCAACTTTAATCCAAATCAAAACAAATTTTGATCAAATAATGATCCAATTTGGGTGCGCTGCACACAGAAGTTAAAACGGAGTGCGGCGTGAATCCTCGTCGGGTGGGGGTGGGGGTGGGGATAGTGGTAGGGGCAGAAACAAGAAGGACTAACACGAATATTTACCTCATCAGAATGGCTAAAGCAAGTAGACCTGAGAGTTGGACAATTTTCTTGAAAGTAGGGGGAACCGGTGGTAAACTTTAAAGGATGGAGGCCAAACCTCCTCAGACAGAAAGGCAGGGAGAGTGGCCGGTCGATTAGCGGCGGGTTAAGAGCTGTCCCGCCAAAGGACCCTTCAGTACGGCAAAACGCCAGTCCTCCGCTCGCCCCTATTGTGCCGAAACAAACACTTGATGTGCGATCGGGCCCCGTCATTTCTCTACATTGCTGCTCATTTTGTCCCATCTGTTTTTCTCTGGCTGACACCCGCTCCACGCCATCCGCGGAGATAGACTGCCGTTTCTTAGTGGCAAGAAGGTTAGGTTGTCTAAAACACGAAAATTAGATCCCGCGATATATCAAGTTTAAACAAGATTTTATTAATGAAATACAGGGTGGCATGTCAGAGAGACGATGAGAGACTTTCACAGACTTGCTAGATCAATGCTTCTGCAGCAGCAAAAATTTCATTTACATTGTCGTACAAACTAATTAAGCTGAGGTTAGTCATGTGAATACACAGAAAAACCTTTAATAAAAAGATTCACTCAAAACTTGACCTTCAGTAAAAACGTAAAACAGCATGACCTGCCAATAATCAAATACTGGATCATTGACATGGTGACCACAGGGTAATCAAAATCTATCACTTAACCTTATAAAGCTATGTACCTTTTCGAATATTTCAATGTTTTCGGTAAAACGTAGGTTTGGCAGACCAAACAATAAACATTGTACATTTTGATGATCATTCGGTAATGTGTGTATAGTTAGTCTTCGGACATCATCGTAATTACTACAAAATAATAAATAATGTTCAACATTATCATTTCGATATCCGCACTGACAAGTCGGGTTATCACTTAAGTGGCGTTTCACCATATCATATCAAGTGTGTTGTCCTTTTACGTATTACCTCTACCTGTCCAAAGATATGCCAACTGAACGTAAAACTCGTAAAGTCAGACAGTCAGTAAAGCAAGGTAAGAGCATTTTCTGGGGTATTGCTCGCAACGAGGAAGCCTTGGATTTGGCGAGAAAAGGCGAGCGCCTTGCTGGAGTTGTTCGTGCGCCAAGAAACGATGTGTCTGCGCTGCTTGCTCCAGTTCATTCTGATCATCATCGCTTCACGCTATCACTTTAGCCCCTCTGACCGGACGCTAAAGTCCTACGCGAATCTATCAAAACAAGAATACAGAGTTATCTCCCATTTGTTGTTCGCGAGCAGTGTTCGCGAGACGAAAATGATTGCAGATTGGCCGACTTCGACAATGATCTCCGTTCTGTTCTTCACAGTTATGATAAAGACATCGTTCTAAGGTCAAAACAAGTCGAAATTTTGGGACTGCTGCCGGAAGGAGACCGTAATATATGGTTGCATCACTGTCAAGAAATCGTCTGCTCCAGCGAGCGCCGAAACCAAACGGTTGATTATCACGTGACATGTTTGCCATATTTAGAGTTGTTTGCACAGTAAATACAGCCGCGAAAAATAGCTCGCTTGAAACTGTCTTACATATCAATTCCTTTGTAATTTAAAAATTACACAACACCATGAAAAATCATCATCGACGATCGCGAATCTGCTTACATCCATAACACATTACGAAAAGATCTAAATATGTTAAAAATTGATTTCCTCGCCAGACAAGGAAAACCAAGGGATAGAATGAGCCGAACTCATTTTGACCTGAGTTCAGGATGGCTCCAGTTCTGCTGGTTACATATGTACATGTTCGACTTTTTGTTTTTGCGCAACGATCGTATTTATCTTGCCCAGCTAGCACAAAATCGTTGTCCAGACACTCTCGCTCGTCGCCTCTCTCGTTGTGCTTGCCCAAAAGAAACTCAGGACAGCTCTAGGCTTTTCTTCGCCAACTCTCGCGCAAACTTCTCGCGCACATGAGAACACAGTTGGCGTCACGCTCCCGGCTCGTCACAAGTGCTTGCTGGACGACGATGAGGTCATGACCTCAGTTGCAGACGGCACGAGGTCACTTGATGCCAGAACTATACGTTTACAAAAGCAGATTCGTGTCCATAAATCATAGCTACGTCACATTAGAGATGTGGTAGAACTGTCAAAAATATAAGACATGAGACAAACGATTCTTTATTGTCCATACCATATAAATGCATGTAAAAGTGTGGTTTGAATTTTTTTTTTTTAAGAAATAACATAAACGACATAAAGAAAGGCATTTTATGAATCTTTTAATCAAATGATAATAATTTTCCATCTGACGCCTCATTAATTCTATACATTATATTTGACCATAACCGAAAACGCTTACAACTTCAAGGATCATAGACAGGTTTTTTTCGTGAGAGCAGAAATTGTGCTTACCAAAACACGTAGAACTAAAATTAAATCGTAATATGCCTACCGTCCCTCAAAACTGTATTTTATTGCCTTTCTCAGGATTTTAATTTACGGTGACGGATATCGTCTGCAGGCCGCGGTTCTGATTTCCGCATGAAGCTCCCAGAAGGCCGGTTTACGTGTTAGTCGCGACTGTGGCCGCGCACGGACGCCGCAATTTTTAAATTTGACAGCGGACTCACATTTGCTGTAAACAAGTGACAGAAAAATATAAATTTGCTCATCCATTCAAACCTCGGTGGTGAAAATCTCATGTCCCGACCAGAAAGGTCAGACATGCCAAGAGAGGAGTCTCGGGCCTGCAGACGACACGCAGAAGGAGGATGTTTGGAGTGTTTTAATAGGCCTTTGTACGACACCATTCAAAAGAGCCTAATATCGGCCATATCTTTTCAACTCGTGTTTGCACCAAACCCTTGAGTTGGCGAAGATTAGGGTCCCGGCTTTTTGAGACTCACGATTGACACTTGCCAAACACCGCCGCCATCTTGGAAAGTGCCGATGTCACCCTACCGAGAAGGGAGGACACTGCGGAATCGTGCGAAAGGGAGAGTTATTGTCCGCTACGGTTTTGCAACAAGGTGTTGAAGTCTGCGCGCTAAAAGAAATGTTTGAGGTGACTGTTGTACCTGAAATGGTAAACGGTTTAGTGTCAGTTTTATCGCGTGTAGCTCGTCCCCACCCACACCTAAGCTTGAGATATTTCACGGCAGTCAAGTTGGCACCACATCTCTTTCAAATGTGTATACCTCGGTGATGCGGGGGATCTGAAACGAAAGAGGATGTCATTAAAATGATTTTACCACCGTCAGCTGAAGATATTCAATGGGAAATAGCTAGAGACAAATAATGATTTACGCCGGCATTCAGCGTTAAAGGACAGGGATACCCAGATAGCAGTTCGAAAAAAATTATAACTGAAAAAGAGCTATCATTATTAGTCCGCCAAATCCGATCTTACACTGTTTTTTTAAGACTACGTTTTAAAGCTTAGCTTGTTGTGCTCCAAAGATCCAATTCACTATGTGTAATTGTTATTTGTAAATCTTTGAATAAAATGGTTTAAACCAAAAAGAGCAATATTTTGCAGGAAGCGAACAAAATCAGCGAGGACGCCCCGCAGAAGATCAACAGCAACGACTGCAGAAGATGCTTCGTAGTTAAGTACGGACACTCTTGGGACTACCTCAAAGTACCCCTTCATTACTGGAGGCTTGTCACGACAGGTATATTTTAAGTTAAAAAATTTTTAAAAAGGGACTACAGAAGTTGCCCTTTATTGGAAGGTATCGTCTCATCATGGGTACCAATGTAACTTTCAACATTTTGCTTACTTCTGCTTCTAAAGCTTGGGTCAAGATGGTAAAGGATTCATACGCATTTCAGAGGCGTTGACAATGAATGTGTGCGATCTTGTTCAGCAAGCAGCATGTGTGTTCACAGTCGGATCGCTGAAACTGCTGACAGATGTACGAATCGAATTGCTGGATCAAATAAAAATAAAAACAAGAAACGAAACATAAATATCAACAGAGGAGAAATGCTCGAACTCTTTGTCCTCGGTGTATTATCATCTACAAAATATCGTGCGTGCGTGCGTGCGTGCGTGCGTGTGCAAGCGAGCGTGCGTGCGTGTGCAAGCGAGCGTGCGTGCGTGCGTGCGTGCGTGTGTGTGTGACGGTGTGTGTGTGTCTGTCTGTGTCTGTGTCGCTCCTCATGTGGTAAGTTTACTATGATGACCGCGATGATAATGATAATAACGATCGAGGATGTCGATGACAACGACGATAATGATGATGATTGATGATGATGATTGATGATGATTGATGATTATGATGATGATGATGATGATGATTGTGCGCGTATCGGTGCATTATATGCATGTGTGTGTGCGTGTATCGTTGAAACAAGGGAGCATTAAAAAGAGCAGAGAGAGAACCTAATTGTACGCGTATTATATTGGTCCGTGTGTGTTTGTGTGCGCGTGTATTATTCTTTGAAAAAGTGACCATTAAAAAAGGCAGAGACTGGGAACCTAATTGTGCGCGTAGTGCGGCTCATATGCATGTAACCTTGCTGAACTTTCTGGTAGCTCGTTCAGAGGCTCGCATTTGCAAGAAGGAACAGTTGGTTTTCTAAATTCTTTATTTTCTAAGTCATCAGTTCTCTAGTTCCGTTGGCAATGTCCATAATAACGGATAACGCATGCGCAGTATGACAAAAGGATTGTTGTACGCTCCTGATTGGTGCGTATTCTACATAACAAAGCGATGCATCTATCCCGCAGCAAAACTCGTCTGCTATGTGATAAAAATACAAAAAGTTCAAAGTTAGCCGGTTGCCTGGTTTGGTCAGCAAACAAGTCCAACAGGAAGATACCTAAAATACTTTACTGCCATCAGCTTAAACTATAAAACTACATACAAGAGTAATCTAACTTGGTTCCCTGACTATTACAATAACACTGAGTGAGTGAATGAGGGTGTGTGTGTGTGTGTGTGTGTGTGTTGTGTTGTGTCGTGTCAGTGTGTGTGCGTGTGTGTGTTTGTGTGTGTGTGTGTGTGTGTGTGTGTGTGTGTGAAACTATTAAATAACTAATCTACAATAATAACGTTACATTTAACATACACAATAATTACAATGTGTGTTTGTGTGAAAAAAGGAAGCATAGCAAAAGGAATGAGACTGAGAGAAATTAAAACACTTGTGAGTAATGCATGAAGCGTAATGCAACCCACTCTAGGAGATAGCCTGCACAAACAGCAGTGGAGCGACCCCATACCACACACAGCGGCCCTCCTGTCGCAGAATATGACAGATTATTCCTCGTTGTTTTATTTGTTAAGCTGTTGAGAGAAGAGAGCTCTGTCTCGTTCAGAGTCAAATCACTGTCGGTTTTGGAAACCAGACACCAAGGGCGAATGGCTTTCGGTACAATACCGACTGCGAGAGGTACTTCTGATATAATCAACGCATATCAGTGATAAGAACTCAAGAATTGTATGAGGTTATTCTGATGTTATCAATGCATATCAGTAGTACTTAATAATTCGAGAATCTTCTGCTTTTATCAGTGTAGATTTGTATTAAATAATCCTTTGAAATTATTAGGTTTTTTTTCAATACTGTACTAATGGACCACCTCTGTGTTCTAAGCCGATGAAAGGACGCATGCACTAAATGAACAAGTCGCGTACTGCGAAATAAATCAATACATGTTTTACTTTTAGTTAATCTGTCAACCTTACAAAATCAACTGAACATACTGTTATTTTTTTCACCGAGACTGGTAAATCCTGGGCTGGTCGAAAACCTACGACCGAGACTGAGCTGATTCAGTAATCTTGGTTACAAAAGCCAAATGAACCTAATTTTTACTACACGTATTTTCTTGATTTGAGCACATATTTAATCCAAACACAACATACGTCCTAATTTTGGGATTAAGGAAATGATAGAGAATACAGTTTAGTTTGAATTTTAGTTGCAATTTTGATTTAAAGCATAACGTTATTGACAAATTAACGGAACAAAAAGTTTCTACTTCTGTTTCTGCACGTTATGACTCCTAAACTTTCCCGATGCGGTTACTTATCCAAGGAATATTTCTTTGTTAACTCTTCTTTTAATTAAAGCTTTGTTGTTTTCATCTTTATTCCAGATGTAACATTTCAGACAATGCACTGTTTTTTGCTTGCGACTTCAAATGCAATGTTTATCGATAATACTTAGTACATTCATGGCAAATTATATATCATAGTAAAGGTTTTAAAGCGCTTTTACTTGAATACATATTGTATTTCAGAATAATATCATTTGCTTTGGTAGAAGACAATTATTGCTAATTTGTCATTTCTGAATAGTAACTTCGTCAAAGTGAGATTTTAAATATAACGCGATTTAACCGTACACTGTAGACCTCGAGACCACTAATTGAGCCAAATGGGTTTTACGTGTTGTTATTAGGCCTAAAAAAAAAATAGGTGTGGTTACGGTAACCCGACCTACCCTATTTTTGGGGGCCGACCCTATAACATTTTATTACATTTGTCAAAACAAAAACCCCAAAAAACAAGTAAACGAGTGCAGAAAACGCAATGAAAGCGAAAGCGCCCGAGTCGCACACTTATTTCCCTGTCAAGTAGGTTTAATTTGTACACATTAGAAAAAAAAAGTTAAAAAAACCCAAAGTGATTGCCTACCTTCCTACCCTATTTGTTTTGGCTATGTTACCGTAACCACACCTATTAATTGTTTTTGCCTTAGCATGATCACCAAAAAAAGATCATTCGAGGTACCTTGATACATACTTGGGTTTTTTTCTGTGTCTATTCTCCAATAGTTTTGTTCAGAGGCTTGTTTTCTTTTCTCACCGAAATTTACTTTTTTATAGCGGACCATTTTCCTTTTTCAAATGAAGTGAATATTTGTGAAGGCATATAAATAAACCATCACAGCTCAGAAGGGTTGTCAGCAATAAGTTTGTTTGTTTGTTTGTTTGCTTAACGCCCAGCCGACCACGAAGGGCCATATCAGGGCGGTGCTGCTTTGACATATAACGTGCGCCACACACAAGACAGAAGTCGCAGCACAGGCCGGCTTCATGTCTCACCCAGTCACATTATTCTGACACCGGACCAACCAGTCCTAGCACTAACCCCATAATGCCAGACGCCAGGCGGAGCAGCCACTAGATTGCCAATTTTAAAGTCTTAGGTATGACCCGGCCGGGGTAATTCTCAATCATTTTTGGACACGTCGTAGCTTTAACGTTATGCCCTCAACATAAACGGAGCGGTATGTAAAATGTCTTCTTCTTCTTTTTTTTTAAACCAGGAGATTTCTGTTCTTTTTGAAAACGGTAAGACTGAAATAACAAACACACACACACAAAACACCTATATAAACTTGGCCAAAAAATTATTGCAACAAATTTCGCCCCCAAATTAAAGCATTAGTTCCCTTATTTGAGTGGCGCCACGTGATCCTTGTGAAAGATATTTTTAATCCAAAAAGTGATCCTGATAGTCAAGTGAACGGCCTTAATTGGAATATCAAGTTTTAATAAAATTACACGGGAATTAATGCTTTAATTTGGGGGCGAAATTTGTTGCAATAATTTTATGGCCAAGTTTATATTAAAATGATTTTTTTCAACAGAATAAAAAGCGAATGTTGCCGTTGAAATAAATAAATATTATATTAAACCTATATCACAATGGAATGCACGTCAAAATGTTATGAACACAGAAACAAATAACATAATAAAATCCAAAGCATCACACGACCTTACCCGAAGTCTTACGTATGACCATGCTGCTTCTGTATTCCAGAATTATATAATAAGAGTTTCTCATTTATTTTCTCAAAGACGCACCTGAATTGAAAAATACGATTGAAACCATGTAATACGAAAAAAAGATAGCAGGAAATCGTCGTGAACATATAACCGTCTGTAATTATTTAACCCTTCTTCTGGTCACACTTGTCTGCCGAATCTGTTTCATATTGTGATCTACACCACACGGAAATTTCTCGTTCGAGAAAATAAGGTTTTCTATGTCAATGCTGTCCCGTTTTCTCTGACACAGTTATACGGCGCTGAGACCTACACAACAATATAAGATTTTACGCCACAGAGACATGTTCAATATTGCATGTGTGTATCAGTGTCGTCAGCAGCAGCAACAATGTTCAGCATCATCAGCATATGATATTCACCATCGTCGTCGTCGTCGTCGTCATCGTCGTTGTTGTTCTTGTTGTTGCTCTTGTCGTCGTTTTCGTCGTCGTCTTCATCATTATTATTAGTATCTTATGTAAAGATTGAACATTGAATTCCCCTTCTTTGAGTACTGTGTATTCAGGTCGCTGGCCGAGACTACAAAAGAGTACATGTTTTTGTACGTTCAGTCGTAAAAAATAAACGGAATTCTAACTCAAATGGATCGTATGTTATTTGAGTATTTTTAACCCAAATATAAAATCGACACAGAGCTTGACAGTCATTGTTCACCTCGACCGCCTGTGCGTTTTAGAAGAACAGCGACTGTCCCGATCTGTGTAAAATTTCATATTTTGGTCAAAACTTGAATGTATTCAAATAACGAATAATGAAAATTTTTAAAAATGGCGGAAATGACGGACAAGCTATACTTCTTCTTCTTCTGCGTTCGTGGGCTGAAACTCCCACGTACACTCGTGTTTTTTGCACGAGTGGAATTTTACGTGTATGACAAGCTATACAATACATGTACTACAATACTGAAGTGACGCCCCACCAGTCTGAGATCCAGGGCCCAGGAGAGGGCAGGAGAGAGCCCCTCGAGGGCGACTTTAAAACGCAGGCTGAGGGCGTGGGTCAACAAGATGGCAGCTCAAGAGGCCAGCACCGCCAGCGTTGAGAGAGTCTACGATCTCTGATCGTCTGGCGATAGTGTCCGTGTGCCGGGCCGGGGAGCGGGGGGATCTGGACCCGCAACGTTGTGTGTACATGCAGTGCGTTGTAAAGTGATTCGCCACAATCAGCCCCAGCTCAAATCTTTTTTCATCGTAGTATCCAAATACAGTTGAACCTTCCCAAGGGACCACCTGTCATTTATGACCACCTTCCCACAGCGACCATCCTAAAGGACCATCCTGACCATTCCCCCCCTACATAATTCACCTTCCATGACGACCACCCGTCCGTGACGACTTTTGGTCAGTCACTTTGGTGGTCGTTATAGACATGTTCGACTGTATGTTCCTTGATTGGCCCCCTCTGCCACAGAAAACGTTGTATTCAAATGTCATTCATTTTACCCCAATTACGTCAGAAAGATCTTATTATTTCTAAGTTCTTGTTTCAAGGTAAGAAGTTGGACGTGGAGTCCACACAAGAAGTTATAGAGCACCCTCGAGGCACCTCCCCCGTTTTGTTACTTCTCTTTTCCTTTTGTATTTGTTTGTGTGTTTAATTTGTTTGTTTATGATTTTATTTTATTTAATTATCTTATTAGATTATCATGTGTGTGATCAAGCCGACGCACCATCACGCTCCTGTTTAGCCCGAACGCGGGTTAGGACGTCAATCTCAACTTCACTTCATCGTTGTACAGTGGCCCACCTTCCGTTAATCATTATTTGTGACCCTCCACCACGGAATGAGTCGCATGTCACCTTTCCATGATTTTTATATTTTTACATTTTCTTAAAGAAATTTTGAAGCTCTATTCAGTGGTGAAACCCGTTTTAGAAAAGAGCAAACACTTTTTGAGTTATAAGCCTGTGACTAACGTGATCCTCACACTGATGCCTTACACCCCCCGGACTTATATTAAGCCTAACGCAGAACCGCGCGAGGTGACATGCGACTCATTCCGTGGTGGAGGGTCACATTTAAACTTTCTGACACTTATACGTAAAGCATGCACATTTTACATCAGTTTCAACTGTTTATTGATTGCACGACTACTGTCTGATGAGAAAACTATCGGTAACTAACTGCACAATTCCACACACTGTGTGGGCTTGTGCAGAACAAAATTAACATACTGGTTGCCCAGGGTAGTGGTGGTGGTGGTGGTGGTGGCACTCACAACAAATTGCCGTCACTGGAGATCCGAGACCGAACATGGAAAGTCGCCTGGGGTGTCGTCTACCCGTTCCATTCAGAAACGTCTCCTCCCTCTTGCCACCCCTTTTAATCCAGGCCCTTAGCTGCCTACTTTCCCTGGTGGGTCCATATTACTTCTGCTACCTGATATCAATGCCCAAGTTTGAAAAGCCGGACTTTTTAGTGCTATCAAAACGCCGCGCAATCATAATTCTGGCAGTCGCGTAGACAGCAATTAGTTGGCAAGCGCTCGCTGTCACGTCGCTGATATTGGCTTTTTTCCCCACCTCCTCACTCCCGCTTTTTAATTACTGAGATTTTGGCGTCTCCAGCTAAATCGGGGTGGACAAAGAGCCGGGTAGAAGTGGCTTGATCTGGCGGGATCAGCGCGGGTCTATGTTTGCGCTGCAATACACTTTTGCTCGTCCTCTCGATCCTGTGTCTCCATTAAACTGTCCTGGGACTTATGCGTACGGGAAGCGCATGAAGCGTAAGAGCGACTTTCTGTCTCATGGTAGAGTTTCTAAGTCCACGACAGGTGAGATGACGGCAGCTATAGTCAGTTAGATCAAACTTTTTAGTAGAATAATTTACCCTCCCAATCATCCTTCTTTAGTTTTTCCCTCTCTTACATCAAATACTTTGCTACATAATTCTGTTCGTTGTCTGTTGTCTGTTGTTGTTGTTGTTGGTTTTGTGTAGGTGATTTTTTAATTTGTTTGTTTGTTATCATCGTAATAAATCAGTCGTAAAAATAGAAAGTGCATCTAGATAATCATGCCTATGAACATCTTAAACTGAAGGTATACATACAGTGATAAACATGGGGTTTTATTCAGTGGTGTCCAAAAGAAAAAAAAAATCGTTGGCGTCATAAACTTGGCCCAAAAAGTATTTGTTTTATCGATAAACCATTTATACTCCTTTCATTTTGCCCAGACCTCATTTTTCTTCATGTTTATTTCCAAAGAGGGGCAGTTCCTCGTATTGGATATTCTCATCGATCAATGCATGGCGTTCACAGCTTTTCAAAAATCTGTCTGCTGAAAACTATCCCAAATTTAGTTTATAGTAGTTTTAAAGTGCCTGCGAGTCATTAAATACTCGCATAGTGTCCCGAGCTTTGAACACGCTGAAATGATGTTATTCCTGATGAGATGAGTAAAAAAATATGTTAAAGAACCGCTAGCATGATCATTTGTGTCAGCTGCATGATCATAGGTCCTCCAATATCTTCCAATACTTTTTTGAATTAATTTAATTCAAGTAAATTCTCTGCAAACATGTTTGTCTGTTTTACAAGCAAGAATTGGACTTGAAACAAAGTTACGTTTAACTAGTTTTGATTTTGCCTAATAATCTCATCTGAAATTGTGATGACCCAAATATTTCATGTCACATGCATTCAAATGACTTTTGTTTTAGTGTTAGGCAACACCCATTTCATTCGCTCTTCGTGATCGGAACAGACTAGCAAGAACAGAGTATTAAAAGCGTCGCAGATGACTACTCTGCAGCACATATATATACTTGTGGTGATGTGTGTCTGTATGATTAATTTGTTTTATGTAGGTTGTACTTTTAATTGTTCTATTCTGTATATATGTATATGTTATTTTGTAAAGGGCCTAGAGCCATAGGTTAGACCCTTAAAAATGTCCAGTTATTATTATTATTATTATTATTATTATTATTATTATTATTATTATTATACTGACGTACACATTGGAACTGTATCTTTCCATACTAGAATTGATTAGGCAACAAAAAAAAAAGTTTGTTTACGGTATCCCGACCGACCCTATTTTTTCGCGCGACCCTAGACTTATTTTTGGCATTTGGAAAAAAAAAATTTTAATTTAAAAATCTTTGTTCTTTGGCAAAATAACTTAAAAATATGTTTTTTGGGAAAAAAAAAAAAAAATAATAAAAACAATTCCCGACCTACCGACCCTATTTTTTTTGCCTATGTTACCGTGAACAGACTTTTTTTGTTGTTGTGTGCCTTACATGCATTTATCTGTCTCCGATGACTATAATGGCTATTTTGTACACTGACACGCATTGATAACACACAAAGAGCGCATCTCATTCAGCATAGCAGAACACACATAATTAAATGTCTCTCGCCTCTTGACACCCCTTACTTCAGGCTTCTGGGAAACTAATAAATCCATCCTTTTTATATTTAGTCAAGTTTTGACTAAATATTTTAACATCGAGGGGGAATCGAAACGAGGGTCGTGGTGTATGTGCGTGTGTGTGTGTGTGTGTGTGTGTGTGTGTGTGTGTGTAGAGCGATTCAGACTAAACTACTGGACCGATCTTTATGAAATTTGACATGAGAGTTCCTGGGTATGAAATCCCCGAACGTTTTTTTCATTTTTTTGATAAATGTCTTTGATGACGTCATATCCGGCTTTTCATGAAAGTTGAGGCGGCACTGTCACGCCCTCATTTTTCAACCAAATTGGTTGAAATTTTGGTCAAGTAATCTTCGACGAAGCCCGGACTTCGGTATTGCATTTCAGCTTGGTGGCTTAAAAATTAATTGATGACTTTGGTCATTAAAAATCTGAAAATTGTAAAAAAAAATAAAAATTTATAAAACGATCCAACTTTACGTTCATCTTATTCTCCATCATTTTCTGATTCCAAAAACATATAAATATGTTATATTTGGATTAAAAACAAGCTGTGAAAATTAAATATATAAAAATTATTATCAAAATTAAATTGTCGAAATCAATTTAAAAACACTTTCATCTTATTCCTTGTCGGTTCCTGATTCCAAAAACATATAGATATGATATGTTTGGATTAAAAACACGCTCAGAAAGTTAAAACAAAGAGAGGTACAGAAAAGCGTGCTATCCTTCTTAGCGCAACTACTACCCCGCTCTTCTTGTCAATTTCACTGCCTTTGCCATGAGCGGTGGACTGACGATGCTACGAGTATACGGTCTTGCTGAAAAATGGCATTGCGTTCAGTTTCATTCTGTGAGTTCGACAGCTACTTGACTAAATGTTGTATTTTCGCCTTACGCGACTTGTTTATAATTATCTATAAGTCCAGTTCTGCTATGCAATGTTACACAAAAGTCATGCCAGCAAAGACGAATCGGTACACTATTATATGCAATAATTAAGTTTGTGATACCTTAATAAAGTTAATGAGGTTGCTAGAATCACAGGGCATTCAACATGTGACATCCCTGCTTTTCACAAATCTGTCTGCGATTAATTCTTCTTCATTTTGACAAGAGCACACAATAGAGTACTATGATCCAGGTCCGAGGATTCTCATATTTTTACCTACAATAGTACAATGCCAGGGAGATTGCATTCATATCTGTTAATGAAATTGACAAACGTAGGAATGACTCATTTGCTTTTGATGTTGATGTTCAGAAGAGTTGGTGAAAGCAACGAAATCTTTAAGACATGAAGCCCTTCCACACACAATTAGGCTATACGATGGTACATTTATCATCGGAAAGCGTTTCTGCAAGGTGGCGTTAACTGCGAGGTGATCATCAATAAACAGTTTTTGTTGTCATATGTTTGCGACAGCACTCACGCTACAGTATAGATTGCTCCGTCCAAAAACATATTGAAAGTTAAACTCGCGAATGAAAAGGCTTAGTGTTGGACATGAACATCGTTTCTCTGTCGAGTTGCGACTGGAGCCCGGTTTGCGAATGCTGTAGAGATGTGGCTGTCAAATATTTTCTGCAAACTGTCTGCTGAACACATTGTAAAAAACAACAATTCATTCGGTACTGAAATATAGACGTTCAGTATGATGCTCCGTCAGATCACGGTGGAAATAATTAGCCTTTGGGAGAGGGGATAGCCTGTCTTCTCATTCTATTTTCACACACACTTTGCAAGACTCGGGGGTCAGGAGCCTTACGACCGCTGAATGTTTCATATTGTGTTCTGAATATATCGTTCCATAAAATGATTTTTTCTAGTCTAATAATTTAGCCTTTTTACTTTTATTTTTACAGACTTTTTTCTGGGATGCATGGCCACTACCGTACCTATGCACACGAATGAAGGTCATACATTCGCTGCAAGAGACAATTCTGCAAACAAACGATGGCTGTAAAAAACAAACAAACAAAAACACGCACACACGCACACATGCACTTCAGTATCACTGTCGTTGACAATGAGATAATTCAAGTTCTAAGAATAGTTTGTCCAACCTAGACTGAGACAGCCCCCGAATTGAAAAGAAATCCATTGAAAAGCCATCCTTCAGCAGAGACAGATCTGTCTATGGGGGTTCCCGATGGCGTCGGTGTCATCATCAAATTACCATTTACTCGCGGGTATGTGAGGCTGTCCCTTACATTGCAGACGTTCATCAAGAGATAGCAGAGAAGAGATAGAGTCTGAAATAGTCTGTAGTTGTGATTTTGGTTTACTTTGACTCGTTTGAGTCAAAATTGATTATTTCGGACTTAATCCTCACGATCACAGTAAGCTGGTTTTGCCGTGCCGCCTGTGCGTATATTCTTATCAACGTTTAGCATTCATACATTTGAGGAGACCTCGGTCTTGCAAAGCAAAAGGAGTTTCCTTCGCTTCAGTGGGCGTGCAATCGTATTGTTGAAAGAAAGAAAGAAAGAGAAAAAAAAATTTAAAAGAAAGAAAGAAAGGAAGAAAGCAATAAAGAATAAATGCGGGTACATGTAGTTTGAAACTATCTACTTGGTCATCTCTGACACGCAGCACTTTTCTTGTGTAACCCCTCAAAACTTACGCAAAAACCTCCAATTTTGACTACCAACACCGGCTTTAGTCAGAATCTTTTAACACCAAACGGGTGCAAGAAGGCTATGCAAATTACCTGCACTGGATAGTTAGATCTGTTTCTGTTTAGCAACATTTGCTGAATTTTGCCTATTCTGAGTTTTTGTCGATTTTTGAATCAATACCTTTGCCATTACATGAATCCTTCGAAACGAATATTCATCTGAAAATTGTGCGAAATAGCCAAAACATGTGCCTTTTATGGCTCAGAAAGTTTCAATAAAATGGCACAAGTAGGAAATAAGTTGAGGTGCAAAAAGGGAGGCAATATTTTTGTTGTCAAGTATAGGTGTTAGTGTTCACTTTTCAACACGCTACATGTACATGTATTTTTCTCCCCGATTGAAAGCTTTAAATTCCTCTCTGAGTTGCAAACTGATGAACAACAAAGCTGAGCAAGTAGAACCTCACTTGGAGCATGAGACATTTTAAATGATCAGTCTCACACACAATACTTCTTCTTCTTCTGCGTTCGATGGACACACAATACTAACACAGGGCTCCCCATAGCGCACGTCCCTGCGTCATATACGCACTAGAAGCCGAAAACACGTACTAGAAAAATGTTTTTGGGGTTCCGGGACGCACTAGATTTCAAAAGAGCGGGTCCTTGGACGCACTAAATTTCCTTCGTGCGTACCGTAGATAAACACACACATACACACACACAAAATCACTGGGGCTTTTCGACCCTCAGGACCCTCACAAATTCTGCAGTGGGGGTCCATGGACCCTCTAAAAATTGACAGTGGGGGTCCCGGGACGCACTAGGAGGAGCGTCCGTGGGGAGCCCTGCTAACAGAACGACAATGAAGGACGGACACCCGACACAAAGCACTGAATTCAATTCTTGCTCAAAGAAAAACGAAAATCAGAACCTTTTTCAAGTATACATTCTTTATTGTGAGAAGGTTTTCCTGGGTCGAAACTTCCATTGAGAATGATATTCTCATATTGTACATCATTTACATGCAAAGTCCGGACACATATACTCTGACACACTCCTCTCCTCACACACTCACAGGGATGACAGATGGGAAAATATGGAAAATAACGGTGAACAAGGGGTCTACAAGGACCCCGTGGGGTCAAGGAGCAGTGCCCCTGCTCGGGTTTACTGGGCAAAGCCCCAAGATAACTAGAGCATTTCAGTGTTTTTTGCCACAATTGGGAGCTACAAATTGCAAGGAAATGCAATAAAATCTACAAATCTTTACAGGTTTCCACTACACTTTTTTTTCTTTAAAAATCCGGAAACTTACATGGAAACCATTTTCAAAACCTGGAATTTCAGATGGAAACTTTAATCCCTGCAAACTTTCACCTTCCAAACACACTCACTTACACACACACACACCATCACCCCCCTCTCCCCACCAAACACACACACACACATCTACACCATCACACACACACACACAAATCCTGTCCAAATCAGATCAGAGTGATTATGTGTGCTGGAGTTGCAACTTTGACGTAGACGGCTGTCCTTCGTCCTCATACTCCACTTGTACGTGCACTCGTTTCCTGGATCTGACCTTCTTAGCTTTGCCTTTGCCCTTGGGTTTCACTTCCTCTTCTTCTGATGAAGAACTCTCAGCTGATGGCTCTCCATCCTGAAAATACAGAATCCCAGCTGATGACTCACACCACGAAAGCAGCAATAATAGCCCAGTGGAAGCACCCTTTTAAGACTCCACAAAATCTGAGAAAATCAGGTCTAAACAAGGGAAGGAAGTCATAACGGCACAGTCCTCAAAAAAAAAGAAAAAAGGCACAATAATAAAGTCAAGAAAAAAATATCTTTACACAATACTGGATTTACATCACCTAATGACGATAACATTTGCGCCTTTCTCTGTCTCTCCCCTGCTCCCCAGTAAATAATAGCACAAGCTGGAACTGAAAGTAAATCGACAGCAAAGAAAATCGCAGTAGAAAGAAAGGAAACATTACCTCTATGTCATCATCGCTCTCATCGAAGTCTTCATCAGCCACGTACTCAATTTGTCCTTCGTCATCCTGCACAAAGCAAAACATACATGTTCTTAGATCTTCCATGTTTTTATACTGTAGTATAGCATCTTGTAACAGCAAGGGGCTGAGATGATAAGAACATACTATTTCACAGTGAAACCTGTTTTCAGACCTCCAAAAATCTGGAAAACTGATGCGGTAAATTTACAGACCTTATGATGAAAAAATCTTGGAAAACAAGGTCTTAGAAAAGAGTCCCTGGGCCTTACAATAGAGGGTCTTAAAAAAGAGGTTTCACCGAACTTATTCAGTTCTTTTAGTTTAAATATACTTCCCTTCTCATGTACACTATTAGGGCGGGGATGTAGCTCAGTCAGGGCGGGGATGTAGCTCAGTCAGGGCAGGGATGTAGCTCAGTCAGGGCGGGGATGTAGCTCAGTCAGGGCGGGGATGTAGCTCAGTCAGGGCGGGGATGTAGCTCAGTCAGGGCGGGGATGTAGCTCAGTCAGGGCGGGGATGTAGCTCAGTCAGGGCGGGGATGTAGCTCAGTCAGGGCGGGGATGTAGCTCAGTCAGGGCGGGGATGTAGCTCAGTCAGGGCGGGGATGTAGCTCAGTCAGGGCGGGGATGTATCTCAGTCAGGGCGGGGATGTATCTCAGTCAGGGCGGGGATGTAGCTCAGTCAGGGCGGGGATGTAGCTCAGTCAGGGCGGGGATGTAGCTCAGTCAGGGCGGGGATGTAGCTCAGTCAGGGCGGGGATGTAGCTCAGTCGGTAGCGCGCTGGATTTGTATCCAGTTGGCCGCTGTCAGCGTGAGTTCGTCCCCACGTTCGGCGAGAGATTTATTTCTCAGAGTCAACTTTGTGTGCAGACTCTCCTCGGTGTCCGAACACCCCCGTGTGTACACGCAAGCACAAGACCAAGTGCGCACGAAAAAGATCCTGTAATCCATGTCAGAGTTCGGTGGGTTATAGAAACACGAAAATACCCAGAATGCTTCCTCCGAAAACGGCGTATGGCTGCCTTAATGGCGGGGTAAAAAAACGGTCATACACGTACAATTCCACTTGTGCAAAAAACACGAGTGTACGTGGGAGTTTCAGCCCACGAACGCAGAAGAAGATGTACACTATTAGGTGTTTCTAGGCTTTTACATGCACTAAGGGACTTCAGCCCGCGAGACACATAATAATAATAATACGAGAATTTATAACGCGCACATATCTCACCACAAGGCGACTGAAGGCACTTACACAAACAAACAGCCTTGCTGCTTATTGTGAGGAGTGGAATTTTTTTCTGAATCAAATTCACAAATGACACTTACGTCAATCTGTGAAAATAATCCAGTAACAACAACAAAATGAAATAACCAGTTAACTGAACCAATGGTTGATCTTTAATTGTGAAAGTTCTGCACAAACTGCGAAGTCAGTAGAAGTGCCCTTTCTGCTTCTACACACACACACAAACAAAATGAGCGAATGAATGACACTATTTTTAATGGTTTGTGCCAAAAACTTGCAATTCGGCAGAGCACAGTCTGATGAACACCATAAAATAGATGAAGGGAGCTAACCCACAAAAATCTCCTGTCAACTAATGTTGTCCCCTTTTACCTCCCTTCACATATTGAAACTGGGATAAAAGGGGGCATTAATATTCATGTCTGATCTTCATCATTGCTCCCCACAGACGCTCCCCTGGAGGATCCAGGGATCCCCAACAGTAATGCATAGGGGGTTCACGAAAGTATGTAATGTCAACTTTTAGAAGTTCTCTTAGCCCTTCACAAATTGTTCTTCTTCATATTGGTGAGATTAACTCCATAAATTTGCGTCGACACAGATCGAACAGAACATTTTCTGAAAACAGTACCGACGGTATGCATGATAACGTATCTCATGCCTCCATGGACCCACTCATTTCAGGTTTACTGCGTTGCAAGACACCCTCTATAAATTTCTAGTACGTTTTTTTGGCTGCTAATGCTTATAAAGTTATAGGATGCAGGGACGCACCTTTTAGGAAGCCCTGATCATCTCACACAAGAGGAATCAAAAAGGAGCTTATAAAGGTGCCACAAAGAAAAATCTCTTTCTCACCTCTTCCTCCAGTTCAAACTCCCCATCGTCCATGTCTTCTTCTTCTTCCAGCTCCTCCCCTTCCTCTCTCTCTTCCTCGCTTTCTTCCTCTATCTCCTCATCGTCCACCACCTTCTCAAAGGCTGCCACAGGGAAGTTGTAGATATCCTTGTACTGGAGAAAGAATAATCATGATCACCACCAAACGTCACCATTGTCATCAGCAGCAAACGTCACCATTGTCATCAGCAGCAACATTGTCGTTGGCATCGTCATCATCACTTTGTAAATAACCTTGACAGGAAGTGTGCATCATAAGTAGCGGTAAATATGGTACTCACTGTGTTGTTCTTCAGTCTTTCCAACAGCTCCTTTTCTATCTCTTGATTGAGATTAGCTGCAACCAGAGCTTTTTGCTGAAACAAACAACAAAGAATGCGTAGGTTTTGTTGATTGGGGTGTTAAAGAAACAATTTTCTCTCAGACATCAACAGTG
This sequence comes from Littorina saxatilis, assembly GCF_037325665.1. NCBI lineage: Eukaryota > Metazoa > Mollusca > Gastropoda > Littorinimorpha > Littorinidae > Littorina > Littorina saxatilis. Next base: position 65,958,163 of record NC_090256.1, read on the forward strand.
ACAAAATCAAAACTCTTCACATTTAGGACACAAAACCTCTGCTTTAATCAGGATTTCCCATGCTTTTGTCTGCCTTACTGTGATGGATACAGAAATGCAATCCCTCTTATTTTCAGCATGAACTCGGACAATGAATGTGTGCCTGAAAGTATAGGTTTGTTGATCTAAAGACTGCTTGAACGTCAACATACTAGAAAAAACACTGATCATATTTTTGTACAAGAGTAATCATGAACATAACAAACGTTTCTCTGTTTGGCCACTCACAGCATGCCACCAGAATGAAGACAGCAGGTGTCGAGGGAAAAAAATCCTGCCTTGCAGTGGTTAAGAAGAAAAGGGAAGCAAGCGCTCTAAATATAGACATTGACAGTTAATGAGAGCTACATGGAATCGTCCTCCTGGCAGCTGACAGAATCCGCCCTGATATGGCCCTTCGTGGTCGGCTGGGCGTTAAGCAAACAAACAAACCTGACAGAATAAGAAGCCTTGAAATGAACACACAACTTCAAAGCCTTGCGGTACTAAAAGAATTAAAGAACATGTATGTGATTTTTTTTTTTAAGGTCTGGGTCAGTCTTAATGCTATATGCGCCGAAATGGCTGCAATCTACTGGCCGTATAAAATTTCATCTCACACGGCATCACTGCAGAGCGCCTAGAACTGTACCCACGGAATATGCGCGATATAAGCGTCATTGATTGATTGATTGATATGTATACAATGTGCTCATAATTATACATACCTCTCTCCTCAGTTCCCTCCTCTCCACCTTCTTGTTCACAGTCACCCATTTCGTACTAAAATGAAATGAAGATTTTTTTTTTTAGCTGAAGTTAGACCTTTAACACAGTAGGCAACGCACACTATGCTCATTTCTCTCTCACACTCACTCTTTGTAAAAGAGCCAAATATATGCTTGACTGGGTGGCCGAGTGGTAAGCGCACTTGCCTCGGAAGCGAGAGGTTGCGAGTTCGACCCTGGGTCAGGGCGTTAGCAATTTTCTTCCCCCTTACCTAACCAAGGTGGTGGGTTCAAGTGCTAGTCTTTCGGATGAGACGAAAAATCGAGGTCCCTTCGTGTACACTACATTGGGGTGTGCACGTTAAAGATCCCACGATTGACAAAAGGGTCTTTCCTGGCAAAATTGTTTAGGCTTAAGATAACATGTCTGTGTCTTTCGCTTAAGATAAAAATGTCCACCAAATACCCGTGTGACTTGGAATAATAGGCCCTTGAAAGGTAAATATGCACCGAAATGGCAGCGATCTACTGGCCCAAAAAATTCCATCTCACACAGCATTCTGTAAAGGGCCTACAGCCATAGGGTAGGCACTTAAAAATATCCAGTTATTATTATTATTATTATGACTACGAAAGTGTCAACCACTGAACCAATTGACACACATGAAAGCAAGAACAGATATATCTGTTATGACCTCTGCACCTGTACAACAACCATGGTTCCTTACTTACCTATTTCCCAAATTGTTGGGGTATATTTTGAATGAGATTATCAGTCTCGAGGCACTATAATCCTAAAAATGTTTATTTCATGAGGAGGGGTTGGGGGTAAAAGATTGATAACTTTACATATCATATCTTGGAACAAAACAAACACAATACTTACGATCTCTTCAAGGTCAGCTTCCTCATTTTCATCAGGTATTTTGTGATCCTCAGCAGCCGCTGTTTGCACTTATTTCTGACGAACCTGAAAACAAGATTTAAGACTTGATGAGACTAAAGTATTCGCTCCATGATGAAAGAAGAACCTCTGAGGTACAACAGGCAAGGCAAAAGGACCTGGTCATAAAAAAAACCCACAAAATTCAGGTTATCACTTACACAGCTGACCAAAGAGCTTCACCGAAGGCAGAGCATGTACACCGCCTCATTTTTCTCAACACAATCATGAAGTTAGCAGTCGGGTGTTACCTATGGCTTCAATGCTGTCACGGTTTCAGTGACACGAGTGGGAAAGGAACTCTTTGTGGGGCGCCTTTCCCAAATTGCAATGCAATGCGCCTGTGCTGGCTACCGCATTGCGGAAAAGTTTTGGCTGAAATCACGAAATGCACGAGGAATTTGCCGGCGTGAAATCCGTGCGAGCTCATGGGGTGATTTTTCGCTCACTCTTAAAATCACGTGTTCCGGGCACGCTATACCTGTGTATGGTAGGCGACCAGTGATTGGTCAGGGAGATCACCTGTTCTAGGACAGGCGATTGCTGATTGGTCAGGGAGATCACATGGTTTTTCTTTTCCCCGTCTTGCTTTCTTTTTCTACACATCCTTTGCAGACGACAGGGTCTGGGTTTCCGTTGACTAAAATTTGGAGGATTCCAACGCGTTGAAAGACTGGTTTAGGTCTACCAACGGGCTTCTGATGTGAGTGCAATACACAGAAGGCTTAGGACGGAGGGATTTGGCTACATATTTTTGCTGATGAGCGGGAGCCAAATATTGAAGCGGTTTGCTTGGGAGAGCTACGTTTTACAAGCTGTTGAGGTAATTAGCCGTTACTTTACGCTGGTGACCGGCCAATGTCTGTGAAATGTAAACTCTGTTTTGTTTCTCCACGATAGCGTATAACTTGCTCATTATAACGCTAAATTGTAATCTGTATATGGTTTTTGCAGATATGGAGAGGAGGAGAAAATATCTTGAGTTGTTATTAAAAGTCTATTCTTGCAGGTACCACGTGCTCGCTGAAGGGGGAAGTTAGATATGTTTAACCCAATGCCCCCTGACAAAAAAATGGCAGGATGCCTTCTAAATCCTGAGCAAAGGGAAACTACTCCGCACAACATGCATACATACAAAACAAAACAATTCATATAAAATCATAGAGTACTCACATTTATATAGAAGATGGCAGAATAACTCGAGAATACACTATAGTTTCATATGCAAGTATGTTCTGTCCACTTCCGATGTAATAAATGTTGTTTAAAAAAAAACCACAGCAAGTGTTCAAAAACGTCCAACGTGTCAGCCTTCAGTCCTCATTTACACCAATATATGTTGAAAACTCCCAGAAAAATCCTCCCGAAAGTCCTGTTGTCGAATAACAACACCCAGATCGATGTCAAGACTCATCCCCTTTCACCTCTTCAAGTAGAAAACCTTCGAAAGGCGTGTCAGAATCGTCATCTGAGTTCCCCATGATCGAACACCATACTTCCAAACCTTCGCTCAACGCCATTTTGTCAGAAAAAAAAATCTCAAACTTTGAAAATTCACAGCTAACACACTATTGCATCGATTCAAACTCTGCAAACGCTAGAATGAAGCAGCCGGAAGGAAGTGCATTAATCACATCCGGTCGCAAGGCCTTATGGGTAAGGCTCAAAGCGAAAGTGAAAGTAGGTGACCTAGTGTTTAGCGGGCCATGCGGGGCGTTTCAGGGATTTCATAGGGCACTTCCAGCGGGCCATGCCGGGCGGTTCAGGGGGCATTGGGTTAAAGGTGGAAAAAGGGGGGATTGTTGCCATGGTCACTGCACCAACTACTCTGTTTCACCTTGCTGGAGGTTTGCTACCCGGTTGCTGGAGACTTGCTGGAGGTTTGCTACCCGGTTGCTGGAGACGTGCTACACTTTGGCTACACGTTGGCTGGAGACGGGCTACACTTTGGCTACAGTCTTGCTGGACGAGGGTTGCTGTTATTTGCTGTACGGTTGCTGTTCTACGGCTGTTGCTACGACTTTCACCTGTATGCACCACTGCGCCTCATCGAATGGACCCTGGCTACACTGAGAGTTGAGTGCACCCATGCGTAAACGCCCCCCACCTTGTCATCTTTCTAACCCTTTATGAAGAACTTTGAGTGGAGTGTTAACGCCTGTACAGGCTAAGACTTTTTACAGAGCAGCTATGTGTTTCCTAACTTTACACGGTTCAGCGTTTTCATATTATTTCATAAACTTTAACTGGCTTTTGTCACTTATTTTTGTTTTACAACTTGGTCGTAAAAACACTTTTTGCTTCACGAGAAGAGGGAGGTGGTGAGTTAGTATATATAAACAAACATCTAGAACTTATACTTTTGTGGATTCTAACTTTTTTGTGTGACTGCGAGAGTGGATCGTGGTGTGGTTAGTCAGTTAGCAGTAATTGACCGTTTTAGGTCATTCATTTGACTCTAAAACGTGACAAATGCATTGATGGAAAACTATCTAGCGGGTCCCTCATGCTAAAATGTTGGTATTGGTAAACTGGTACAAAATATCTGTACAACATAAGAAACCTGAAATAAAACTGGTTTGGGAATTTTTCACCAGTACACAGCTCTATAAATGAGATAAAAGAAAGCACTGATGGCTCACTTTGGCCAGTAAATGAGATGAGTGTTGATCTGCTCCAGAGCTTTCTTGTAGTCCCTGGATAGTTTCACCTTCTCCCACATCCTCCTGGGAAAGGCTGCTCTTTCCACTGTTTTCATGTACAGGTAAGATATACCTGAAAAAATAAGGACACATATTAATTTGAACATCAGCTATACTCTTCAGTAATCATGAGTGTGCTGCATCAATATAGTAATAGTAATATATTAGTATGCATACAAACATCAAGTAAATCTAAAAAAAAAAAAAAAAATAGGCTTGAATGGACATTGTTAGGTTTTATAGTTTGATTATAATTTGTATTTCACTATATACCAAATAGTCACTTTCAGAAAGATATGATAGGAACAGGTTAGAAAAAAACAAAACAAAAACAAATTGAGGTGTGACTGTGACTATTACTTAGCATGATTAATAAGAAATTAACATCTTTTAACTGTAATTTATGCTTAATTCTTTTTATTGTTATACTGATGCATAAATTGAAACAATATGTATAGTTATCAGTGGCTATATATATATATGCCATCACTATCAATGATTATACAATGTATGATGATATACTTTTCGTCACTATCACTATCAAAGACTTCAGCAAAAAACAAAACCCACCTTTCTCCTCCCTGACTGTGGCATACTGACTGTTGGCCAAAGGGCACGAATGGCGGTTACACAGACCTGTCAAGTTGAACTCATTGCGACAGAATTTCTGTGACTTTGTCCTGGAAACAAAAATGATAGGGTAAAAAAGGAATTCGTACAGTTGTCTTTACAGGGGACACACACACATACATATTTCCATAGGTGAGAACATAATTATTGTACAGTTGTACCTGCCCCAGGGTTTCATTTACTAGTGCACCCTGCGCCATTGGCGCATTAAATCTGAAAATGTCCCATCACAATTCCCTTCAGTGCGTCAAAGGGCGCATTGAGAATACGTACCACTGCGCCACCAAATATACACTTCACACACACACACACACAGATATAACACGATATAGTGGATAATTCTTGCACCGAATTGCACCATTTTGCATCTTTGGTCAAAACGTGTACAGGCCTCTTTGGCGCTTCTTGCCATCGACTATGTCCCATCGGAATTTGGTTGAGGGGGACAAATGTCCCATTGCCTTTTTCTCCCAGGTTAAACCCTGCTGCCCTGGTGAGTACCTGCCCATTACGACCACCCCAAAGGACCCCCCATGAGTTTGTTTCTAAATTCTATAAGTATAATATATGATTCACCTTTCCATATATCTATATATATATCAATCACCCATGCCCAGTATAACGACCACTTTGGGTCGGTCCCTTGAGTGGCCCTATTGGCAGGTTTGACTGTACCTGTAACTTCCACTTCTAGCTTAGGCCTAAAACAAAAATAGGTGTGGTTACGGTAACCCGACCTACCCTATTTTTAGGGGCCGACCCTATAACTTTTTATTACATTTGTCAACAACAACAAAAACACACACAAGAAAACGAGTGCAGAAAACGCAATGAAAGCGAAAGCGCCCGAGTCGCCCACTTATTTCCCTGTCAAGTAGGTTTAATTTGTACACATTAGAAAAAAAAGTTTAAAATGAAAAGTGATTGCCTACCTTCCTACCCTATTTGTTTTGCTATGTTACCGTAACCACACCTTTTTTTTTTTTGGCCTTATAGGACTGTTCTTCCACAGATGAGAAAAAGAGGCAAGAAAATTACATACAAATATAAATTGACAGAAACTAAAAATGACACAATGAAACTGTGCAACAACACCAACAGGGATGGCCAAATCGTCTGCTCGGTTGCCAGGGGCGAGTAAAAAATCCTCCGGGCTAGTGAGAAACGCCTGGCAACTCACCCGGCTGTCCAATGAAAATTCTGGTCAAATGCGACCCTTTTGGTTGTAATATCGAGTTTCAAAGCCAAATAAACACAGCAGATCAACCGTGGCATCTACCGGGCAAGCTAAATTTCTTCCGGGCTAGTGACTTTCTTGAAGTTACTCGCCCGGCTGGCGAGTTCAAATTTTCAGCTTTGGCCATCCCTGACCAAAATTGTACACTTACCTTGTCATGAAAGAGCAAAAAGATCCATTGATGATGCTCCATATGACCTGAAACAGGCAACAAGTAATCAAGTATAAAAATTATCGATTTTTCCTAAAGATTTATATAAGCTGTGTTTGTAGACTTCTTCCAACGTACTTCTATGATAGTACCTTTCTCCCTCTTTCAACAAATATTACTGGACAAATTCTGGTCCGAGATACCATGTATACAGGACATGTATGTATAGCTAAATCAGGAAATATGAACAAATACGGACCTTTTACAAACGTAATAAAGCATTGAGTGAGTTTTCAATCGACATGGATCTTTAAGTGTACAGCCCTAAGTTCACATCAGAACATCCCAAATTGTGTTTCTCCTGCGATCCATCAGTACAGACAGTTTTGAGTTAGAGCTACAGTCATGTGCAATCAAATTATCAACATTTTGGGTCCTCCAGTACCCACTGACATATTGACTAAGACACAGCTGTTGATCTTATTTGTTCGACTGTGGTGGTGAGTTTACTTCAATGTTACCACGACTGCCACAACAACACACTCTTTAAACACAAGAAAAGGTTATTTAAAAACTCTCAATTCACTCACATCGTCGTGCTGCATGTTGATCAATCTCCCACCATGTGTTTTACACAGCTTCCGGTTGGTGGGTGCCAAGAGTGATCTTTCCTTATTCTTTATTTGAGTCCGCGATGGCGCAGTGGCCGTGCAATCTACAGAGACCCAACTGCATCATTCAATGAATGTTTTCTTCTTTTCAGTTATTTCATTGCATTATGCCCTCCACCCCCATTCCCCTGACCCCCTAGAAATCCACATACCAAGGATAACAAGCGCCTGAAACAGCTTTGACAAAATTACACTAAATAACTGAAAATTGGACGTGGCAGGCATGTTAAAAGTCGATGCATTGATGTTAATCGGCATATTATGTATAAATACACAAACACTGCTTTTTCTTCTTCGTCAACTCATGCATCTGACCAATATGTGGGGCCGCATGTCAATGTGCGGGATGGGCTTGCATAACAAACACACACTAACGCGCACACACACACTTCTTTTTCTTCTTCAAAATCGTGAGGAAACCCCTGTACAGGGCAACTATCCCCAATTGGGTTGGTGCGCCTAATTTCACACACACACACACACACACACACACACACACATACACACATTTGCGTTCAAGCAAGCGAGCATGCAGGCTCTTTGGAGTGGTTTATTCAGCATGCAAAGCATGCAGATTCCCTGTTGCAGACGATATTTTCTTCTTTCAGGGGAGACAACTTCGGACGAAAATTTATGCAAGATGGTGGAATGGGATTGCGGACCCAGTCTTGTGTCCAAGCTGTATTTTCCAGTGCATGGACGCATAAAAAAATAGTGTTCCTTGTAGGATGGAAGCTCGCTTATGACTGATAGTACGTATTTCATTGCTTGTGGTTTACTGTTAACGCACGCGCCTCCGGCTCTGAAGAGAATGCAACTGGTGGTCTAAAAGTCAAGATCTGGACTGGAGCAAAATCCTGCACTGCAGTGACTGCTGCATGCAGAGCACAGATTGATACATCAACAAGTTCTGTTTCATGCCTGTTAGTTCTTTGGATGTTTTGTAGGAAAAATTTGGTAAATGCTAGGAACTCATTTTTAAGGGTGGCTTTTTATTAATCATTGAAACGTGGGGATGGGGATGGATATATATATATATATATTTCCTTAGACATGGTACACATGTAGTTTATAAGCAAATTTCAGGTGTGTTTTTTGTATGCAGGGATGTTGCTACAAATTCATACCTATAGGATCGCTTTCAGAAATTTCAATAGGACGTCAGAAAATTTTGCAAGAATGACGCTCGCCGTGTTCCCCACTGTTAAATGTGTTTTTGACCCTAATGTAGCACAGGATGCCGTTGAATAGCCAAACGTGTTCAGCTTTTGTTGAACTTTGGCAGGCTTTATTTTTATTTTTCGGTGGCATTACTCAGTACGCTTCGTCAATATGTATCGAACTGAAAGCAAAAGCAGACGCAAGACTTAGTCAGTTGGAGTTGTCTCCCATACTCCTAACTTTAATGTGCTGCAGACGGGTGTCACCCAAACGCAAGATCCGCACTGCATAACTTCAGTGCAGGTGTACGCGAGAGTGCTTGGTCGCTTTTTGAAAATGTGTATCTTGAAAGGTACACTAACGAATATCGCGCTGTCCGAAGGAATTGAGCTATTATCGGACAATGCCAGCGCTCAGTTGAAAACGATAGGACATCTGACCGCCATGCGGCTATGTGAATCGGACATTTAAGCCTCTTAGTCTTAATCAGTCTATGTCCGATGTACGACGCCTAACGACATCCCTGTGTATGTGTAGTTTTTGTGAAGTAATCATCATTGGGGTGATTAGTTGTATGCAGAATTGCGCTGCTATTCCAGTTGAAGTTTTATCTGTTTAAAGAATAAATTTTTTCAAATTGCTGTGGATTTATGTTATTATATATCATGTTTTGTGTCCCATATATATATATATATATATCAAAATTCGGAGTGGCTCCGCAACCGTCCAGTCGATAAGGAGCCCCCAGGCTCGGGAACCGACAGTCAGCAGCATCTCACTAAATAGACCCTCCTTTTTTGCCTACCTTGATGGTTAGGTGCGCATATATAGCTCAGTGGTTATAGTGCACTGTGCCGAGAATCGTGAGGTCAGGGATTTGTGCCCTGCGTATATTTATTGTTGTTGTTTTTGTTTGTTAAATCATTCAACCTTTTTCTTGGCTGAACCCTCCTTTCTTTTATTTCGTTCCCTTCTTCTTTATTAGAAATCGTTTCAGTGGTTTATCAACTTTGTGAAGGAATGAATATTGAATTACAACTTATCCTAGGCTAGAAGCAGCATTTATCAACAAAATGCAGCACATAAATCATAAACCTGGGAACACAAAAAAATCGGTTATGACAAAACATTAGTTTGCTTTGCATCGGTAAGTTATTTTAACACTAAAAGAGGTGACACCTGTGAACCGCATCTCTCCCTTGGGCCGGTGAGTCGCTCATATGATATCATGCTGTTGCCGAGATACAAGTCTTTCTGGGTCTAAAACTGATCTCCTTAAAACTTTCTGAAAAAAATCCAAGACCACAGTTCTTTGCATTTAACTTCGATAAAAAAAACTTTAATGCATGACTGATCGGTCCTCAAAAACAAAAATAAGGGTAGCTTGTCAAGAATGCCGGGGCTCTGTTACTGACGTATCGGTTGTCCAGCCACGGCCATTAAAACTATTATTCATACTCATAGTTGACCTGATCAGTAAAATAGTTATACTGGTAGACACTGCAGAGTTGTCTGGGGGCTATTTATAGCTCGCTGGCTAGACACCTGTGAATTGTAGAGTTTGTTTGTGATAGCTAGGGCCTGACTGCTGCGACCTCCAAATGTCGCCAATGTTTTTACAGAGTGACGTTAAATAAACGATTTTATCATCAGCGGCCTCCTTGTATGTTTTTGGTTTCCTTTGCGAAACCATAACAGTTTTTATAAGGCTAAGAAATTAGCTCTAAAATTCTCAATCCTGTTTGATTGGACTTTGTCTACAAAGGTCATTGTTGTGTTTCGGCACTCGGTTACACATTTATCACATTTCAATTTTCAGCTGTTAATTGTGGTCAAATTGAGGATGTTAAATGACAACCTTCCAGTTCCATTTCCCTGAATCCATGTTTTTCTTTTGCTTTTCTCGTGTAAGAATGAAGATAGCTGAGTATGCACATTATTTTGCTACTTTACTTTGAAACTATCATATATGGTATGTTGCAGAAAAAAAGGACGTAGCATGGGCCGATTCCAAAGCTGTAAAGTTGTGGTAGAACGAGCATTACGTCGTGCATTCTATGACGGAGTCTTGGAGCTTTATGAGGGCCACGGAAGCCCAGACACAGTCACCGCTGTCACCTTGGAGGGCACTCTCACTCTCACCATCAACAAAACAGAAACTCTCCTTATTCGATTAAATGAGATAGCGCAACGAGCAGAGGAAGTGCCAAGTGATGACACAGCACAGGAGGCCCTGCTGGAAGATAATCACAGCGCTGACAGTGACAACAAAGAACACACAAAGGAGCTGCTGGGTAAAAGAAAACAAGAAGACAGTGGAGATAAGATTCAACTAAAGATTGTGAAGAAAACGGAGATCAAAAGTGAAACTCATGAAACAGAATTCAAGACAGAAACACAGAGCTCTCATGCAGCATTAGAAAAACAAGTGAAGCCTCCAAAAGAGTTTGACACTAATTATCAAAATGAGAAAAACCATGCGGTCTCAGAAAATCTAGAAACGTTTACAGCAACTGAAATAACAGCTACAGAAACTGAGCAGATTGTTGTGAAAACAGAACCAGAAGAATTCCCTGTGGATTTTTCTTTGCCTTTTTCATTGAAATCACACTGTGGTGAAGTACATGAACCAAAGAACTATGACTATGACTTTAATGACGGGGCAGGAGAGACGTCCCAACACAGTACACCAGGGAAAGCAGACTCACCTGCACCATCAGTGGTAAAGAAAGGTACTGAGTAATGAGATAAAAAAAAGCAAGTTCACTGTTAATGTTTAAAATCTGTGCAGCAGTTACACTGTAAAACTATCATGTCCTTTTTAACAACAAAAAATCTTTCACAGGGGGGAGGGGATGTTTGTGTTCAGAATAAAAACACATCTGCAGAAATATACTTGTACCTGTACATGTATCCATGTATATATTGAGAGCATTGTTTGAAATACAGTGGTGGCCCCGTGGTGAAAGGATGTCCTTGGAACCTGCCAAAAGTGCCCATACTTTAAAAGTGTTCTTTTATAGCACCTTTAAATTTGTTAACAGAGCAATAACCCTGTGTCAAAAAGATGTTCTTTATTTGGAGCTCTATAATCTACATAAACTGTCATTCAGAGACATAACTGAGTCAGGTGTGGTGTCTTAGTTATAATAAAGGTACTACATACTGCGGAAGAAAAGAAACAGAGCAAATGTATCAATATTGTGATGCAGTCAAACCTGTCCATGACGACCACCCAAGAGACGGATTAAAAGTGGTCGTTACAGACAGGTGGTAGCTGTGAAATTAAAGATGAATTTTATAGGGAAAAAAATGCTTTGGGTCCTTTGAGGTTGTTATTGTGGGCAGGTGATCATTATCAAAACAAGATCACCAGGGCAGGTTCAACTCTAATGCACATAAATCTAAAGCATATAAATTATACACCGAATTCAAAAACTCCTCTTCATCTGCACCTTGATAAAGCCCTTCGGGGCGAACATTTGGTATTTTGTATTGAAGATGAGACATTTTGGCTGGTGTTGAACTTTTATTGTGTTCAGTATATAAATGTATTTTATCCTACATACGTTTGTATCATGTATTTTATAGTGTTCAGTATATAGATGTATTTTATCCTACATACGTTTGTATTATGAATGTTTTTCACAACCAGAGCCGGAGTCCATCCTGATTGAAGATGATGAAGATGATGACACAGCTGACAGCAGTGTGCAGGACCTCCGCAGTCTGCCTCAAGCGTCCCCCTCTCGTTCCCTGTGGTACAGAGTGCCTCGTAGTTCCAAGCAACACGCCAGCCCTCGACGTAGGCGAGAGAGTCAACGTAGAGACCGGAAGCACTATAGTGACTGGCATGAAATGGTGAGATGAAGCTCATACAGTGGAACCCCCATTTTAAGCCCCCCCAATATAAGACTTCCTCCCTTTTATTGTTTTAAGACCTTGGTTTTTTCACATTTTCTGTTCATGACCCTTGTAAATTGACCTCCATTTTAAGACCTTGTTTTTTCACATTTTCTGTTCATGACCCTTGTAAATTGACCTCCATTTTAAGACCTTGTTTTTTCACATTTACTGTTCATAACCCCTGTAAATTTACCTCCATTTTAAGACCTTGTTTTTTCACATTTACTGTTCATAACCCCTGTAAATTTACCTCCATTTTAAGACTCCCTTCTTTGTAAGACCTGATGTCAGGGTTCCACATCACGTAGAATTAAGGGTATAATACCCTTTGACCCTCCAAATCACGTACGAGATGCTCTCTGAAGAGGTATAAATACGTAACTGTTTTCTTCCAAAGAGGTAAAAAAAACGTACGAGTCAAACGCTGAAAGGGTATAGCCTTTGCTAGTTTACAAGCAACAGCACGCAGGCCGCCTGCTCTACTGAGACCACTAAAGTACACGCCGTGTTCGTGCCACTCCTCTGTCGACACTGACACGCCGTGAAGCAGAGGTTGCCTCCCTTGTCCTCAAACTGCACGATATATTTAAACTGATCATCTCGATGGCACTGTTCGCTTTAGCCTATCCGGTGCTGTCGCCTGCTCAAAAAAATGCCTCGCAAAACGAAAGAACAAAAACCCGACCCCAAACAGACAAAATTGTCGTTTGGCGGTTGCAGCCAGAGCAGCAGTGAGTCAGTATCAGTCAGTATCATTATGGGTTGCAGCAAGAGCAGTGAGTCAGGGAAAGACCAGGTGTTCCAGCAACAAGTCGCGTAAGGCGAAAATACAACATTTAGTCAAGTAGCTGTCGAACTCACAGAATGAAACTGAACGCAATGCAACGCAGCAAGACCGTATACTCGTAGCATCGTCAGTCCACCGCGCACGGCAAAGGCAGTGAAATTGACAAGAAGAGCGGGGTAGTACTTGCTCTGAGAAGGATAGCACGCTTTTTTGTACCTCTCTTCGTTTTAACTTTCTGAGCGTGTTTTTAATCCAAACATATCATATCTATATGTTTTTGGAATCAGGAACTGACAAGGAATAAGATGAAGGTGTTTTTAAATTGATTTGGACAATTTAATTTTGATAATAATTTTTATATTTTTAATTTTCAGAGCTTGTTTTTAATCAAAATATAACATATTTATATATTTTTGGAATCAGAAAATGATAAAGAATAAGATGTACGTAAATTTGGATCGTTTTATAAAAAAAATATTTTTTTTACAATTTTCAGATTTTTAATGACCAAACTCACTCATTAGTTTTTAAGCCACCAAGCTGAAATGCAATACCAAACCCCGGCCTTCGTCGAAGATTACTTGACCAAAATTTCAACCAATTTGGTTGAAAAATGAGAGCGTGACAGTGCCGCCTCAACTTTCACGAAAAGCCGGATATGACGTCATCAAAGACATTTATCAAAAAAATGAAAAAAACGTATGGGGATTTCATACCCAGGAACTCTCATGTCAAATTTCATAAAGATCGGTCCAGTAGTTTAGTCTGAATCGCTCTACACACACACAGACAGACAGACAGACAGACACACACACACACACACACACACACTCACACACACACATACACCACGACCCTCGTCTCGATTCCCCCCTCTACGTTAAAATATTTAGTCAAAACTTGACTAAATATAAAAATGGATGAATGAGTTTCCGTGGCTTGAAAGGACCGAATGCATTGATACACTATGATATACATGTATTGTCACAACGTCAAAATGGCAAAGGTGAAAACTACCAGACAGGCAATCATGTGGGAAAAAATGACATTTCATGGATACACCGATTGTCACTCATACCCTGTGAAAAATCTGGAAGGGGTATAAAAACCCTTTACTTTTTTCCTGAAAGGGTATGAATATCCTTGACTTTTGGGGTTGTGTGGAACCCTGCCTGATGTTCTCAGACTTTTGGGGTTGTGTGGAACCCTGCCTGATGTTCTCAGACTTTTGGGGTTGTGTGGAACCCTGCCTGATGTTCTCAGATTTGTGGAGGTCTTGAAAGGGGTGTTCCACTGTAGCTGAAACATTCTAAGTTCATGTTAAGCAGTTGGAAATTATGTTACTGGACAAGTTAGTCTATCTGATTGTAAAGTCAGGAAGAAAGCAGTGTTTAGACAAATATGAGCGGAAAGTAGATAGTTAACAGAAAAGACCATTTTCAGAGTGTTGTAAATGGGATAAGTGGAAGTATTTTAAGGAGCATATATGCTTTCAGGTCTCTAAGAAAGCCATATCCGTGTGCAGTGATTTTTTTTCTTCTTTTAGATGTATACAATCCAGGAATAAGCCTTTGATCATTAACTCCTTCAAATTTGAACTGACTGATTGTTCTGCTCAGTCAAGTGACCAATTGAAAAAAATGTCTGTCCTGGTTGTAAGTGGAGTAGGCTGACCCATTGACTTTAAAAATGACCCATTGATTGCATGATAAATCGATCAAATCACCTTCAGTGTTGACTCGGGCCTAATCCCTGTTTTGTAGGGTAACATCACATGAACACAGTAAAACTGTTTTTACATCTTCTTTCTGTAGGGTGGTGCAGATCCTCGTCAGTTGGCCATACTCCTGGAGCGCAGTGACTGCCCTGTGTGCGGAGAGGTTTTACACAGCAGGCAAGAGCTGAGCAGCCACCTGCATGCCCACCGCCATGTTCTGCGCTCGACCTGTTCGGTGTGCCGTGCAAACACCTTGACCTCGGACGCTCTGCTGCTTCACCTCAGCACCATGCATAGTCCCAGTCTGTTCCCATCCCTGGCCACCACCGTCGCTACTGACCCTCTGCTGGGCCAGGCCTTGGTCCCCGCCTCTCCCTATGGCCCCATGTCTGCCATTGCCTCCCTCGTTTCCATGGCCGCCTGTTCAGCGGGGTCCAGTTCCCTCAGCGCAGCAACACTGCTTGGAGGCCGAGGCATGATGGCGGGCGGTATGACCAGCCTGATGGAACAGATCATCGCGTACCGCGGCCTGCTTCCTTGTCCTGTCTGTCAACTGCTGTGTCCATCCAGGCAGCACCTCGCCGCACATCTCACCTCCGCACATGGAGATCTTGGTACAGAGGAGCAGGGAGATGGACTGGAGGTGTTCCATGACGGCAGCAGAGCGGACAGTCAGGCTGACAGTATGCAGGACTCTGAGGCAGAGGGTTCTACCTGTGCTAGCTACTCTTGCTTTGACTGCAGCATGGTGTTTGGGTCTCAGGTGATATACACACAGCACTGCATGCTGCAGCATGGCACAACCTCAGTGGTCAGCCAAGGGGCCTGTTCCATCTGCCACTGTTCCTTCGACACCTGGAAAGCCTTGCACGCCCACTACCTCTCCGCACACGCTATCACCAACTTCTGCGACAGGTGTAAGATGGGCTTCCACTCTGCCTCAGAGCTCAAGTCTCACTACGATTCTGCTCACAGCTCAGAAACCCGCAGCCTGACTTTTATCTGTGACATCTGCAACAAGGGCTTCTATTCCCAGTCGCAGTGCAGCGCACACAAGCGTAGTCACATCTCTGAGAAGAGTTTTGCCTGTCAGGTGTGTGGCAGTGCCTTTTTTAAGAGAGGGGATTTGTCTAAGCACTTCCGCACTGTGCATGCTCCTAATAGGGTCTTTGCCTGTCGCTTTTGTGGCAAACGCGGCACTAGAATGGACAACATGCGTAGCCATGTCAAGTCCCACGGAAAGCACATGACCAGAGATGAAATCCTGTCCTTCATAGAGGAAGTCAAGTCATAATCTGCTAGCTGTAATTTTAATGACTTGAGTTTGAGTAAGTCATGTCAGTGAAGTACTCTATGGTAGATATGATTCTGCTGTGTTTTAACTTAAACATGTTTTTGTGATGTCAGTGTATGTCTATACATTTTACTGTTCAACCTGCAACATAGCTTAGCCCTGCACCCTTCATCTCCGTGTTCAAACGGAGACACAATACACAAGAATGCATGTTTATGACGCATGGCACACCTGTTTTTGATTGATTATGTACGTTTTCTTGATAAGTCCCACACTAAATCCCTATTTCTTAAATTTTACTTAGCAAAGGATTACTTTTCCTGTTGGATGTTAGGCCTCTTTTTCTCTAAAAGAAGTTCCATGAATGTAATTAATTCTGTTTATCTGTACAGTTTGTTGTGTATTCTAGGAAAACTCCGGTTATTTTGCCAAAGATGTCAGGAAACTCCCCATGTTTGTCCTACAGACCCATGCCAGAATAAAGGAAATTTTTTTTCAAGATGGCGTCAAGAGGCTTGATTGATTCATAGAATCACAGTCAGCATCTCTAATATCTGGTCAGGATGCCCTTTTGACTCAGAACCTTCCTTACACACTGCAGAATGGAATCAGAAATGTTCCTGATGTACCACATAGGCAGTTCATTCTATGCGCCCAGCAACTGTTCCTTGAGGTCTTCAATGGTGTTTAATCCGAAACATGCGGCTTTTCACTTTATTCTTGAGAACGGACCACACATTTTTGATGGGATTTAGATCTGGTGACTGTGCAGGCCATGGTAATATGGCAATGTTGTGCTGTCTCTTCCAGGTATTGAAAAATGCTGACTTGTGAACAGATGCATTGTCTTCTTGCTGTGTCCAAGGCCGCAAACAAAACAATCGACGAACTGAAGGTGTTGTTCGAGTGCTTGAACATACTGTTGAGAGTTCATATTGCCTTCCACAAATGCCAGTGATCCCATCCCATTATAAGAGATACAACCCCCGACCATAGTTTGCATAGATCTCTATTCGTATTTGCTAGCGCTTTTACGTTGACAGTATTATTGTCACAACCCTGCTTTGGTCTCTGCTGTCCAGAGTGATCGACAAGAAGAAGAAGAAGAAGTCTCTGCTGTCCACTGATCGGTAACGGCTCCATTAAATGTAAATAGTTTCTAACACAGAGACCCTTATGTCAAATGAGAAAGAAAACAAAATTGAATCGGTCCCAAATAGCCAAATAGGTTGACGGGACTTTAAAAAAACAAAAAAACAGCAGTTGATCAAATGGGCCTTGACAAGTTGAAAGCAAACGTTTTGATGTTCTTTTTATTATATGAAGTCTTATATCGCGCGCGTATCTCCAGACTCGGACTCAAGGCGCAGGGATCTATTTATGCCGTGTGAGATGGAATTTTTTACACAATACATCACGCATTCACATCGACCAGCAGATTGCAGCCATTTTGGCGCATATCCTACTTTTCACGGCCTATTATTCCAAGTCACACGGGTATTTTGGTGGACATTTTTTATCTATGCCTATACAATTTTGCCAGAAAAGACCCTTTTGTCAATCGTGGGATCTTTAACGTGCACACCCCAATGTAGTGTACACGAAGGGACCTCGGTTTTTCGTCTAATCCGAAGGACTAGCAATTGAACCCACCACCTAGGTTAGGAAAGGGGGGAGAAAATTGCTAACGCCCTGACCCAGGGTCGAACTCGCAACCTCTCGCTTCCAAGCGCAAGTGCGTTACCACTCGGCCACCCAGTCCACAGCTGTCAATCTCTTTGGCTGTACTCTCCCTGGCTACCCCCCGCGGGTTAGGGGGAAGAATTTACCCGATGCTCCCCAGCATGTCGTAAGAGGCGACTAACGGATTCTGTTTCTCCTTTTACCCTTGTTAAATGTTTCTTGTATAGAATATATAGTCCATTTTTGTAAAGATTTTAGTCAAGCAGTATGTAAGAAATGTTAAGTCCTTTGTACTGGAAACTTGCATTCTCCCAGTAAGGTCATATATTGTACTATGTTGCAAGCCCCTGGAGCAAATTTTTGATTAGTGCTTTTGTGAACGAGAAACAATTGACAAGTGGCTCTATCCCCTCTTCCCCCGTCGCGATATAACCTTCGTGGTTGAAAACGACGTTAAACACCAAATAAAGAAAGAAAGAAAGAACGTTTCCAGGTCACAATCTTGTCTGCACTTGCTTCAAGAACAGGCTGATTATTAATAATAATAATGCATAAACTTATAAAGCGCATGTATCAAGATTTTTTACAGTGCAATCACACACATATCCATGAATTACACATTGCACTATAAGGCATTATCACCAATACATGCGCACACACACACCGCGCACTATAATACACATTGCACTACATGTATAACACATTATCACACACATACGCACACAGCCCACACTCTCGATCCACACAGGTCTTGCTGTGAAAGACTGTCCCTGTTTTCTCACAAAGTGTATAGCCAAGTTTAGTGAGCTTTGACCCCAAGCTCAGGTCATGCCTGCCAGCTGCTTGAAGGCATGAGTCCATGGTCTCAATCTTCAGTTCTACGTTCGTACAGTATTCGCAGAAACAGCTTCTGATTTTGTTGTGCTTTGAAGTCTTTGTACGCTTTGGTTTGAGTTTCGCAAACTTTGAGAAAGACATTTTTGTCCTTCCCTGGGTAGCATCTCAGATGTGTATTGTGTATAGGCCTCCGAAAGCATCTTCTCCATAATCAATGTAGGCTCTCCAGCGCGAGCAGAGATATTTGACTGCAGGGTTTATCACGAGAGATATCGCCCGTATTATAACAGTTTTCAACCTCTCTTTGGTCACCAGGTGAAATTTTGTTGCTGTTTTGTTTTTGTTCAGGTTCCACCTCACCATCAGCAGCATTCATGCAGCGCACCAGAAACTTTCAGCTCATCCCGTATTTTGAGCACAGTTTTCTCTTTGTTGTTCCACTTCTTGAGGCCTTTGCAACAAGCTGCCCAACTGCTGCTCTCTGAACACTGCTCTTTGAATTCTTGGACTGCTCGAGTCTCTCAAATTCATTAACCATATCCACCTGCAGATCAGCGGATAATAATAATAATGACAGCTTATATAACGCGAACCACAGTAATTTATGCTCTCCGCACTTTACATATTAACTATGAATAAGAACATACTATTTAACATGACATCAAATACATATACATTCTAGCAAAAATAACGTAACATTAAACTTACAACAACACATTAGTCACTTATGGATACTACCATGGATAATAAGGCCAGTAGTTCTCTCTGACTAGGGGGACGCAACCCCTTTCTGCACAGTGCAGCTTTCTTTCTTGGCGATGTAGTTTTAGTCCGGACGTCCAGCCCTTTAGCAAATTTCATTGGCATTGTATTCTTCGTTTTCTTTCATAGTGCTCCCTGTCTTACAGCTTGTGTTCTCAGGCTTTATTGATGACACAGAGCTTGTGGATGACTCCACCAATTTAAGGGATGCTGACTTCTCTGTTTCTCGCTTCATCTTCCGCTTTAAAGCGATCGCAGCCTTTTTTCGGTGTGACAATTTGGCCCTGTACTTTCGTTGCCGCTCTGCATTTTTCTGACTCTTGAGGAGATCTCCCTGTCTAGGTGTATCTTTCATGGGTTTAGTATTCAATGGAAGTCCCAACGCTTTTTTCTTCTTTTACATTTCACTGTACGCAAATGCGAAGCAATCCTCTCTGCTGCGGCGTTCTTTTCGCTCGTATTTTTCTGAACTTTTTCCTCTCAGACTCTTGATACAGCTTCCACCTCTCCGGGTCCGCTTTGATTTTGCTCCTGAAACGCTGTAGTCGTTTTTGCAACAGCAACAGCAAAACATCTAACGGGGGGAAAGTCTAGCCACATTCACTTCTGTGAACATTTACTTTTAAGTGACCGACCTAAGTAGTCATAAGCTTTGGAGAATGACTCATATATATACATGTGTGATTGATATGTATGATTCTTCTTCTTCTTCTGCGTTCGTGGGCTGAAACTCCTACGTACACTCGTGTTTTTGCATGAGTGGATTTTTACGTGTATGACCGTTTTTACCCCGCCATTTAGGCAGCCATACGCCGCTTTCGGAGGAAACATGCTGGGTATTTTCGTGTTTCTATAACCCACCGAACTCTGACATGGACTACAGGATCTTTTCCGTGCGCACTTGGTATTGTGCTTGCGTGTACACACGGAGGGGGATAAGCCACTAGCAGGTCTGTACATAAGTTGACCTGGGAGATCGGAAAAATCTCGTGTTTTTACACGAGTGGAATTTTACGTGTATGACCGTTTTCACCCCGCCATTAAGGCAGCCATACGCCGCTTTCGGAGGAAGCATGCTGGGTATGTTCGTGTTTCTGTAACCCACCGAACTCTGACATGGATTACAGGATCTTTTCCGTGCGCACTTGGTCTTGTGCTTGCGTGTACACACGAAGGGGGATAAGCCACTAGCAGGTCTGCACATAAGTTGACCTGGGAGATCGGAAAAATCTCCACACTTAAACCACCAGGCGGCCGCGGCCGGGATTCGAACCCTCGACCTTCCGATTAAGAGGCCGACGTCTTACCACCCCGCCACAGCGCCCGTCTGAACATACCCGTCAAAAACAGACAGTGGGCTTCAAATTACCAGCACTGACTTGAGCTCCTGTCGAAGTCGCACTTCTTCTTTTCAAATAGCAAAGGGAAGTCACTTGTGTTGTTGGACTGGCTATTTATACAAGTACTTGTGCAACAGAGCGTGTTCGTGGAGGCCAGGCTATCTACACAAGTGAGCTTTTTTTGTGTTTTTGTCTGGTTAACCTTCACCGGATCACGCGTTGGACTACACAGTCCGGATGATGTGGGTCGTGTACGACCCATACTTTCTAAAGAAGAAATCAACGTAAAAAGTATGGGTCGTACATGACCAACGCCAAATGAAGAGGGATAAACACCGTAAAATGCCTTCTTTAATTCCATATGGGTCGTCCACGACCAACGACATCCGGACTGTTTAGTTCAAATGTCATTGTTTATTTGTTTGTTTACAAAGATAATCCTTTAAAAATAGGTCAATAGGAAGGATTACATGAAGTCTCAATCCAAAACTCCCCATAGTGTTAGAGATACAGACACTTTTGTGAGGCTCTGGATCGTCCACGACCCAGGAAGCACGGTGAAGGTAAACGAAGGTGCGTTGTGAGAGCATTTGCTCTTCTTGTTTAGTATATAAAACATAGTTATTGTTGTGTTACAGGATTGTGTCTTTCTGCCTAATTGTTTGTTATAGTTTTTGTACCACCTGTTTTTTTCTAACCACTGAAGCTTTTTTGGTGAAAATGTTAACCATAATATAAGCCTTTAGGAGATCTCAGAATTCTGAACCTAAAGGTGGAGACCGCTACAATTGTTTGAACTTTTTGGTCACTTTTTTTTGTTTTTTTGTTGTTGTGGTTCTTTGTTGATATGTTTTTATTTTCCTGTTTAAAAAAAAAAAGTAAAACCGTGAAATATATTTCTGGCAGAGACTTAATTAGGCTTGAATTGTGACCTGTACTTCGGAGGCTTGTGTATTGCGCTTTGTTTAACGAGGACAAACTACCTGTAAAGTTCCTGTACTCCTTGTACGACCCACACAATGCTTCTGAAGGATTTTTATTTGCTGAAGAACAGAACTTCTTCTTCTAGAACTTTCCCCTTTCCAGTTGTTACTCAGTTATGATCACATTAAGTATTGTTGTTGACTGCAGAGTGTGTAACTTACTCAGGTCATACCGCACAGTAGTGTTTGGAGGTATACAACCATGTAAAGCTGTGGTCAAGTACACAAGCTGGTATATGTACATTCATTTCTTATAGTATACATTTAGTTTTGCTGATTTTTTTCATTCAGCTGAACAGGTTTTGCCATAATATTTCTCATGTTTTCTGGCGGTGTAAATAGCATGACATAAAGTGAAACTGGGTGCTTTTGTTCACTGGATCTTTCAAGGACACTTTACTTCTTTTGGTGTTGTGCACATTAATTTGCAATGTACCAAAGTGTTGTTGCTTGGTTACTTCTTACACATACACCTACTTGTTGTTACAGATAGGGCTGTACAGCACTGATTTGTTTTAAAACTTTGGAACACTAGCTGTAGTATGATGGAAGTTGGTGCTGTTGAAAGAGAAAGAAAGAGCTGATCAGTGATTCCTTTTGCATTTTATATTCTAGTCAGTTACTTGATGTTACCTCAATGGAGCATTGTTTTTGTTTCGTTTTGATTGTTTTGTAAATAAATGAGAACATTGATGGTATTGTGCTTCATAATCACAATCGGAGAAAGGAAAGGAGATAGAGTGTTTGTGTACCTGCTGCACATGTCCGATGTCTATACTGTCGGCATTTGTTCTTGTTTTTATCATGTTATGTACAGGTATAATTCTGTTTAAAGGAAAGAGAAGAGGATATTGAAGTGCAGATGATGTTTTGAGCAAGGATGGGCTTTCACAATGTTGCCAAGAGATCTGTTGAGTTTTCGTTGTTTTTGTATTTTAAGATATGTTGTACCTCCGTAAACTTACTTTATGTATTTGTTTTTTTAGTACTCTTATAGATTTTGCTTTTACAACAGTTTTTCAGCAGTTTTGTTAATAAATAAACAAAACATAACACATAAATGAGTGCTTTGTACTTTTCGCAGCTAGTATTATATTTGTCAGCAAGAATATTTGTAATCGTGTGTGTGTGTGTGTGAAGGGAGAGGGTATGTTGAAAGAGCTGTCTAACAATCGAACATCTTAATGTTATGCAGAATATTCATGCAGATTATTATTCATTTCCATCCAAAAATGGAGGTAAATTATTGTAATAATAGACTTTTTCCGGGAAAAACTCAAGCATTGTGGAAGAGTTGCGCCCCGCTTTAGGCTGACAAACAATAACATGTGATCGACCAGTTAAAACCACAATCACAGCAAATAACTGCCCCCGATGTGTATGTTATGTAGTGTCCGCTCTATAGCCCCAATATCTGTCGAAAATATACACATCAGAGTTTAATTGTGATTTGTTGCGGTGATGATAGCTTGCCCCAAGAAAGAGACTGAGAGAGAACAAACAAACAATCTTTATCACTCAAGGATGGAAATTTTAGGCTTATGACAAGTCTTACAATCTGTCCATGCTAAACTAAGATGTAAAATAGATACAGCTAAAAAAGAAAACAATAACAAACAAACTAAACAAAATTATAGATGTCAACACTGATAATACAATATATCGAAGTAATGATATACCTATATCGGTAATGTTGAACTTCAGTGTGTTAAATTCATAGCTCGTAATTCAGAGGCATTTAAGCCTCCAAATTTGTAGAACCCGCACTTGTAATCATAACAAGTCAGGATCAGGATCAGGATCGATACATTGCAGGAACCGTTTTAGGTTATCATCGCAACGGAAATGAGAGAGCGCAACCCCCAAAATGAAAAATTGTAATAATAGGAATTATTTGATCCTAGCCTATCCTCTTTTTCTAGGGAGGTCAGTTTGTGGGGCTAGGGGGGCGGTTGAAGAACAGGCAGCATCCGAGTGACACCCCGGGCCAGCCTTCCCCCACACGCAGATCGGCCAACCCCCTATAGTATAAGTCCTATCCCTAACCAAATTTAAAAGCAGGTTATTTTAGATCCCTTTCAAGTCACGGAATGAACTCTGATGAACTGTCTGAATGCATTTCGCTTACATGCGTCAAAGAAGGCATTATCCGTATGAGCGGACAGGGGAGGCAACTTTATAGTGTAAATGATATCCCTTAGTTGACAACGTACGCCATTTTAGCGGCACTTTCGTCGGTCAAACAACCCAGTTAATTAACTATGCTTAAGTTTGGAGCTCAATCCCTCAATTAATTTCAGGACAAATGTTCTTTGGCTTGATTACAGGGACTTGGATCAAAAATTACTATTAGTCAAGAATGCCACTGGATTCTGCATGAATTTAACACAATAAAGTTCAAGATTATGAATATATATTTGAAAGGAAAACATTAAAAATGAGGCCTACTTTTTTTAAGGCTCGGGGGAGGGGGTGTCTTTTGACATTTTGTGCCAACCATACATTCCCCAACGTGAACAGAGTTCTTTCCCTTGGCAGACCGGAAGCCTTGATCTCCAACATGGCGTCGTCTGCAACGAAAATAATCTCGAAAGTTTCCACATGAATTACAACGTTCTGCCGGCTGTACCTATTCATTACGCTGATTTGGAACTGAACTACAAGAGATACCTCGCTGTTTGAAAATGGCATCAGCTATTGTGGCTTGTCGAGGTGTGCGACCTTTTGCCCGTCCTCTGATGGGACGTTTTCGCCAGGGTCGTTTAGAACTCATAACAGAGAAGCGTTCAGTTCATAGTGCTGTTGCTTTGTGCGGAAGAGACAAAAAGAGTCTTGATGTATCGAAGCAGTTAATAGCTAAATCTGCTGGACTGTTTGAAGAGCTAGCCGCAAAACGACAAGCAGACAAACTTACGTTCCGCTCTGCTGTTGAAATGTACGTTACGAAAGAATCCATTTACCGTCGAGGACACGTCGAATTCATTTACGCAGCAATGGAGTCAATGGAGAAATTTAACGTACATCGGGACTTGTCAGTATACAAAGCGCTGATAGAGGTGTTTCCGAAGGAGAAATTGGTGCCTGGCAGTATGTGGCAAGTGGAGTTCATGCACTTTCCAAAGCAACAACAATGCGCAATAGACCTGATGGATCAGATGGAAGACTATGGTGTCATTCCTGATCATGACTTTGGTGTACGACTCATGAAGGTGTTTGGCACAGATGCGCATGCTTTCAGGAAATATCGGCGAATGATGTACTGGATGCCTAAGTTCAAACATGCAAACCCCTACCCTGTGCCAAAAGAACTTCCTGATGATGATATCTCCTTAGCTATTTTGGCACTGAGACGAATGGCTGTGGACAAAGAGAACAAGATCAATGTCTGGAATAGCATGGAGGAAGACCCAGAAGCCAAGGAGGATACCTTCATTGCCAGCGCACAGAGCCCCATCCAGCAGAACCTCATACAGAAGCACAACCCTGAAACTCCTCTCTTTGTTGAAGGAGGCTATTCCTGCTGGCTGCGTCACAAATCCACCATGTATTTCATTCTCCGTGCTGACCCAGACCTGGAGTTTCTGAAGAATCTGAAGGAAGCACAGCAGGCTATTGAGAAAGACGAACGTTTATTTGAGTGGACTAACATTTGGGAAGAAGAGGAAGGTGGGCAGCTAGTGCCGCTTCGCTCAGTGCATGAACAAGATGATGGTACAGTTCTGGCCATGACAATAACTGGCACTGACACAAAAGACTCGCTTGTGACTTGGATAAGGTGTCTGCAGAAGGCAAACCCAGTCTTGGAGCAAATACCTGTTGTGTTCAGAATTCGCACACCAGATTCTGAGGTGCAGGTGATAGGCAGTAAGACGCCAAATGATGGTTTGCAGGTGCTGGAGCTCCAGTGACAATGACTTGTCATCTCAGTTTAGTTTCCCTCCTAGTAAACAACAATATCTTCGAGTGCTAAAAACAAGCTTTTAATTGGTTGAGTGCTCACACACAAGCAAACTTTCACACTTTTGACATCCTGTTCGGCAACCTTGGTACCAAGACTGCACAGTTCTTTGTAATACAGTACTGCAGGAATATTAATATTCAACTCGGTACCACGATACACAATGTGACAAACTGACATGGACAGCAAAAACAGAACTGTGCTGTTAATATTCCTCTGTGTGTGCCTCACATTTATTGCATGATGGTCATTGGTGAAGCTTGCATCCAAGATTCTGACCCGGCCGGTAGTAGTGATAGCTGTTATGTAATTTGTGCAGTTTTTCAAGCCTTTCATTGCTGCATGTTAACCTTTGCCGTAGGTTGCTAAAAACATTCTTTGCAGCACGTCGTGAGTACTTATGTAACCATACTTCTCAAAGAAGGAAAAACATGCACGGGTAAACAAAAAAAGAAAAAAATACAGAAATCAGGCTTTTCATTGAATTAGATTATCAAACTAAATATATTTCCGATTTTGTACTTACATTTATCTTTTACGTGTGTAATTACGCACCAAGTTAATTCTTACCTGAAATAAACAGGAACCATAACTCAGCTTTTATTTTGACATCGAACCCACAATTATCTCCCTTACACTGTTAGAAGTATGGTTACATAAGTACTCACGACGTGCTGCGAAGATAGTCAATGTTTGACCTTTGTTTATTTAATTACCTGTCAATCAATTTTAATGCGGGTTTAGGAGATAATAGATTTTTTTAGGTGTTTGAGGCATTTCCAAAAGCTCATTACAGAATTCCACCTAGTTTTCGAGATATTCGCAATTAAAGTCCGGACTGTTACTAAAGTACTCACGACCTACGGCGAAGGTTAAACACATGAATGACTAATTACTATCAAAGTTATGTTCACTTTGTATGAAGATTAAATGTTTGAAGTTACACATGTATCTATCACATGATGATCAGATGAACAAGAACTTAAATGAGTGCTCCCACTTTTTCATGTCCTTAGCAAGTCCAGGTTGTTTTCTTCTGGTTGAATGACTTAATATAAAATGCAGACTAATAAGAGAGAGTTTGAGATTTTTTGGGGTCATTGTAATGTGCTTAGTGCGTGTGTGTGGTTGTATGTCCACAGACAGAGTGTCTGTAAGTACAGTATGAAAAGGAAATGACCCTTCAATATGTCGTAACTTTGCTAGAAGAACACACAAGACAAAATAAATAAAAAACTGATTCTTCCCATTGCACTTATATTTTCTGATTTTTTTTTCCACACACAATCACTCAGTTACATAAATTATCTACACTATACACATACAATATTTCATGACAAACCAAGATACCATGACATACCTAACAGAATCTGAATTTATGGAAGTGTAATGATTCATCAAGTCTTCATATTTATCTCGGTCATGACAGAAGGCTTCCAAACTAAAGCTGGTACATGTATCCCTGCCCCTCTTTTTCATAGTGTGCACTATATTATATATTCCCAAAACAGAAGGCGAAAGAAGCCAACATTTGGTCTAATACTATAAACATTCTAATTCGCTCATTAAAGAAGGCAGCTAAAGAACTGACAAGAAGCAAAGGCTCAGCTCGAAAAATACTAAAAGTAAAACAGACAAAGCAAATTCATGCAGTAAAATAAAATATGTACATGAACAGTTTGATACTGCAGACTACAGGAGAACAAGAGTAACCAAACAGTACCATTTCCAAGCCTTGCAGAATTTGCATTACAGATTATGTCCAATGTACTGTGTGTTAACCACAGGAGCTTGTATCCAACCACCGGTCGATAATTATTTACTCCTGCATGCTTATTATTTACTGCTGCATGCTTACCCTTACTACTACTATTTATTTGTAGTAAATAGTAGTAGTAAGGAGACTGTATGGAATAAGGAGTAAATAATGATCGACCGGCGATTGGATACAAGCTCCTGTGGTGTTAACATCAATGTATAGCCATTTACATGATACCACAAGAAGCAAAAATATATAGTTTGAATCAATTACACATTGGTTGACATTTTCTGTGAATGGTTTATTTACTTCAAAGTTGTGACAGATTTTGAACAACATTTACAGATGATCCATACTAAATTCAAAGAAACCTACCGCAATACATCATGCCTAAAATACACAACAATAACAAAATTTGTCATATCTTTACATACATCTTTTATACTCCATTAAATGCAGCAGCATTATTTGTACACAGGCATGGGATTTAAAAACAAAACAAAACCACACAAAATTATTGTTAGAATAACTGAATAAAAATTAAAAATCAAATGACAGTCACACTTTTAACTCACACTCTGTGAGTCTGTATTAGCAGCAAACAATAACAATGTGTCATCCTCAAGACTGACACAAGTATTTTCAAATGCTGCAATTTAAAGAATTGCAGGGTGTTTTGGGAACAAGCTTTTAAATATGGGGAAATAGTGGTTCAGCCCTAACTTTTGTCCAGTACAGAACTCTCTTATCGCAAAGTCTCTTCTTTGCCAGACTTATGAAAGAGGAGGTATATCATTCGAACACTGAAAAACTGTTCCAAAAATATTTCCAGTACCAAAGCATGATCACCCCACAAGATCATACAAGTTTAGATTTTATTTAAAACAAGAAGAGCAAACGCTCGATCGAGTCACTTTCGCAGTTCTGAATATTATATGAGGCATCAGATGGACAGGAAGAAATTGCTATTCACAACACAATGAGTCACGTTCACATAAAATTTGAGCCCGGTCACTTTTATAGTTTCCGAGAAAAGCCCAACGTTAAGTTGTGTGTTGCCGAACAGAAAAGGCTAGTTATCTCCCTTGTTTTTCTGATAACGTTCGTAAAAGGCTACAGATGTAAATACTTTGATGTAAAGAATAATCCTACAAAGTTTCAATCACATCCGATGAACTTTGTCAAAGATATAAAATGTCTAATTTTTCCTTTGACGCTGACCTGTGACCTTGAAAAAGGTCAAAGGTCAACGAAACCATCGTTAAAGTGTAGAGGTCATTGGAGGTCACGACTAAACAAAATATGAGCCCGATCGCTTTGATAGTTTCCGAGAAAAGTCCAACGTTAAGGTGGTGTCTACGGACGGCCGGCCGGCCGGCCGGCCGGCCGGCCGGACAGACTAACACTGACCGATTACATAGAGTCACTTTTTCTCAAGTGACTCAAAAAGCACATCTGAAGGTGGACAATATCTTTTAAAGTTAAACTCATCTACCGCAATGCACCTGACTTTCTGCATGACGTTCAAAGCTGTATAAATATTAACCCCAACTCTGGGATCACTGGCTGATCTTAGACCTTTTCCTTAAGACCTTTTTTTCCTGGCAGAGGGTGACACTCTAAGAAGAACTAGCAAATACCCTGTTATTCTTGCTATAAAGTCTACCTGAGCAAAACAACGGACCCGCTACCTCACACTAGAGAAGAATGTTTCTTTCTTTCTTTATTTGGTGTTTAACATCGTTTTCAACCGTTCAAGGTTATATCGCAACGGGGAAAGGGGGGGATGGGATAGAGCCACTTGTTAATTGTTTCTTGTTCACAAAAGCACTAATAGAGAAGAATGTGCAACGCGGAAAAAAATGTAGCTGACAAACATGATACATTTTGTTTTGGTAGCCAAGTCATCTTGAGAATAAATATACACAAAAAATAATCGGCTGTCAAAGAAATCTTCCAGAATTCTCCATGAAAAATGTGAGTTTCCAGGATGGTTTCTGACTGCCTTCACTAGCAAATCCCCTAACCCCAGAACCAGCCAAATGCCTGGTAAAAACTACACTTCGCACTGAGATAAGTGACAACAACATCAAAGCCAGCAATAACAGCAGAAATAAGATTCAATGCAAAATGGCGTACATATGACAGTTGACACACAGAATTGCATGCAAAACCAACACATCAAAATGTGTACATGTGGAGATGTACGTATCGGTTTCTTCTGTCTGTATGCAAAATAGCTTCAAAGTATAGTAAAATATTGTATCTCATAACGTAATGTGCATATGATCATGATACATAAACAAAAGCACACCTACAGATGCACTCAGATGAATTTGTACCAGCAAATTGAATTAAGGTTGTATGCGAATTGTACAAAATGTTTTCTGGTAACTGATAGAACATAAAAAAACTTAAAGGTCAAAAATGAAAATAAGGAAAGAGGCTAAGTAGTGTATTTCAACTGCTGATGTTTAGGGTCAAGCAATATGAACAAGTATTTACATACACACACACAAATTATTTACAGATCTAAAATCTGGTAGCTTGAGACATACAAACAAAACCATACCACAACCACATACTTTCAGATTGTTCAAACGGTAATGCGATCCTATTTGACTTAGCGAAGGGTCCTAAGCCTTGAAGATTTACAAACTACAGAGATCTGCATCAGTGAATAGTGTAGAAGTCTGGGTGAATCTCAATCAAAAATCTACAGTGACTTTTGGAAAACAAGAAAATTCTACTTACAGAGGTTACAGAGTTGTCAGGAACACATCTCTCTATCTAACTTGGACAATAAAAATAAAGTTTTAGAACATATCATAGCACCGTTTTACAGAAATAACAAGTAACTTTCACAACCAACTCAAGCAAAAGAATGCATGGTCAAACACAATGAGTCTGGCATGGGAAAATGTAAAGCACACCCGGACCTTTAGCAGACACGAGCTTGGGATAGAGAAGCAGTAAAACTAGTTTCATAAGGTCAAATGATTATATGCAATTACCTTCTCTATTTAACATTTACCAAGCACAAGCAAAGTATGTTACACAGTCACACATTCTATAGTTACAGCTGAAATTTTAGGGGGAAGGGGGATCTTCTTCTGAAATGCCAACTGGATGAACAGAAAGATATTTTACAAAAAAGGTCCTGAAAGTATGACAGGTTATGACATCTTCACAGCCACAAGATAAACCACACCACAAAGTAACCATACCATTTCCAACCACACAATGAAATGTTTGTGAGAAAAGTCTTCTTGAGAAATACTTACATACACCAAGAAAAAATAACTGGCAGCTGAATATTTTTCATTTTTCCAAGCTGGCAAGCTTTTATTATATTATTCTACACTTGAAAATAACTTCCAACCTGCCATCACCAAAAGTAGTTTATGGCCCTTTTCACACAGAGAAATGACTGAAATATTAATTCTGCCCATTTCCTAAATGGTTTCAAGATGGACATAATTAAATATGATTTAGAAGCAGATGTGTTCACACAGAGAAATAATATTTATGGTTGTGTAGTGGACTAACATTACTATATTAAATTGCTGACTTCGTGAATGATAATTTAAGCTGGATATAACTAAATGTGAATTAGAAGCAGATCTTTTCAGAGTTCACTACTCTTTGGTCAAAGAATGCTGAAAAGTCCATCACGTTCAATGGTACAAAACCGCTACCCAGTGTTCCATCAGTGAGAGTTAAACAAATTTAAAAAAAAAAAGACCATTCGTTGACAACAACAGAAAGCGCTCTATATTCTTTACCATGCAGATGCCAGTTTTATTCTTAACAGCGACCTCTAGTTTTCAGTACGCTTTGAAGATATTAGCATAAAGTTTGCTTGAAGCTGGCCCAAATCAACTGATCTCAATTATTTATTTCATCAAAAACAATTATACACCCTCTTCTTCAACATTGAAAGGCACACATTCTCCTAGTTTTTGTCTCTTCACAATACAGGTGTAAGGTGAGCAGGCAGCTTTCTTCACAACAGAATTATGTACTAAAGTATACTGCAGTTTAAAATAGACAGATCACAAAACTCGCTTGAGCCACACAATTTCTCAATAAAACAATACCTGAACTGAATATCTACCTCCACACAAAACTACATGTTCATAGTTACAAAAGATACCAAACTAGTTTGGACAAACAATCTGCTCATATACCACAAGATTAACTTCTTAGTTAGTATAATATTTAAATGAAACTACAGATTTATTGTTAAATGAATGCTTTTCACATCTGAAATTGTTGTCATGTTCAGGCATGGGAATTGTCCGCCGAAAGGCAAATTTCCGCCGAATCTTTTTTTTGTTCCGCTGAAAAAGCAAAAGTGTCCGCCGAAAAAATAAATGGGGGAGACAAAAATGGTTCTAAAAACTGAATTTAATGGCAAACTTGGAGCTTAGATGACACCTAATTGCACCATTTGGGATCTTTGGAGAAAAAAATTCCGGGGGGGGGGGGGGGGGGGGGATGCCCCCGAACTCCCCTAGCAGGCCGTCGACTTTGCCATTACTTACAAATTTTCAGCCTTTTTTGACTTTTTTCAATTCCCATGCCTGCATGTTAAAAAAAAAACAAGAAACCATTATGATTAAAATAAAATATAAAAAGAATTTTTTTTATTTGTAAGATGCATTTAGCGGTTTCTTTGTGAGTTTTCACTTCCTCTCTCTCAAGCACGCACACATACACACGCACGCACAGAGCTCCAACTTGTTCCACACAGAAACTATCGGGTTTTGTCAGCACAGTATGAAAGACACATAGGTGCAGCTCTCTGACGATGCAATGTTCTCGCAGGTACGTTCCGCACAGTAGGGCAATCACACCACGCAGTAGCAATTGGAGCTGGCTTGACCACCCTCAGCATCCAAACGAAGACTGTGACCACTTGTTTCCCAAAGCCCTGGCGTCTGTATGATCTGAAAGTGAAACAGTCACACAAATGGTAAGCAATGTCTTGCGGGTTAAATCATCTCATGCAAGCAGTATGGATCTTGGTTACAGCAAATTCACATGCCAAACTCAAAGGAGCAGCTCAATACTTTTGCCACTAGAGACTTTCAAGAATTTGAAGTTCAGACAGAATACAGCTCATGATCAGTTGCCTCGCGAAGGTCAAGTTGGTTGCCCTTGCCCTTAAAATTATGCTATATATCTGAGTTCGTAGTGATTTGCCTTGTTTTATTCCACACATTTCTGGACTACTGTAAGCTTCCTCAAAAACAATTAATGATTTAAAAAATCCTTTGTGGAATGGTCCAACGGGTGTGTTCTAGAAGTCATAGCGAAATCACTGTTTAGACACATGGAAACAAACAAACAAAAAATTAATTTAAAAAAGTACAATTAAACGCAAAACTACTCTGCACCTTTTCCACCAACTCCTCAAATGCACACTGCACTCCTTCCTTGGTTTTAGCACTGGCCTCGATGAACAACATGTGATGCTTGCGAGCAAACTTCAAGCCTTCTTCCTTTGATACTTCCCTCTTTTCCTGCGCAGAAAAATCAACACAATTCAGTTTTAACATCCCATTGAATGGAAAAGAAAAGAAGAGGATAGATTAAAATTTAAATCAGTCACAGCAAGGACACATTCATGTACATAATTTAAAGTTCTCTAAACTCATCTCAAAGTGAAGACACCACTCTACCTATTTACTTTGAGCAATATCAATATATACAGTAGTACCTGCGATCATAGGACACCCTTGGGACTTGCCAAAAGTGTCACTATATCGCAGGTGGACTGTCATGTCAGGTATCTTTCGGTCAAGATAATGATAGACTAAGTGACAAGACGTTCTTTATTAAAAGGTGTCCTCTCATCGGAAAGGCTACCATTGCATGTATCAACAAAGTAATGTTAACAAAAATACCTTGTCAATCTTGTTTCCAACGAGCATCTTGATCATGTCATGTTTGGTGGCAAATGTCTCCAATTCACTCAACCATGCATCCAGCTTGGTGAATGACTGCTTACTACTCACATCGTAAACTGAAACAAGAAGAGCAAACGCTCGATCGAGTCACTTTCGCAGTTCTGAATATTATATGAGGCATCAGATGGACAGGAAGAAATTGCTATTCACAACACAATGAGTCACGTTCACATAAAATTTGAGCCCGGTCACTTTTATAGTTTCCGAGAAAAGCCCAACGTTAAGTTGTGTGTTGCCGAACAGAAAAGGCTAGTTATCTCCCTTGTTTTTCTGATAACGTTCGTAAAAGGCTACAGATGTAAATACTTTGATGTAAAGAATAATCCTACAAAGTTTCAATCACATCCGATGAACTTTGTCAAAGATATAAAATGTCTAATTTTTCCTTTGACGCTGACCTGTGACCTTGAAAAAGGTCAAAGGTCAACAAAACCATCGTTAAAGTGTAGAGGTCATTGGAGGTCACGACTAAACAAAATATGAGCCCGATCGCTTTGATAGTTTCCGAGAAAAGTCCAACGTTAAGGTGGTGTCTACGGACGGCCGGCCGGCCGGACAGACTAACACTGACCGATTACATAGAGTCACTTTTTCTCAAGTGACTCAAAAAACAGGACATTCTGTTATTCCAAAGCTACAAAACACTTCTACACACCAAGCAACTTCTCATAAGCAGTCCCGGACCAACTAGCGGTGTCTCCACCAGGACGGGGTGGGTTGGCAGATGGCACTGACTACCCTATAAATGCCCTACGTGTCCGATGACGGTTACACCATGCGGGTAAGAGCCGCATTAAAAGCTCTAGCCACGGGGTGGGACCCCCGGTAAGAAATCCCCCATGTGTTCCCAGGGTTAGGTTTTTGAGCCAGGAACTAAGGGCGGGGTAACCCCGAAAGAAACCTAAGGGCTGAAGTCGGAGGATCTGGGCCAATAGGCGCACCTTAACCAACCACAGATCCACGCAAAAACGCAAAATAGGAAAACGACAAGAAAAAGAAACATGTCCCACATCTGTGGCGGTATGAAAGAAAGGGGTTCTACTCTCTGTTCTTCTAAATGAAAGAATGATGGTTGATACTTGCCTAGTATAACACCTTGTGCGCCTCTGTAGTAACTGGGGGTTAGAGTTCTGAATCGTTCCTGTCCAGCTGTATCCTGAAAACACACACAATTAGGTTTAACTTCCATATAACCACAGTGACGATTTACCAACATGTATCATTGAAGAGGAGTTAAAAAGGAGCAATATTTTTAAAAGGATGAAGAATCTCATCACTGAAAAATTAATGTGCTTGCACATTAAAAGCTCAAACAACAAAAACTGTGTAATTGAACTTCTTAAAAAGTACACTCAATGCAACTGAATAATGAAACAAATATATTGCCACAGCAAAAATGAGTTTTAGTAGTTAGTGGTTTTTTTTAATTAACTCTTAACGTCCTATACCGCGCGGTTCCGCTCGTGGGCTGTAGTCCTGAACCGCTTGAAACCGCGCCTGCTACGGTCTAATTATAGAAACTGATGTCACAGGATGCAGAGCTCTCTATCGCGGAAGGAGAGTGTGTCGTCACTTCCTGTATAGCCTGTGTTTACCTCACACGTGCGCTGGTTTCGTTTCAACGTTTCTGAAGCTATTTCTGATGGGTTTTTTTGCGATTTTTTTCTGAAACTTTTTGTGGCCATTCGGATGGAGACTTTGTGTTTGGAGCACTTATTGACGATTTAATCGCAAATAGAGCTGTTGGACTTGGCGATGATGCCCAGAGTGATATTTCGGTTTCAACAGTGCATACGAGTGATTTGTCTGATTTGGATTCTTTCGACGTTTCTTCAAGCGAGTCGGATGACTATGTTGACGAAAATGGAGATTGGGAGGATGTTGTAACATGAATTTCAACATTGCAAGTTAACAAGTATGCATTCCTTTACTTATAGCAACTTCTCAAATCAATTTTTTATGATTTTTTTTGTGGAGCAGCCATATTTTTGACCAAAATTCCCAAATCCTTATGGGATTTAGCCTTAAGACCTACTAAAACCCTTATAGGGCGTTAAGAGTTAAAAAAAAAAATCAACCATGAAAAGTAAAAATTTAAAAGCTTACCCAGATGGCCAGTTTAGCCTTGTTGCCATCCACAGACAGGGTCTTCACTTTGAAATCCACACCTACAAGTACAAAAAACACACATGTACATTGTATGCAGCATGTTTTACTGTTAAACCTGCACTTACAGATCAGGGATGGCTAAATCAACCCCTTAATTCCAAAGAGCAAGTTACAAAAAATCTGTAACGCCAGTAGAAACCATCTGGTAGGTCGCCCGTACATTTTTTGTCAAATACATATATATGCAAACACCTTTTGGTTGTACTTTTGACTTTGATTAGTACGAAAACAATATAAACACTGCACATGCAGGAACTGCCGTTGTCTACAAAAACGCTGACATGTTCTACTTCTAGTTCTACTTTTCTAGTGAAACAAGAACAAGGTTCCTTTCTCAGTTTTTAGTGGGCTACATATAGTGACTCTCTCGATCAGTATGTGGTTAGTTAATCCCAGCGAAGCTGGAGGTATCCCGTGAACGCTATACTGTAATCGACTTGAGAAATGTGCACACCGAATAATACATGATAAAGAAGGATTCTTTGTGCCCGGCTACGTGCCACAGTTGGAGATGGAAGTTCACCAAAAATTGGGACCATACTAACAAAAATACGGTGGGTGCAATAGTCGCCCCCATTTTTTCAGCAAACGCCACCCAAGGCCGTTTTGGACGGGTAGAAATTCCGTAGTTTCCAAGTCTATGGATAAAGCTCGCGTAAGAAGAATACGTCACGGTCGAAAGTCTTTGACGTCAATTAATGCATCATGACGTCATGCCTCCCTGAAGTCTTTCTCTCTCGCGCAGTGTGTGTGTTTGTGTTCATTTTGTGCACATGTGTTAGTGTTACTGTGTGTGTGTGTGTGTGTGTGTGTGTGTGTGTGTGTGTGTGTGTGTGTGTGTGTGTGTGTGTGTGTGTGTGTGTGTGTGTGCGCGCGCGCACGCGTGCATGAGTCTGTACTCGTGTGTGTGTAAGTGTGTGTGTGGGCATAAGTGTATGTGTGTGCGTGTATGTGTGTTTGTTTGTAAAGGTGTGTATGTCCGTCTGTCCATATGTGCGTATGGGTGTGTGTTTTGTGTGTATGAAGTTTTTTGTGAGAGAGTGAGTGAGTGCGTGTTAGTGAGTATGTGTGTGTGTGTGACTTGGGGTGTGTGTGTGTGTGTGTGTGTGTGTGTGTGTGTGTGTGTGTGTGTGTGTGTGTTTGAGTGTTTGAGAGAGAGTGTGTGTGTGTGTGTGTGTGTGTGTGTGTGTGTGTGTGTGTGTGTGTGTGTGAATGTGTGTGTGCATGAGTTTGTGTGTATGTTTGTGTGTGTATGAGTGTGCATATGTGTTTGTTTGTAAAGGTGTGTGTGTCCGACTGTCTATGTACGTATTTGTTTGTTTGTTTGCTTAACGCCCAGCCGACCACGAAGGGCCATATCAGGGCGGTGCTGCTTTGACATATATAACGTGCGCCACACACAAGACAGAAGTCGCAGCACAGGCTTCATGTCTCACCCAGTCACATTATTCCTACACCGGACCAACCAGTCCTAGCACTAACCCCACAATGCCAGACGCCAGGCGGAGCAGCCACTAGATTGCCAATTTTAAAGTCTTAGGTATGACCCGGCCGGGGTTCGAACCCACGACCTCCTTTACAACTAGGACAACCGTGCCGGTCTATGTGCGTATAAGTGTGTGTTTTGTGTGTTTGAGATTTGTGTGAGTCAATGTGTGTGTGGTTGTGTGTGTGTGTGTGTGTGTGTGTGTGTGTGTGCGTGCGTATGTACAGTGTGTGTGTGTGTGTGTGTGTGTGTGTGTGTGTGTGTGTGTGTCTGTTTGTATAAGAGAGAAAGAGAGAGTGGGTGGGTGTGTGTGCGTAAGTGTATGTGTGTGTACATGTGTGTTTGTTTGTAAAGGTGTTTATGTCCGTCTGTCTATATGTGCGTATGGGGGTAAGTTTTGTGTGTATGAAATGTGTGTGAGAGAGTGAGTGAGTGCGTGTGAGTGAGTGTGTATGTGTGTACGTGTGTAACTTGGGGGGTGTGTGTGTGTGTGTGTGTGCGTGTGTGTGTGTGTGTGTGCGTGTGCGTGTGTGTGTGTGTAAGAAAGACTGAGAGAGAGGGAGAAAGAGTGTGTGTGTGTGAATGTGTGTGTGCATGAGTGTGTGTGTATGTTTGTGTGTGTATGAGTGTGTATATGTGTTTGTTTGTAAAGGTGTGTGTGTCCGTCTGTCTATGTGCGTATTTGTTTGTTTGTTTGCTTAACGCCCAGCCGACCACGAAGGGCCATAATTATCAGGGCGGTGCTGCTTTGAGATATAACGTGCGCCACACACAAGGCAGAAGTCGCAGCACAGGCTTCATGTCTCACCAAGTCACAGTATTATGACACCGGACCAACCAGTCCTAGCATGCACTAACCCCATAATGCCAGACGACAGGCGGAGCAGCCACTAGATTGCCAATTTTAAAGTCTCAGGTATGACCCGGCCTGGGTTCTAACCCACGACCTCCCGATCACGGGGCGGACGCCTTACCACTAGGCCAACCGTGTATGTGCGTATGAGTGTGTGTTTTGTGTGTATGAGATTTGTGTGAGTCAATGTGTGTGTGTGTGTGTGTGTGTTTGTTTGTAAAGGTGTTTATGTCCGTCTGTCTATATGTGCGTATGGGGGTGTGTTTTGTGTGTATGAAGTGTGTGTGAGAGAGTGAGTGAGTGCGTGTGAGTGAGTGTGTATGTGTGTACGTGTGTGACTTGGGGTGTGTGTGTGTGAGTGAGTGCGTGTGAGTGAGTGTGTATGTGTGTATGTGTGTACGTGTGTAACTTGGTGTGTGTTCGTGTGTGTGTGTGTTTGAGAGAGAGAAAGAGAGAGAGTAAGAGAGAAGTTTGTCTTTCGCTGGGGTATGCAGTGCCTTGGCGTTGCACTTCTACGTAATTTTTTAAGATTTGGCCATCCATGCAGATGATTTATCATTCATTGAATGTCCAGCACAAACTCAATTAATATTTTGCTATAATTAAGACATGCTATTCTATGTGTTTGAGTCACGCCCTCTTGCTAGTGACCATGGTCTGTTAGTGTTATGTCACGTGGGAAAGTTTACCCACGTGAGATTATTTCCCACGTGACATTATAGGCCAGTCACTAGTGAGAGGTTGTGTCTCAAATACGTGTACAGGAACTGGAAGCACATGGCAATGTTTGTCTGCGCAACTACAAGGGTACACACTCTTTCACTTTCAGAACCCATGCAGACCTGATTATTTCCGCAAATCATCTATAACCACTCTCTTTATCTCTCTCTGTCTCTCTTTCAAACGTACACAGACACTGACACACAGACACAAAGCAGCTTTACCTATAGTTGCAGCCTGTTCCGGATCAAATGTGTCATCTGTAAACCGCAGGAGCAAACTGAAACAGGACAAGAAAAATGAAGAATGGAATCTTATAATTGTACTCTCAGTCTCTGTCATCATATTAAGGCCAACAAAAAAAAATTGTCTGTTTCTGGTAACATGGCTAAAAAAAATAGGGTCGGTAGGTAGGGATTTTTTTATTTTTATTTTTTTAATTTTTTTTACCCCAAATGTAGACCAATAAAACTAACTTTAAAAATTGCGCAAAGAGACTGGATTCACTATACATAGAGACAAGACACTCAACACATTTACAAATCGTCAGCGGACTTTCGTTTTCACACGTTTTTGTTGTTCATTTTCTCACCCTGTCCTTTACCACCAAAAAAAAAAAATATGTTTTGAGTTTGGAAAAA
Organism: Littorina saxatilis; assembly: GCF_037325665.1. NCBI lineage: Eukaryota > Metazoa > Mollusca > Gastropoda > Littorinimorpha > Littorinidae > Littorina > Littorina saxatilis. The sequence goes on from NC_090256.1 coordinate 65,997,274, forward strand.
AAAAGTTTAGGGTCGGCGCCGAAATTTAGGGTCGGTCGGGTGACCAGAAACAGACAATTTTTTTTGTGTGTGCCTAATATACATTATCAATATCATTATCATGATTATGTGTTCAACAATCTTAATTCCAAAAAAAAGGCACACATATATATATATATATCTAGTTTCTGAGGCCCAAAACCAGACAGACTCACTAAGAAGTACTAGTACAGTGCAGCTCTGTAAAACTAAAAATACAACAACAAAATAAAGTTCTCGAAAATAGGTCAAGATTGGACTTTGCAACCTAAACCAGACGTTTGTTACAACTACAAGCACTGTTGGTGTCAATAAAAAATCAAAACTTGACTAAATGTAAAAAGGACAGAGACGTGTGATTCATCTCAAATAATGTCTGCTTGTTCAATAGAAAAAAAGAAAAGAAGAGGAAATTGACGCAGAAGTTTGCGTTCGCCTTTTCATAAGCGTGTTAAAAATTCTGTGTTTTGGCTGTGCAAAATCAGCTGGAACAATCACAACATCAACACTGACTCACCTTGACTTTCCAACACCACTCTCTCCAATAATAAGGATCTTGAGGGTTGTCAAAATTTCTTGTTCCTCCATTTAGATATTCTAAAAGTCTTTGAACGAACAACAAAAACACACGATCTGTTTGTTTATACTCTGAACTACGCTGTCACTTTCCTTCACTTGGTTAAAATGGCGAGAAGTACACATACATTGTGTACTCGTCATCAGTGAATGTGTACCTATTTTAGGCGAAAGGTTTGATTGGAGAAAATGATTCACCGGAAGAAGCTGTTGCAATTTCCGTGTTTGCGCGGTAAGATTCGAGGTAGGTGCTTTTATCTCTTGCATCTTCTCTTGGTAAGTTAGCCCTTTTTATTTTTAAAAACAAACAAAAAATGAATCGGGGTAAAGCACCCAACCTCCAGATGTTGTTGCAATTTTAGAAAACAGCAAGGATACGTTTTGCTGCAGTGTGAATTTGAAAGTTGGAACCTAGCCTTGCTGTTGCCACAGTCAGTGTGACACTCACCACAGTCACAGTGTCAATCATTCTGTCGTCTGCTTGAAAACCCAACCACGACCAGTGATTTCTTGTTAATCAAATAACCATAGCACTAAGCATGTCCCACAGTGGCCATTTCGACCCATCAGGGCGTTAATGTTAAAACAGGGAACGAATGCTTTTGCTGATTGAATTTGAAATGATTTTGATCACGGTTACACTTACAGTTTTACCCTTTTTTAAAATTTATTTTTTAGCATAACTGCATTATCCAGTCCCCCCGTTTCTTTGACGCAAGATTTGGCGAGTGGGGCGAGGAAGTAGCGTTTCCTGGCAAGGATGGCTAAATCGCCTACCCGATCACCAGGGGCGATTAAAAAATATGCCGGGCTAGTGGTAGAAAGCTCCTGCGAGCTCGCCCGGCTGGCCAGTGAAAATTCTGGTCAAATGCAACACTTTTGGTTGTACTATCGACTTTTAAAGCCATATAATAATAATATAAACACTGCAGGTGCAGGAACTTCTGTCGTCTGCAAAATCATTGTCACTGTCAGTCTTCTGTCTCTGAGTCAGAGAAAACATAGTTCAGAAAACATACATACTCTCCACACAAACCAAGCACCAGAGGATCGTTAGTGTCCAGGGGTCGACACTAACTTATTTGGCCTGGGGCCAGTGTCCCCAGAGATGGAAATTGCTGGGGCGGAAAAAAAAAATCTGGGGCCCACTCTCAGTATTCACGTGCGGCAATGCATTGTCTGTTTTTCTTCATCGTACTGAAGCCAGGGAAATTCTTTCAACCATTTGACATTGAAATTACGACAGCGCTTCGTGCTTTTGGCTGCATCGGTCTCCTTTTTTCGTTTCTCTCCACCCTGTTCTTCATCTTCATTTCCATGTCATTTTACACCAGGGATGTGTCGCCACATTTTGCGTTTGGCATTTGAAGGCGATACTTATCTGTCACGCTAAAGAGCGCAATCTGGGAGTTATTTCCCTTGCGGCATTGTCCTTCGACGATTTCAATGTTTTTTTCTTGACTGCGGCATTGATCGTAACGCAAATTTCACTGACGACTTTGACTGGCGATTTTTAGTGATTGGCTCTGGCATTAGAATTTTCGGTTTGTCATTGTTGGAATTTATCCTGGGGCGGAGTGGGCCCCAAGCTTCGGCAATGTTTGGGGCGGAACACAAAACTCTGGGGCGTTCCACCCCCCGCCCCCGCCAGTGTCGAACCCTGGTGTCTGTTTCACAAGTTGTTTTGTCATCTACAATCTGTCGATTCATTCCACTCTATCACAAATGTTACATTTCTTTTTTAATGGCATCTTTGAAGCACTTTTTGTTTCAACCATCTTTTTTACATTTAGTCAATTAAGTTTTGACTAAATGTTTTAACATAGAGGGGGAATCGAGACGAGGGTCGTGGTGTATGTGTGTGTGTGTGCGTGTGTCTGTGCGTGTGTGTGTGTAGAGCGATTCAGACCAAACTACTGGACCGATCTTTATGAAATTTTATCATGTGAGTTCCTGGGAATGATATCCCCGGACGTTTTTTTCATTTTTTCATATCCGGCTTTTTGTAAAAGTTGAGGCGGCACTGTCACACCCTCATTTTTCAATCAAATTGATTGAAATTTTGGCCAAGCAATCTTCGACGAAGGCCGGATTTCGGTAGTGCATTTCAGCTTGGTGGCTTAAAAATTAATTAATGGTCATGAAAAATCTGAAAATTGTAAAAAAAATATTTTTTTCATAAATTGATCCAAATTTACGTTCATCTTATTCTTCATCATTTTCTGATTCCAAAAACATAAATATGTTATATTTGGATTAAAAACAAGCTCTGAAAATTAAAAATATAAAAATTATGATCAAAATTAAATTTTCGAAATCAATTTCAAAACACTTTCATCTTATTCCTTGTCGGTTCCTGATTCCAAAAACATATACATATGATATGTTTGGATTAAAACACGCTCAGAAAGTTAAAACGAAGAGAGGTACAGAAAAGCGTGCTATATCTTTCTCAGCGCAACTACTACCCCGCTCTTCTTGTCAATTTCACTGCCTTTGCCACGAGCGGTGGACTGACGATGCTACGAGTATACAGTCTTGCTGAAATATTGCATTGCGTTCAGTTTCATTCTGTGAGTTCGACAGCTTGACTAAATGTTGTATTTTCGCCTTACGCGACTTGTTTTTTGTTCCGCTAGATTGCACACAAATACATGTGAAAAAATAGAATGCGCACTAAATTAATTCAGATTATAATATCACTTGTCTGTACACAGAACATTTTCCAGTTTTATGTTAAATCCTCCTAAATGATATAACTACGATTATCAAAAAAGAAAATTTATTCCTATTCCTAAGCTAACAAATAATTATGTCCCAGATTATGACATCAATAAGGCGTAACATTAAAATCCTGGAATCAAATTACGACGTGAAGAGAGTAAAGCCTCTCTGCCTGCTGTAAACTAAAGTGGTGTAACCGTAGAATGGCTGAGCCAGATTGCGTCGTCAAAAAATATAACCACTGCCTATTTGTTAACACAAGACATATTTCAGTTTCACTTCAGGTATAAAAAAAAAACCAAGGACACATCAGTGAGTCTGCACTAAGCATGACAATGGACATCAGAGAAGAGCTACCGAAGTTGAAGTCCATGCTGAGCATGACCAGCTCGAAGATGGACCGGTGGTTTGGAGAAGAGAAGCATAGCATTCTGCGTGAAAACCAGGCGCAGGTACAGGCTGTCGAGGAGGCCAAAAGAGGTGATTTTAACCAGTACAAACAATCTGTATGTCAGCATGGTGCACTTTGTCTGCGTGTGTCTGTCTGTGAAGTGTGTGAGTGAGACTGAGATAGAGGAAGAGTGTATGTGTGTGCTTTCATCATGCATCAGTGTGTGTATTGATGCATGTTGTTCGACAGTTAAAAAATATAAAAAATTCACACCCATGGAGGGCACAACACAAACGGCGCATGAATGTCAGATATACTGTCCTAAAACATTGTATGGGCTCTGTTTTCTAGCACACCTGACCACTCTCTCTTTTGTTTGAATTGCTGAAGGATGAGCCTTTGCCATCCAATGATCCATACCTCCAAATGACACTCAAAAATCACAGCTCAAGTACGCAAATGACAGACCTTGATACAAATATGTTACATCCCAAATGATGGCTGGTATGCTTTATAGTTGCAACTTACATCTAGATAAGATAGCTATGCATGCATGTACTTATGAAAAATCTCAAGTGGCTGATATTTGCCCAAAGATTTGCCAGAAAAAGCTGGACGTCTTCAGACGCTGCACAAAGAGCTGACAGCCCTGACCAGCACTGTGGACACTCACATCCATGAGAAAGAACTGGTTGCTGAGGAACAAGAGCATGCTCGCCACAGCATTGAGAAGGAGCAGGAGTGTAAGAAAAGCTTAAAGAATTTTCTCAAATTCTGCAGTTCATTTTCAAATCAACCTTTATTCTTTTCAAGTTTATAGTTTTGAATTAAACTGTCAATTACTCAATGTAAAAAAAATTTCTTTCTTCTTCTTTTTATTTTACATGAGAAAGGAAACGCATTCACTGATTTAGGGTCTATGACACAGATCGATCAGGTTGGATACAAGTACAATGTACACATACATGTGGTTGTTTTCTTCAGGCATATCATTTTTTGCTACCGGCACGGTTGGCCTAGTGGTACGGCGTCCGCCTCATGATCGGGAGGTCGTGGGTTCGAACCCCGGCCGGGTCATACCTAAGACTTTAAAATTGGCAATCTAGTGGCTGCTCCGCCTGGCGTCTGGCATTATGGGGTTAGTGCTAGGACTGGTTGGTCCGGTGTCAGAATAATGTGACTGGGTAAGACATGAAGCCTGTGCTGCGACTTCTGTCTTGTGTGTAGCGCACGTTATATATGTCAAAGCAGCACCGCCCTGATATGGCCCTTCGTGGTCGGCTGGGCGTTAAGCAAACAAACAAACAAACAAAAATCATTTTTTGCTTGTGTTTGTTTAAAAAAAGAAACACAGGTAGATACATGTCAATGTAAGGCCTGAAAAAACAGGACTCTCCAAACTTAGTCAGACCCTAAATATATTTTCAAGGGCTCAGCTTTAACTTTTAAGAAATAAAATAAAACTTATAGGTGCCCGTGGCCAAGTTTGAATACAGCATGACTCTATATCACTAACTCTGATGTATCAGAAACAAACTTTTTGTTGTTGAAGAGACCCTGTTAGTGTTAAGGCCTACATCTTACTTATAATTTTACCCAAATTCTGCCAGCAGTATTCCGTTTGAGTGATGTTACATTTATGCAAGTGTGTTTGCCTGTTTGACAGTGCTGCTAGCACAGGAGAAGACAGTGGATGAAAAGCTCAAGGAACTTCGGAAAGGTGTGGAACTATTCAAAGACAGGCTAGGGCTGAGCTTCAAGAAAACAACAGGTAAACAGAACAAAGCATGGCTCAGTGTGTAAGTGTGTTTTATGTTTGATGTATAACTCACTGTGTGTGTTTTTTGTGTTTAAATTTTGTTTGTTTGTTGCTCCTCAGTTCTGTGCCATTTGCGTCACTCTTGTGTGCTACACTACAGTGAATGCATGAACCTAAGCATAAGAAAAGAGACTGTCATAATAATTATTAACTGTGTGTGATATTGTTTTTGCATCCAGAGATGTTCATGCCAATCTATAGGTCAGGGTCTAAACTTATACACTTGGCATATATCCCAAACTCAGAGGGAAGAAGAGGGACTCAATCAACCATTCACTGAAGTTGAACTGACATTAAAATTATGCACATTTTACTTGCCCCTAGCAAACCAGTGTTTAAAATCATGAAGAAGAGATTTTTTTTACACACCATTTCCAAATGCTATTGATCACTTTCCAAATTGATCCCTAACTCATCAAAGTGTTAGGCAAGTTTTCATGAATTTCTTTCTTAATTTATTTATATTTGCCTGCTCATCTTTTTGAAGGCAACCGACTGCAGATCGTGTTTACCAACATTGACCACAAAGATCCAGATTGCCCTTTCTACTTCTTTCTGCAAGTGGACAATGGAAAATACATCAGTAGGTTTTGTAGGAATTAAATTTATGTTTATGTATGAGTTGTTCTTCAGTACTGGTGACAGAAAGGGGGAAAAGTGGTCAAAATTCAAATCAAGTTTTGTTTTTGAAATATAGCTTTTCATAAAGCAGAAATACTGTAGTATCTGATGTACATAAGAAAAAAACACTGGTTCACATGGTTCTTAAATAATCTAACTTTTAAAGCTGTTTCTTGTGTGTCTGTGTGTGTGTTTGTATGATGACGATAGGAACCGAAACGGCTGCACGGACTGAGACAGGAATTGCAGAGATTAGAATGTTCTTTGTCACTCGAGTCGTGTCATAGGGTACTTTTGGAATAGCAAATTTGAAAGGATTCTTTAAAAAACGGCGGATAACATTATATACCCTGTGAGCTATCGAGGATCCTCCTCGTCTGGGCTGTCGAAACATGGTCTTGTTAAAAGACGTTTTCAAATGGTTAACGGGGAGATACACTCGAAGCAAATTTAGCGAAGTTATGTTGCCAAATCATCAAAGATCAACATTTCACTGAACGGATCGATGCACACAGTCGAAATAGATGTGACTTTCACATGACCGAAGACTACTTACTAGCAGACTAGCAGGCGACAAGATCTAAATATTTAGATCAGTGAGAGCAGTCCGTTGAAGTACAGTTACTCCGCTTATTCGTCTTTAGTTAAGCTTATTTCCCCTGCCATAAGTTTCCTTGTAGATCTGCAGTCGCGTAGTGCCCCCGCGGGTTAGGGGGAAGAATTTACTCGATGCTCCCCAGCATGTCGTAAGAGGCGACTAACGGATTCTGTTTCTCCTTTTACCCTTGTTAAGTGTTTCTTGTATAGAATATAGTCAATTTTTGTACAGATTTTAGTCAAGCAGTATGTAATTAAGAAATGTTAAGTCCTTTGTACTGGAAACTTGCATTCTCCCAGTAAGGTAATATATTGTACTACGTTGCAAGCCCCTGGAGCAATTTTTTGATTAGTGCTTTTGTGAACAAGAAACAATTAACAAGTGGCTCTATCCCATCTCCCCCCTTTCCCCGTCGCGATATAACCTTCGTGGTTGAAAACGACGTTAAACACCAAATAAAGAAAGAAAGTCGCGTAGTGAAATGAACTAGTGTCATCGGAAGATTCTTCTCAGTCAATGATCGAAGCACAGTAAGTTCTATGCTGACAAAAGTCACTTTAGGAAAACACGACCATTGACTTCATTTATGAGCCCAAAGGTAACAATATCGACAAGAATGTACGCATTTGACATTAAATGAAACATTCATAGACAGTTTCCAACTCACCAGATCTGCCAAAGAGCCTTCATTCGTGAAAAACGATGATTTTAATCAGACAGGTATCGGAAACAACCTCTTGGTAACCTGCGTTTCTCCTTCCGAGGCGACGTGACGGCGCCACATTTGTTTGTTTATGGCTGTTTATCGCGAAACAACACAGTTGAAATGTGTGTGTAAAATATCATAAATGTGTGGCGTGTAATCTCCGAATCAGTTCGTTATCTGCGTTTCGATGGTAATTCAGTCAGAGTGGAGTTACTTTGAATCGAAGGCGAGGGTAACCTGCGTTGCATGTGTGACGGCGTGAACAAATTTGATTGCAATATTTTATACAGGAAGTAAATTTCAATGATTCTGGCTCAGTCTTGTAGATCTGTTATGCAGTGTTTTGGTAGTGTATCTGCTTTTCTACTATGAAGCTCATTTGGAGTGATACGCTGATCGAAGTGGGGTACCCTATGTGTGACATCAGCCGTATGCAGATTACGCCTCAGAACACTCTCGCATTTCACAAAGACAACAATAATTTGCAACATTTCAAGAACTGCATCAGTTTTATTAGATACTATTTAAACAAAAACAGCACAGACACGACTATTATCAACAACACAGAACGGGAGGTAAGTCGGCAAAGACACTCCTAGTGTGCGTTCCCGTTTTTGGTCGCCATTTTTGCTAGCATTTTCACAGTAAATCTTAACATTTCCATATCTATTGAATGATTGTGGTATTTTCTTTGATTGTGGCGATTCTCCTATCTCTCTGGCATGTACTGGGTGCTTTGTGACCAGTTTCTCCCCTAGACTGTATTGAAAAATGCGTCCGTGTGAGCTGACCCCCACTTGTCACCAGTAGCAAAGAACAACTCATATATATATATATTTATTGATTGGTCTTCATTTATGCATTTTTTTTTTAATTCATTTTTTTATTTTTTTTATTTTTTATTTTAAACCTTTACCGTTGTAAAGTTGATCCATGTGATCTCGAGATCTAGAAAAAAAGTTCTGTGTCTGTGAACTTTGAAGAATTAGCTGTCCAAATGTGTATTGACCACATTCTTTTTTCTCTCGTCATTTCATTTTTTCATTTGATTGCATTTCTCGTTGATAATGTTCATACTCTTGTGGGCCTAAAATGATCTATTCAGGACATGTCTCATCTTATTCAGCATATGACTAATTCAGAGTATGACATGGTCACAGTTTTCCATAAACGATCTTCAGTTGCATTACCTTGCTAAATGTTAGATGAAAATATGAAACATCACCAATGAGAACAATCAGCAATAAACAAGGCAGTAACATTTCTCACGCAGTCATATTGTGGTGACTTTTCATCCACCACGCACGCATGCATTGTTTATTGTTGATCTGTTTCCAATAACCAGCCACCTGAGGACCATTTTAATAACAGTTTTATCCCACATACGTCAGAGAGATCCCCGTCGCGATATAACCTTCGTGGTTGAAAACGACGTTAAACACCAAATAAAGAAAGAAAGAAAGAACGTTAGAGAGATACTCGTGAGATAATAATCGTTCAAATCACACGTGTGTATATCATGTAAATGAGGTCATGTCAAGCAAGTCTGGCAGGGACATGTTTTTCCACTGCTTATGATGCCAAAGTCACTGAGACAAACGTCATAATAGAAAAATAAATTGCGCTCGCTAATTACCCTCGATGAATTTTTAGAACTAACACGTCACGCCACACTTTCAGGGTGACGTTTCTTTGCTTTGACGTAATAGATTGCACGATTGTTTAGAAGAGATCGAGGTTCCAAAACAATCGTCTTTAATGTAGCTGCCTCGACTGCAGGACATTTTCAGTAAAAAACACGTAAGTACAGTATGTAGGATAAACAGAATACTACATGGCTTGCTGTATCGTACCAGATTTACACTTGTTGCTTTTTCAAATAGTGAACAGCTCGCTTTCGCTCGCAGTTCAATATTTAAAAAAAAAACCTCGTGTAAATCTGGTACGACACAGCAAGCCATGTAGTATTCTCTATTTATCTCATTATTGAACTGTGTACTTGATGTATATATGCATTTTGTGTTTAGCAAAATCAGTGTCTGTCTTTCTGTTTCAGTTTCTGATTGTGAACCGCCAGTACCGGATTTGGATGCTCTTGTTGAGAAGTTGAACAGTTCGAACAATCTCCGATCCTTTGTAGTTGCCATCAGAAAACACTTCAAGAAACTGGTGCAGAAGTGATGCAGATATTGAAATATATTACCCTCTGTGTGACTGTGAGTGCGTGTGTGTATGTATGTGTGTATGCATGTATGAAGGCATGTATTCACTGAATTTGAATAATAATAATTTGGGAGAAAAAAGCCTTGTACATGTAGCAGCATTTCAATTTACAATTTGTTTTTCTTATGAGAAGACAACAACTGCATGAAATACCCCATTTTGTTATGAAAGAAAGAGCAAGTCAAACCAGTGGTTATTATGTAGATAATGTATTAAAGGCACAGTAAGCCTCCCGTAAACCATCACAGATACTGTCAGGCTTTTACACACAGTACAAACACCCTTCCATTTGAACGCTCACCAAACGGGAACATCTTAGTTGCCCTACATAAAGAGCGAGCAATTTTCAAAGAATTAATTTTGCGGATTGTGTCAGAGACAATCGGACCGTGGTGCGTTTTGGCGCTAAACCTAACTTTTAAAATCTAAATAATAAATTGACAGCTTGTTTAACAAACATTCTTAGATCATAAAAGAATTCTTTTTTCATCAAGACAAGATCAGTACAATTCGAAGTTTTGACAGTTTGAACAAAGAAAAGCCCGGAAGCAGGGTCACGCAAGGTCGTGGTTCTCGTAGCAGACGACGGTTTATACCTATCGCAAGTTCCTTGGAACAGTCAAAAGCCATCGCTAGAGTTTTTGTGAACCACAGCCGTTTGTTTCGTGCATAGTCAGAGGTACTTAATAACGTGCTATTGCAGATAAGCTCACAGCGAGTCGCATTCAAATTACTAACTGACGACTACATTGTGAAAAAGGGAAACTTGATCACACGGGTTTACTGTAAGATAAACCACGCAAAAATAAATTCTTTGAAAATTGCTCGCTCTTTACGGAGGGCACCTAGGATGTTCCCGTTTGGTGAGCGTTCAAATGGAAGGGTGTTTGTACTGTGTGTAAAATGCCTGACAGTATCTGTGATGGTTTACGGGAGGCTTACTGTGCCTTTAAGTAATGATTTAGCATTTATATTATGTGAAGAACCATGTCTTGTTTTCTGCTACATGTAGTATGCCAATGATAAATAAATGCATTTGACTTCACTTGTATCTGTGTACTATTTGCAATAGTTTGGTGTCTGTGTCTGTTGATTGCACTTATGTGCGTCTTGAAAAAAGACATAAGCAGAAAGCAGTGCACACACATACATGAATAGAAAGAAAAACAAGTCGTGTAAAGCAAAATGAATACATTTAGTCAATCTGTCAAACTCACAGAATGAAACTGAACGCACTGCATTTTTTCACCAAAACAATAGCTTTGTTGATCCGGCTGATCGCTTGAAGTGACAAGCCAGTATAGTGCAGTATGTCTATCGAGCGCACTTTTCTTTATTCTTTTGAACTTTCTGAGCTTGGTTTTCATCCTAACAACAAATATGTACATGTATGTATATATTTTTTAAACATGACTCATTTGATTCTGCCACATATGCATGCATATCCTTATAGTAAAAAAAAGAAAAGCAAGATCATACACTGACGTCAGATATACTTTTTCATTGGAAGAAAATAATGTTTATTGGAATTACAAGAATTGAATTTGACACTCATTCATCTGGAACTGCAAATAACATTCGTATATTAAGCTTTCAGTATTTTGAAAAATAGGCTTGGATTCAAGTTGTTTCACTCAAGTCAACTGAACAAAAAACAAGTCGCGTAAGGCGAAATTACAACATTTAATCAATCTCATCTGTCGAACCCACAGAATAAAACTGAACGCACTACATTTTTTTCACCAAGACAAAACAGCTTTGTGATCACAGTTTAACTTCGTCGAAGATTACTTGGCCAAAATTTAAACCAATTTCATTGAAAAATGAGAGCGTGACAGTGCCGCCTCAACTTTTACAAAAAGCCGGATATGACATCAAAGACATTTATCAAAAAAAACCGTCTAGAGATATACTCAGAAACTCTCATGTAAAATTTCATAAAGATCGGTCCAGTAGTTTATCTGAATCGCTCTATACACACACACATACATACACCAAACCCTCATCTCGATTCCTAGTCAACATATACTATATATGATATAGTAAGGTCCCTGACCAAATGTAACAAGTCGTGTAAGGCGAATTTACTACATTTAGTCAAGCTGTCGAACTCACAGAATGAAACTGAATGCACTGCATTTTTTCACCAAGACCGTATAGCATCGTCCGTCAGAGTCGCCTGCTCGTGGAAAAGGCAGTGAAATTGACAAGCCAGAAAAGCGCGGTAGTGGTTGCGGTGAGCAGGATAGCACGCTTTTCTGTATCTCTATTCTTATTAACTTTCTGAGCTTCTTTTTAATCCAAACATAGCATATCTATATGTTTTTGGAATCAGGAACCGACAAGGAATAAGATGAAATTGTGTTTAAATCGATTTTGGTAATTCAACTTTAATCATACTTTTCATATTTTTTATGTTCTGAGCGGCTTGTTTTTAATCCGAATATAACATATCTATATGTTTTTGGAATCAGCATATAATGAAGAATAAGACGAAATTATTTTTAGATCGGTTAAAAAAAAAAGTATTTTAATTACAATTTTCAGATTTGTAATGACCAAACTCATTGATTAATTTTTAAGCCTCCAAGCTCAAATGCAATACCAAAGTCCAGCCTTCGTCAAAAATTGCTTGACCAAAATGTGAATCAATTTGCTTAAAATATGGTGCCGCCTCAGCTTTCACAACTGAAAAGCCGGATATGACGTCATCAAAAACATTTATCAAAACAAAAAAAATGGTCTGGGGATATAATACGTGCAGAAACTCTCATGTAAAATTTCATGAAGATCGGTCCAGTAGTTTTCTCTGAAGCGCTCTACACATACATATATCCATACATACACACATACACCACGACCCTCATCTTGATTCCCGTCTGTGTTAACTGAACATTTAATCAAAACTTGACTAAATGTAACAAGTCGCGTAAGGCGAAAATACAATATTTAGTCAAGTAGCTGTCGAACTCACAGAATGAAACTGAACGCAATGCCATTTTTCAGCAAGACCGTATACTCGTAGCATCGTCAGTCCACCGCTCATGGCAAAGGCAGTGAAATTGACAAGAAGAGCGGGGTAGTAGTTGCGCTAAGAAGGATAGCACGCTTTTCTGTACCTCTCTTTGTTTTAACTTTCTGAGCGTGTTTTTAATCCAAACATATCATATCTATATGTTTTTGGAATCAGGAACCGACAAGGAATAAGATGAAAGTGTTTTTAAATTGATTTGGACAATTTAATTTTGATAACAATTTTTATATATTTAATTTTCAGAGCTTGTTTTTAATCCGAATATAACATATGTTTTTGGAATCAGCAAATGATGGAGAATAAGATAAACGTAAATTTGGATCGTTTTATAAATTTTTATTTTTTTTTTACAATTTTCAGATTTTTAATGACCGAAGTCATTAATTAATTTTTAAGCCACCAAGCTGAAATGCAATACCGAAGTCCGGGCTTTGTCGAAGATTACTTGACCAAAATTTCAACCAATTTGGTTGAAAAATGAGGGCGTGACAGTGCCGCCTCAACTTTCACGAAAAGCCGGATATGACGTCATCAAAGACATTTATCAAACAAGAAGAGCAAACGCTCGATCGAGTCACTTTCGCAGTTCTGAATATTATATGAGGCATCAGATGGACAGGAAGAAATTGCTATTCACAACACAATGAGTCACGTTCACATAAAATTTGAGCCCGGTCACTTTTATAGTTTCCGAGAAAAGCCCAACGTTAAGTTGTGTGTTGCCGAACAGAAAAGGCTAGTTATCTCCCTTGTTTTTCTGATAACGTTCGTAAAAGGCTACAGATGTAAATACTTTGATGTAAAGAATAATCCTACAAAGTTTCAATCACATCCGATGAACTTTGTCAAAGATATAAAATGTCTAATTTTTCCTTTGACGCTGACCTGTGACCTTGAAAAAGGTCAAAGGTCAACGAAACCATCGTTAAAGTGTAGAGGTCATTGGAGGTCACGACTAAACAAAATATGAGCCCGATCGCTTTGATAGTTTCCGAGAAAAGATATAAAATGTCTAATTTTTCCTTTGACGCTGACCTGTGACCTTGAAAAAGGTCAAAGGTCAACGAAACCATCGTTAAAGTGTAGAGGTCATTGGAGGTCACGACTAAACAAAATATGAGCCCGATCGCTTTGATAGTTTCCGAGAAAAGTCCAACGTTAAGGTGGTGTCTACGGACGGACGGCCGGCCGGACAGACTAACACTGACCGATTACATAGAGTCACTTTTTCTCAAGTGACTCAAAAAATGAAAAAACGTTCGGGGATTTCATACCCAGGAACTCTCATGTCAAATTTCATAAAGATCGGTCCAGTAGTTTAGTCTGAATCGCTCTACACACACACACAGACACACAGACACACGCACATACACCACGACCCTCATCTTGATTCCCGTCTGTGTTAACTGAACATTTAATCAAAACTTGACTAAATGTAAAAAGGAATAGAAGCGAAAAGTAAAAACTTACAACAATTATACTGCAGCAAATAAGCATGCATGTCTCTGGCTGATGATAGCTTGAAGCTGAAGAGTACAGATAGAAGTAAGAACTAATAAATTGGCTTTTGAAACTGAAAGCAAGAGAGGATACAATTCAGCTCTAATCAAGTTCATCTTTAATTTCACTGGATAATGTCCCCTGATGCGCTTGTGTGTCTCCCAACCGTCCTACCCATAGATATAATCTTTTTAAGCTTTTTCTATGTTCCTACCCAAGTCTCCCATGCGTGCCCCTATAAAAGGCCGCGCCTGCGAGCTGTACATGTACCTAAAAGGAAAATATTCCTGTGAGGACGTTAAGGACCCCCTATTTGGGGTATCTGGCTTAATTACTTCATTCACTGTGCTGTACAGTGCACAAAAGAATCTTTTCAAGTTATTTTGGCGTGCTTTAGAGAGAAGTGACAGGTTCAAGGTTTGCAGTTAGACGGCTGAGCACTTGTGACAACCGCTCGGGCTTAAATTCTATTGGCTGTGCAGTTGGGAGACATGCATGCACATCAGTCAGGGGACAGTCACTGATAATTAATATTTTATCCAGGGGAATTAAAGATGGACCGGTGCTGAATTGCACCCCCTCTTTATTTCAAAAGCTCAGTAGTAATTAAATTTATCAGTAGGCTATACCCTTCAACTGTTACGTATTTTGCTTTGCTTCTAGGCTGCATAATATATACCCCTTACCATTTTAAAAACAGATTAAAAGTTATGAAAATGATCATTACGACCAATGTCTGCTCGTGAGTGTGTGTGTTCAGAAACATGTTTGCATCAAAAAAAAGTTTTATGTCAAGGAACAAAAACTGGAGCAATATTATTTTGACCAGACTACATCTGCAGAAAGTCAAAGTGGAAGTTACAATGTCAATGATAATGAAAGTCGCCGAGAAAATTACCACAACAACGACAACAACAATAATAACTTTGGTGATAACAATGATGATAATAATGATGCTAATAATAATAGTGTAATTACATCACACATAAGGCGCTTTAAAATTAAGTTCTCTTCAGGTCATTTTTAGTTTTACACGGGCTGCAGACACATAATCGTCACGAAAAGCCCCGGATAACGTGACGTCACGATTATCCGTGCTCGTGGAGGTCAGGGTCTACGAGACGAAAGTACGCGAAACAGAACTTTCCCATTCACAATGTCGCATTCAACGATGTTGAGATCGCTTTCGCAGCAGTTGTTGCGGAATAATAAGGTAATTATTTAAACCTTTGCTTTTGCGAAAAATGTTGCGAACGTTTATGTAGAAATTGACATCGGTACACCGGCGTTCGGTTGGGTGCACCCACACCTTCACTGCTTCAGGCTTCACTCAAAACGTCGTGTCGACTTGACGGACTATGTCTGCTGCCGTCTGTTTTTGCCAGCTAGATTGTTTATTTTCTCTGAATTTGATCTAAATCAAATAGAATGCAGTTGCTGAAAAGGAGCTGGAGTATTTTATAACAAATAAACGCCGTTTGCGAAGTATTCACGTATAGTTGATCCAATGCAAGACCTAACAAGAAACGATGAAGGTCACTTCCACAGGGGCGTCTGCACGCCGTGGATCGTGTAACTCTGCATTTGCGCCACCGCAACTTTTTATCGCTTCACGCCGACGAAGAGGCAAGCTGCAAGGTAGGTCTCTCACAGAAAATGAAAATTTGTAGGACTTTCAGGCATCATCTAGATTCTTCATTAGTACATTTTAAAGAAGTATATACTCAAGATCTAAGGTACGTGCTTTTTTAGTCGAAATGTCAGGTTTCGGCAGTTCAGAAGTCCGATTTCTGCTGGAATTGTAGCTGAAATTGCACGATTTGTCCCTTCCTTCGTAACTTCAACGAAACAGGACTAGTTGATGCATTCCCGTGATGATATCCTGTGAGCTAAACATGTCCTTTGTATTCTTGATGAATGCTGTTGCACAATTTTGTCTTTGGGTGACGCACGCGGCAAAAGAAAACACAAACAATTAGACTTCATGTTATACGCCACCGATGCTTCGTGTAATTCGCCACCGCAATTTCACGTCTTGGATGTTATTCGCCACCGCAACTGTCTAATGAATTGCATAATATGTTGAAGAGTTCAGTGATTCTGTCACTTCCAATTGAAAATATTGATTTGGAGTTGTTCAGTTCAGTGTATAGTTCAGCTTTTGTAGAACACGTTTCTGAGACGCACCTGGCGGCGTTTCACTCCCACATTCTTCTTTCCCGAAAAACGTCACGTCTGTCAGAAGCGTTCTTTTCTCTTCCAGCGTCAAACTGATGAGTTTTTGTGTTGACGTTGGTAATAGGAATGACTGAATTTTACAATTATTTCACACACATAAACACCAACGAAGCTTAAGAATTTTAGAATTATGTGGTATTTGGCCCCACAATGTTTTTAACAGGAGCGTTCCAGGCCCAGTTTCAGACTCAAGTGACCGCAAATCAAACAGGAAGAGGTAGGTTCCATATTGTCAAACTTAGTGATTTCAGCCACTGAGTGTTTATTGCTAGAATGCGCTCTTCAATCACATATGCTTATACAATAACTTTTCTGACGGGATACGAGTGGTTTGGTTGCAGATGGATTTGGAACAGTCCGGGCAAACCATTGACAGCTTCCTTGATGTCAGTGATGTGGTAGAAGTTACTACTCGACCACCAGTGACTTCGAAACCGCAGAAAAAGAAGTCAGAGCAAAAGCAGTGTTTATGCCCAGAATGTGGGGAAACATATAAACACCAACGAACATTAAGAAACCACAGGCTCTTCCATCACACAGAGGGTGGGGGTCCAAGGGTTACCTGTGGGATGTGCAAAAAACCATTCACGAGGTCTGCAGACCTCCAGTCACATGTAAACAAACAGCACATCGGGCAAAAACCTTTCGACTGCTCCAAGTGCCACAAAAAATGTGCGTGCAAACGCAATGCAAACCCAAACCGCCACACATGTGTGCAAATCACTAAGTAGGGCCTACGCGTGTGATGTCTGTGGCAAAGAGTATAAACACAAATCAACACTCAAGGCTCACACCAACACACACACACACACACACACACACACACACACACACTTGCTCACTCCTGCCCAAGAAGAAGAAGAAAAAGAAGAAGAAATACTACAGTTTGATTTGTCAACTCATGGTGCCTTTAAATCCTTTGCATAGGCAAGATCACGCCACGCCCCTGAGTTTAAAACTTGCAGCACTAAAGTTAAAATGCTCCTATCAATTGCTGTCAGTTTTGTGACAAAAATAAAGGTTTAAATGCCTCCACGATGTTGATGCGTTTGAAAATAACAATTTGCGTAGTGCGGTGGCGAATAACAAAAAATGCGGTGGCGAGTTACATCTAACATTGAATTGATGCGGTGGCGAATTACAGAGAGTTGTTGACACTCTGTTTTTATCTGCTTCTTGCAAAGTATATATGGAACTATATACAGAGAAACTACACGTGGAGATTCATAAAACATTAAAGTTATCAGTGAACATGTCCAAGAATAACCAGTAATCTCCGTTTTGTTGCATTTGACGCAGAAACTGAAAATATGACCAAAACATGGGGAAACGAGAAGAAAAACAGATCGTCACGATCACCAGGGCCATCAAAGCATCAAAAAATATATACAGAAATATAGCTAAGGATATAAGTATGTGAAATGCAACACTTGAGAACATGCTGAGTGCCTAGCATTCTAACAATTTAATTTATCATTCGAGAGATCTACCTCGCAGCTTGCCTCTTCGTCGGCGTGAAGCGATAAAAAGTTGCGGTGGCGCAAATGCAGAGTTACACGATCCACGGCGTGGTCTGTACGGCCTTGCCGGACAACTGCAGACAAATATTTCAAACATTTTAAAAAGTTGTACGTTGAACGTGACTTACAGGAAGATGGGGTTATAGTGAGGAGTTTACAAAATGAAGAAAAGGTAGGACCATTGAAAAACAAATGTCAATCAAGCCTTAAGAATGAAGTCACAATAAGCAATTACTTTTGTCACTTGTGCTGAATCAGCCTAGTTGGTCACTAATTAAAATGGTTCTGTTGTCAGTTTTATAGTTGCGGGTACAGCTAGATAAGAGTGTTTCGATCATTATGCTTGCTCATGTCACGAAAACAACAACAAAAAAGTCAGCATTTTGCCACAAAAGTCTAGCACCTTGCTGAAGGTATAATTAGTTACATTACACTACAGTAACAGATTGGACATGTAATTTTACACGGTGCTACGCCTGCAAGGGGTCCTCGACCAATATAGCCCACCCGTCTCTAGCGTCCATTCTCCTCTAGAGACGGCAAGCAAAGAATATGAGCGACCATTTTCTGCTACGTAGACGTACCTGATAAGAGATCCCTCGATCGCGGGCGACATGCGATGTTCTGGTCTGTATATAATAAAGTCAACTGCGATCTTTCGTAAGTGAAGAATCTGCACGTCATTTCCATTGCGTCATTCATTCTCTGTGTTAATTACGTCTACTGTCTTGGTTTACGCAAACCTCTTGATTGTCTCAGTTTCTCTTACAATTCCTCCCCGTTTTATCAAAGACCCCTTTTAATTACAAATTATTATATTCGAACCCAACTCTTACAGTTCCTCTTACAGACAGATGTAGATGTGAAACTTTTCAGCATGTGAACGGGTAACGTCATCAAATCTAGGCTTTACGTCGCGCTAGCTATTGCCAAGATCTACACGTCTTGCTGGGACAACAACGTATAGGAAAACAGATGACTGCATTTGGAACATCGGAGAAGGGTGAGCATCATCAAGACCAATTCTCCAAGACGTGTACGGGTGGTGTCAATTGTCATATTTACACATACGCGTACGGGTCTTACCTACACGTTCGCTCATCTAGAACACTGTGTTATAGAGACTAAACATGACTGCAATGTAATCCTGTTGTCCATTCCTAATCCACTCTGAATTTTATTTCCTTGCAGAATTTGCTGAGTGCAGCTGGTGTACGACAAGCATCTGCTGTCTCAGGCACAGTATGTACTATTAATATTACATATTTTATTTTTTTCATCATTTCTATCGAGGTTTGTCGTTTGCATACCTGAGCAGTGATATTGAGTGTCACGCAAAAGCACATGCTTCAGCCATGTAGACAAAAAAGATAGTCACCAGGTGTGCTTACAAAAAGAGCCAATGCAATATGTACGGACAGCATATTCACGAGTATGTACCGCTCATTTGCCTGCTAATACTAATAGCAGGTACGCATGCATTTTACATCAAACTACAGACCTCGATAGATGTAATAGATACAAAAGGTCAAGACGCACATGCAGTGTCATGGCCTGTTATATCAAAGTTTTGTTATGTAAGTTTCTCAAATCCCAGTGAAAAGCCATCTTTTGAGTTTTGTGCTGGACACTCTTGGAAGGGGACCAGCAAGTGGGATGATTCCGTACGGAAGACTTTCCAAAAGGAAGACCTTGAGGGGGAAGAAATCCCACAGTTGTGTTCGAAACAGCTCCCCCCCAAATTATGAAACTTTGAATTTGATGGACTTATGGTTTTGTGGACTTTGTCAATGTTACAGTTTGTGTCATGTAGGACATGTATACATTTGTATTTTCTGAATAAATGTATGCCTATTTTAAAAAGGTTACCCAGCAATTGAGTGTCTTTGATTGAATGCCAATGTATTCATTTATGAAGTGAAATATTGAGTAATGTGGGTTTGGCACTTTCAATTGATAATACATGTTATGCAAAATGTGAATTGATATTTTCTTCTTCTTGTTTTTTCTTTTCTGTTCTTTACAAACTTACAGTATTTCAATATTGTTTTTACAGAATCTGAAGGATGTTCTGGAAAAACTCATCCCCGAGAAACAGAAAGAAGTGGTAGAATTCCGCAAACGTAAAGGATCAGCAAAGGCTGGAGAAGTAACTGTTGACATGGTAAGCATGGACGTCTTTTGGTTTTTCATTTTTATATAGTTTGCACCAATGACATTGACAGTGTCAAAATATAAGATGTTTTGTGGCTTGTTGACAGACCAGCTTTTTTGTTGGTCCAAGGGGACCATATCGTCTTTTGTTTCATCTTTATCGACCAAGGCCGAAGGCCGCGGTTGATAAATATGAGACAAAAGGCGATATGCTCCCCGAGGACCAACAACAAAGTGCTGGTCTGACAACAAGCTACCAAACATCGTTTTTGTCATCATTTTGGTTGTGCAACAAAATGCACAATAACCCACAGGGAGACGAATTTTTAGAATCCAACTCCGGGCCACAAAGCATCGTCACAGTAGCATGAGATAACACGTCAAACTTGTATGTGACGTCAAACGTAGCTTGTTGACGCTTTTCTTCCAGTCTGAAAATGTACAGAGCTGCGATCATACCTGTGAATTCAGTAAGTGTTGAGCATATTTCTTTTCTTTTAAGTGTTTATGACTTTTCGTTGTGGATTTTGCGATTACAGAGATAAGTTGCAAATTGACCATGAGTCGCCGCGGTAACTATCAACATTGATTGGGTCTTTGAGAGTGAATGCTTACAATCGTTGTCCTTGGAAACACAAATCCAAAGCCACGATGGTTCCACACATCAAACAATCAGCCCGATTGGCTTTTACTTTGACAATCCACGTTTCACATGAAAGCTCAAACCCATTCACCACCTCGAGTTATTGCATTGGGAACATGAGATTTATTTACCAGGTGTTTGTGAATGAAAACTCGTGAAAATGATGACAAACATGTATACTCAGCTCTCCTTCTTAATTTTGATCATGCAAACCCTAAGAGAACAGCAGTAGTATGAAATTGTGGCTAGTGTTCATTAATTCATTACAGCACCAAGTCTGGAGAGTCATTAAATTACATATTCTTACCGCAATTATCATAAATGCATTGACCTCAAAACCCCCCGCGGGTTAGGGGGAAGAATTTACCCGATGCTCCCCAGCATGTCGTAAGAGGCGACTAACAGATTCTGTTTCTCCTTTTACCCTTAAGGGGGGACAGGGTAGGCAAGCACTTTTTTTTTTTATTTTGGAAACAGCTTGCTGCTTGTTTGATTTTTGCAAGCAGAATAACCTAATTAAGGGAAACCATTTTAAATTTTGAGTGAAAAGCAATTTTGGGGGGTTTTATTCACCAAAATGTGAGAAAAACGTTATAAAATGTGCTTTTTTTAAAATGTTGCAGTTTGTGAACCAGTGCATGTTTTGATCCAATTTTTCTTCTTTGCAGCAATATGTGTGTGTTTAATAATTCTGTGTATCGAAAAGCATTTCTAAGCAATATATTATTTTAATTTAGCATTTTCAGTTACCGGTTCAGTTCTGATAAGAAAAATACATGAAATCCTAACTGTCAGACTCATAAAAACCCAACCAATGCACTGAACTCTTATTCCATACACAGAACTGATGCTGTACAACTCATAAACAACATATACAAAAACTGAACAAATCCATCAAGCCTTTCAAAAGTTGCAACATTTTAATTGTAGCGTTTTGTCTGAAAATTACATTCAGAGAAAACAGCATTTTAAAGATTTGAACCAGTACATAAAAAAAACAGTAGCACAGTGCACCCTGAATTCATATGTTTTTATCAGAATGACCACTTTACTATGTAGGGAAAAGGATTTGACAATCAAATTATCAGGATTTTTTTATATACATCATATGAAAACAACCATCTTTCTTTGTACCGATATGAAAACATGAATCAGAACCAAACTGTCAGACTCATAAAAACCCAACCAATGCACTTAACTCTTATTCCATACACAAAACTGACGCTTTACAAATCATAAACAACATAAACAAAAATGAAACAAATCCATCAAGCCATTCAAAAGTTGCAACATTTTAATTACAGATGTTTGTCTGAAAATTACATTCAGAGAAAACAGCATTTGAAAGATTCCAACCAGTACCTCAAACTAGTAGCACAGTGCAGCCTGAATTGATATGTTTTTATAAGAATAACCACTTTACTATGATGGGGAAATGATTTGACGATCAAATTATCCAGATTTTTTTTAAAAAATCATTTGAAAACTCATCTATGTTAGTGCAGATATGAATCAAAACGAAACTGTCGGACTCATAAAAACACAAGGAATCCACTGTATTCTTATTCCATGCACAGAAATGGTGCTTCACAGATCATAAACAACATATACAAAATTGGAACAAATCCATCTTGCCATTCAAAAGTTACAACATTTTAATTACCACATTTTGTCTCAAATTACATGTAGAGAAAACAGCATGTAAAAGAGTCTCACTAGTACCCCGGTAAACTAGTACCACAGTAGAGCTTAAATTAATGGGGTGGTTTTTTTTTTAACCAGAATAACACTTTAACTATGAAGGGGAAATGATTTGATAATCAAATTATCAGATTTTTTTGATTTAAAAAAAAATCATATGAAAACATTAAAAAAGTCAATTATCTGTGTTTGTGCTGATATGAAAATATTGATCAGAACCAAACTGTCAGACTCATAAAAACCCAACGGATGCACTGATTTCTTATTCCATTGCATAGAAATGATGCTTCACAAATCATCAACAACATTACATAATTATATATACACAAATGGAACAAAGCTATCAAGCCATTCAAAAGTTGCAACATTTTAATTACAGTATTTCTGTGCTCAATCCTAACACTGCAGCAAATTTCTGTAAAGCTGAATGTCCCTTTCCATGTACCAACATGGTCATACGCAGATTATTTAAAATGCAACTTTACCACCCGAAGCGTTGCAAACACCGGGAGAAGAGTAAACAACTGCAGACTTGAATGGACACTCATATGCACTCCAGATGCAGGGCCTGTGCAAATCCTTGGGCTGATGCATCACCTTCTTTCATAATCAGACTGCTATCAGACAAGCATTCAGTACAGGATATAGACCTTTCAGCAATAGATTGAGCTGATCAATGTTGACAAAAGCCCAACACATGTCAGCGGAGTGACGTTGCACAGTACCAGTATCCATATCTGCTTGTGATGGGTCAGAAGATGGCAAAGTATCTGTATCTTCTTATGGTTGGTCAGAAGATGGCAAAGCTGATGTTTCTGCTGTGGAAGAGGGTAGTTCCGGTTTAGCAAACTTTTCCATCAGGTCAATCTTTCTCCTCGCTGCCACCACAGGAGGACTGGCTCTCCCCTTGCTCCAACCTAATAAATACACAAACACTGATTTAATATTTGATACAACTGTCCATGGTTTTTGTTTGTAATAAGCTGCAAAATTTAATACTCAATATAAACGTCAACAAGTGCTTGTACTTTATTTTGCAAATGACCATGTTACATGGGGTGTACCTCAACTTTTTGGCTAGGCCGGTAAATCAGAAATCCCAATCAGCCCCCAACCACTGAACCAGGCGGGTTTTCTTACAACCACCTCAGCGGCTCGTACCCACATATGTCGGTTGACGAACACACACACACACACAAAAGACATTCATTAATTGGCCCCTATCACAAAATTTACATGTCAAGTTTACTATGGGATTTGAGTAACCACACAATCACATACACACAGGAACTAATACTGAAACTAGCTGAATTATTTTCTTTCTTTCTTTCTTTTCATATTTTTCTTTTAAAATTAATTTATTTCATCACACTTGCTATGTATTTGCTTGTTTCTTGTCTGTTGTCTGTTTTGTGTGTGTTCTGTGTGTGTGTATACATTTTCAGATTTCCTAAACCTAGCACTGTTTGCAGGTGATCTTTATGCTTTTGATTCATGAGTTGCATCCCCAGTCCTTTAGTTAAATTGGATCTATTTTTTTATTCCTTAGTTAATGGAAAAGATTTGACAACAATATTGCTGTCAATGATAGGTTGGTCAGCCATGCTGGTGTAAACCAATCCTTCAGAATTAGAGAACGCTCTCTAGTAGGGTACTTATTTTCCTACGGTCAATGACCAGAAACAGAAACTGTGTCAGTCGTACATCGCTCAGATGCTGCTTCTCAGTTTGACCCCAGACAAAGAATAATGATGACATGTTACACCATAGTAAGCTCTCAAGGACTGGCCAGCGAAGAACAATAAAATAGGGGTTGTGAAGACGATATCACAGAGATGATCGAGGGAGGGAGGGAGGGGGGGGGGGGGGATGCGGCGGCGGCATGGTCAGTAAATTTGATCAAGAAACACGCAAAATACTTCAGACACAAACTGTTTATCATTTACCTGCAAACCCTAACACATTCTTACAACAACAACAACATAACAATGTGCAATAAATCACGTTGTCAAACAAACAAGATCGAAAAGAGAAAGAAGCAAAACCCACCTCGTCGAGTCAAGAATCTTAGAATGTCGTCTGCTTCAATACGATAATGTTGGTTCATTTCGGAGTGTTGTTACTTCCTTCTGCTGTTCGCTGCTGCTGGTTCATCTTTCTCTGATATTTCTTGCCACTATGCCGAACATTTCCAATGTTAGGGTTGTTCTCCGCAGCTCAAAACTTTGAAAAATGCTGCTGAATCGGTGAAAACGTCATGGATTTGTTGACACCGGGGGACTAATAAGTTGTCTACTGCGCTTGCGCCAAATGCCTTTGACCTACATATATTTGCATATATTAATTCCGGGGTTTCGGTTGGAACGGATTCTCTCTCTTTGTGCCTATGTCAACGGAAATTCCCCAACGGTGATGACGTCATCTTGAAGAACGGAAATTTCCACACAGTTTGAACAGCGAAGGGTCATGTCATGTGCGCACATTTACCAGCACGGAGTATCCAAAGTTGACCATTTTTTCGATTTTTTTGATAAAACACAGACAAAAACAACAAAACATCGGTTTGAAAATGGTTTTATTTACATGAATACATGTCTAAAATGACAAAAGCAGATTATTGAATGCATTCCAGGATGTTCAAAGGTGTGAAAAATGCAACAACCCCAAAAAGGTGTATGAGACCAAAAATAACTCATTTTGCCTACCCGGTCTGCCCTTAAGTCCTTTGTACTGGAAACTTGCATTCTCCCAGTAAGGTCGTATTATTGTACTACGTTGCAAGCCCCTGGAGCAATTTTTTGATTAGTGCTTTTGTGAACAAGAAACAATTAACAAGTGGCTCTATCCCATCCACCCCCCCCCCCCCCCCCCCCCCTCTTTCCCCGTCGCGATATAACCTTGAACGGTTGAAAATGACGTTAAACACCAAATAAAGAAAGAATTGACCTCAATCTCACATGCTAGATGTCGAAAAACTACTCAAATTACCTGCCATTGAAAGGGTGGTAACCAAGCTAAAAACAGACGCCATAGCCGTTGCTATGCCCTGAACCCACTTGGTTACCCATAACCCACCGCGCACCACGTGAGCGCCGGCATCCGGAATAATCATTCTCGACTTTCGACGACACACGTAAGACGTGCGGAATTTGACTGCTCACTTGGCTTTCCCTAGCCCTCGTCTTTGTGATGATTCGGGCGCGTGGGAGCCTTTACCTGTTCGCCTTTTGGTGAGACCTGTCCTTTTTATATTTAGTCAAGTTTTGACTAAATATTTTAACATCGAGGGGGAATCGAAACGAGGGTCGTGGTGTATGTGCGTGTGTGTGTGTGTGTGTGTGTCTGTCTGTCTGTGTGTGTGTGTGTGTAGAGCGATTCAGACTAAACTACTGGACCGATCTTTATGAAATTTGACATGAGAGTTCCTGGGTATGAAATCCCCGAACGTTTTTTTCATTTTTTTGATAAATGTCTTTGATGACGTCATATCCGGCTTTTCGTGAAAGTTGAGGCGGCACTGTCACGCCCTCATTTTTCAACCAAATTGGTTGAAATTTTCGTCAAGTAATCTTCGACGAAGCCCGGACTTCGGTATTGCATTTCAGCTTGGTGGCTTAAAAATTAATTAATGACTTTGGTCATTAAAAATCTGAAAATTGTAAAAAAAAATAAAAATTTATAAAAACGATCCAAATTTACGTTTATCGTATTCTCCATCATTTGCTGATTCCAAAAACATATAAATATGTTATATTCGGATTAAAAACAAGCTCTGAAAATTAAATATATAAAAATTAAGAGGTCTGTGTGTGAAGAGTAAGAATGTGCTTGGGCGGGTGGTGAACACATGTGGTAAGATTGTGGGGGTGAGACAGGAAGGATTGACTGTGCTGTATGAACGACGTGTGGTGCGAAAGGCCCGTTGCATCATCCAGGATAGTAGTCATGTGCTCGCTCACCACTTTGAGGTCCTGCCCTCAGGACGTCGCCTCCGCACTCCCAGATTCCGCACGCTCAGAACTAACTGGCTTTTTAAATACCTAAGTTAATTAGCTCATTCGCTGCGCGTCGGAACTGGAATTCCGACACCTGTGTTTAGCGTTGGCTGCGTGCCGGCACTTGAGTTCCGACGGATATCACGAATTTTTAACGGTGTAAACGGTCCTGCTGACCAAGGGAAACAACCCCTGCAATGAACTTCTATCTGTCTACAGTGGTACCATTCACTGTAAACAGTTCCTTCCCTTAAATTGTTGGGATTAATAAAAATTTTGTTGACGGTGTGCGACCCACGTGTTTTGACTTTTCCAAGATGGCGGATCGTTCTGCTGAGACGTAGTAACTTGAAAAGAGTGCTAGAACGTGTTATTCAGTACGGTTCTGATCTTGACCTCAGTGATGATGATAGTGGAGATGATATTTTAGATTCTGGTGACGATTTTGTGCCAATGGACGATCATTTGGGTGATGATTCGGGCAAAAGTATGATGAACCCATGACGTAGAAAGTTTTTTTGTTTTGCTTCAAATTGGATATTTTGCGTGGATATGAAGACAACAAAAGGTATGTACTTTCAAATGTTTCATATATTTTCTAAAAGAGTAAGTTTCAAACTTTGCAAAAACATAAGGTATGTAAGGTTATCTTGTGTTGTTGATTTTTAATATTTTTTTCAAAATGGCTCTAAATCGCGCGTTGGCAGGGAACACAGGGGAAATTTAGCTGCGCAGCGAATGAGTTAGAACTAGTATGTGTACCGGTGAACATATGCACTGATTTCTGTGATGAATGAATGTGATAACCCTCGAATGACTAGTCCTGTGATAAATATTGTTCAATGACATATCTAGTCCTGTGATAATGATAGTTTTTAGCGTTAAACTTTTAACCTATTTGGAATCATGTTACTATTCCTGTTAGTGTACATATGCGTGCGCGAGTGTAGTATGCTTCGTATGGTATTTTTATCTGTTGTCTTATTATTTGTTTTGTCTTTTAATGTGCACCACACTGAAATTTCTCTGTATGAGATAATAAAGTATTCGTATTCGTATTCGTATTCGTATTATGATCAAAATTAAATTGTCCAAATCAATTTAAAAACACTTTTATCTTATTCCTTGTCGGTTCCTGATTCCAAAAACATATAGATATGATATGTTTGGATTAAAAACACGCTCAGAAAGTTAAAACAAAGAGAGGTACAGAAAAGCGTGCTTTTTCTTAGCGCAACTACTACCCCGCTCTTCTTGTCAATTTCACTGCCTTTGCCATGAGCGGTGGACTGACGATGCTACGAGTATACGGTCTTGCTGAAAAATGGCATTGCGTTCAGTTTCATTCTGTGAGTTCGACAGCTACTTGACTAAATATTGTATTTTCGCCTTACGCGACTTGTTGTTGAATTGATATGTTGTGTTAGCTGCTTGTTTACAGCCGCTTTAGAAATTTACTTTTCTAAGTGGACTACGGTGTTCGGCCTTTCAGCTTTTCCAAAGATGGCCGATAGCAAGCAGTAACTTAGTGCGGGGCAGGGAGTGAATCAGCTGCTAGCCTTTTCTTAGAAACCTCTGTGCGGGTCGTCGACCCTTCGAGTAGCACTTCTTTTGTGGTAGCTATTCGGGTGGATAAGGTTTCGTTTTTTTTCTCCCTAGCCCCCATCTCCTCTTAAGTGTTTGCGGGGGACTTAACGATTATAATGATATATGTGTTTTTATTTCTCAGCTGTTTCAGGCACGATCGGCGGTTCCCGCCCTCTTATTCTTCAGCTTTGCACCGTGGTCTGGTGCAAATGACCAGTTCGGTTCAGCCCTTTCTGCCTCTAGTAGTACTGGGTTGTTCACGAGCACTCTCTCCGTAGGGAGAGGGGGCCTGCTCCCCGCCTGCTTTTGTCCGCTCACCTTGCTTTTAGCACAGCTGAATCGGGCATGCAGCCCCCTTACCGTGAGGATAGGGGAGTGGGGGGGCATGGTAAGTCACGGCCTGGGCTTGTTCCCACTCTGCCTCAATGGGGGCAAGGGGCTGTGTCAGCTTCCCACCCTTTCCCGCCCTCCGGGCGCGTTCGGGTGGGAGCGGTATCAGCGACCCACCCTTTCCCGCCCACCGGGCAGGATCGGGTGGGGGCTGGAGCAGCGTTCCACCCTTTCCCTCCCTCTGGGCTGGATCGGGTGGGCGCTGTTAGACTGTCTTCACAGTCTGTGCCTCTATTGTCCTGGCCTGACAATCGCCCTCCTCCCCCATCGGGGTGGGTGAGCGGTGGGCTACAGGACTACAGCAGGTGGACGGGTGGGGGCGGCAGTTTTCGCTCCCGTCTCGCACTCGTCTTACCCCTCTCTGGGGCTGTTTTCTGCTGTGACTGCCCACCCTTTCCCGCCCACTGGGCAGGATTGGGTGGGGGATGTATCAGCGTCCCACCTTTTCCCGCCCGCTGGGCAGGATCGGGTGGGGACTGTAGCAGCGTTCCACCCTTTCCCTCCCTCTGGGCTAGATCGGGTGGGCGCTGTTGGACTGTCTTCACAGTCTGTGCCTTTATTGTCCTTGCCTGACAATCGCCCTCCTCCCCCATCGGGGTGGGTGAGCGGTGGGGCTACAGGACTACAGCAGGTAGACGGGTGGGGTTGGCCGTTTTCGGTCCCTTCCTCACTCTGTCTTACGAGTTTTATTCACTGGGCCCAGTCAACCGCACAGCGGTTGGCGAACAATGGGCCTGCCTTGGCTTTGTTTGGTGGCCCCGGCCACCCTCCCTCTCGGCAGGGTGCTGTGCCTGCTTCTTCTTCTCTTCCCCTTTAGGGCAGGGGAGTGATGGTGTTTGGCAAGCGGGGTTGGAGCACGCTTTTGATTCTCCTGTCTCTCCTCCTTTGTGTGGTAACACATTGGATGGTGGCGACTCAGATTTTATCTGATGAAGAGGTGGACCATGTATCTGTCTGGCATTCCAGTCGCTCAGGTGAAGTTTTGCCTTTTTGAGTCACTTGAGAAAAAGTGACTCTATGTAATCGGTCAGTGTTAGTCTGTCCGGCCGGCCGGCCGGCCGTCCGTAGACACCACCTTAACGTTGGACTTTTCTCGGAAACTATCAAAGCGATCGGGCTCATATTTTGTTTAGTCGTGACCTCCAATGACCTCTACACTTTAACGATGGTTTCGTTGACCTTTGACCTTTTTCAAGGTCACAGGTCAGCGTCAAAGGAAAAATTAGACATTTTATATCTTTGACAAAGTATCTCGGAAACTATCAAAGCGATCGGGCTCATATTTTGTTTAGTCGTGACCTCCAATGACCTCTACACTTTAACGATGGTTTCGTTGACCTTTGACCTTTTTCAAGGTCACAGGTCAGCGTCAAAGGAAAAATTAGACATTTTATATCTTTGACAAAGTTCATCGGATGTGATTGAAACTTTGTAGGATTATTCTTTACATCAAAGTATTTACATCTGTAGCCTTTTACGAACGTTATCAGAAAAACAAGGGAGATAACTAGCCTTTTCTGTTCGGCAACACACAACTTAACGTTGGGCTTTTCTCGGAAACTATAAAAGTGACCGGGCTCAAATTTTATGTGAACGTGACTCATTGTGTTGTGAATAGCAATTTCTTCCTGTCCATCTGATGCCTCATATAATATTCAGAACTGCGAAAGTGACTCGATCGAGCGTTTGCTCTTCTTGTTCTCATGGGAGGTCTAAGGACGTGTCCATTAAATTTTACCTCTTGGACATCTCCTGCTATTAACTTGTCAAGGCCTTTTCTTTGCCCTCGTTAGTTTCGGCAGGACAGGTTCTTTCAGGGACATAATTAAGTCCCTCCTCCTTTAGGAGCAATATGCATTTATGAGAATTGCGGTAAAAATATGTAATTTAATCGAAAATTTCAATAATAAATTTTCATTTGATTAATATACTTTCCCAATTCTCATTGTTAATACCCTCCCATCCATCCCCGCTATTTAATTTCCTAAGGGATTTTGAGAAGTCTCGAATGATTATTCCGGATGCTGGCGCTCACGTGGTGGGTTATGGGTAACCAAGTGGGTTCAGGGCATAGCAACGGCTATGGCGTCTGTTTTTAGCTTGGTTACCACCCTTTCAAGGGCAGGTAATTTGAGTAGTTTTTTGACATCTAGCATGTGAGATTGAGGTCAATGCATTTATGAGAATTGAGTAAGTATATTAATCAATGAAAATTTATTATTGAAATTTTCGAGTATAACATAATTATGTGCAATATGTAGTAGTAATGCAGTGCAAACTATGTGAGTATGTCTCTTGTAAGTTGTAATGTGTGGATCTTTGAAACAGATGTACGGTGGAATGCGAGGCATCAAGGCTCTTGTCACCGAGACCTCAGTTCTTGACCCTGATGAAGGAATCCGTTTCCGTGGATACACTATTCCAGACTGCCAGAAGTTGTTACCCAAAGGTGCTAAAGGAGAGGAACCATTGCCAGAGGGTCTCTTTTGGCTCCTGGTCACTGGAAGCATTCCCACACAAGAGCAGGTCAAAGCCATTAGCAAGGTGAGATTTATTACACCCCCGGTATAGGGGTGTGTATAGGTTTCACTGGATGTGTTTTTGTTTGTGTGTTTGTGTTCGCATATAGATCTCAAGAATGAACGGACCGATCGTCACCAAACTTGGTGAACAGGTTCTATACATTCCTGAGACGGTCCTTACAAAAATTGGGACCAGTCAAACACACGGTTAGGGAGTTATTGGTGGATTAAGATTAAGAGTGACATATTAATGGTCAAAGGGAAATAACCTTCTCAGTTGGTGGCAGTGAGAATGGTTATTTCCCTTTGACCAACGGGGGTGTTTTTTTTACCTTTCGCAATGGACCCTGTGTTTACATTCTGACTTCTGACTTTTGACTTTTGACTTCTGACTTTTGACTTCTGACTTTTGACTTTTGACTTCTGACTTCTGACTTCTGACTTTTGACTTCTGACTTTCTCTCTTCTGACTTCTGACTTCTGGTAAGGACGGGGGTGTTTTTCCTACCTCGGAGGAATTTCTTGTTTATTTCTGATTTCAGGTACCGTACTTTCCGGGTCATAAGGCGCGACTTTTTTCCTCGAGTTCGACCCCTGCGTCTTGTATAACGAAGCGCCTAATCCGTGTATGAAATACGAAAAAAATCAAAGAGACCGCTTGAGTACCAGTCAAACAACTTGTGATAATGTATGTTTCAGCTACTAGGTACTGCCCTGCCTTTGATCTGGCCGCACACACAGATTTCCACTCTGTTAAACTCGGTCACTGACCGGTCACTGACCCCGGTGTAGGAAGTGTTTCCTCTCTCAGATATGACAGGGGAACCACCTCTCATGGCAACATCTGGGTCATTGACCCCTGGGAAGAAGGTCGTGTCTATAAACAAGGCCACCCAGCTATCACAATGCCTTTGATCTGGCCGCACACACAGAGCACACATATTTTCACTCAGTTAAAGTCGGTCACTGACCGGTCACTGACCCCGGTGCAGGAAGTGTTTCCTCTCTCAGATATGACAGGGGAACCACCTCTCATGGCAAAAACTGGGTCATTTTGGTGCGCCCTATCGGCCCCCTGCGTCCAATGGGTGACTGGATTACAATTTTTTTTTAAAAAGAAGGGGGTGCGTCTTGTATAACGAAGCGCCTTGTCACCCGGAAAGTACGGTACATCTTGGTGCAGTGACGTTGATAAAAATGTGATGTTTTTGTTAAACCTAGCATGAGGTTCCTGTTCCTGCTCCACCCACCCCCCCCCCCCCCCCACCCCACCCCGCTCTCTACAAAACTTTTTTTTGTGCTGGTGTAAGATTTATAATTTATGTTGTGAGATTTATAATTTATGTTGTGGAAGAGATCTGATGTGTTCTGTTAGTGCTAAGCAGTCTTTTAGCCAAGTCAATGATGACTCTTTAATGTGATGTAGAGTTGTCAAACAACATTTCTTTGATTATCTCTAAACATTAGTCCATACGAGCAGCTAACCTGGTGTGTGTTGGTGTTGTGAGTATCAGTCTGTTGTATGTGTTTGTTTGTGTGCTTGACTGTGCATACAGTGGTGCACTGCTAAACTATTTGTTTCTTAATATTTCCATGCATGGATGTATGTATGCATGCTAGTATTCATATATATGTGTGTGTATGTATCTATGTGTGCTCCTTGATGCATATTTTCCATTTTGAGACATTATCAATGCAAATTGTAATTTTGCATGTATCATGTTGTTGTTTGAACTTGTAAAGCGCTTTGAGTTGTGGGAAGCGCTATATAAATGTTCTGTTATTATCATTATTATTGTCAGACAATGTCACTCAGGGGCTATTTCACCGTTGGGAATTGAAAATATATCTTTTCTCGCATAAAAAAAATATGCTTTTCTCATGGAGATTTGTTACCAAGCTGTTAAAACTTGGCTTATTTATCACCTTTTATAAGGCCAAAAAAAAAAAATTGTCTGTTTAGGGTAACCCGACTGACCCTATCGATTTGGCGCCGACCCAAAAACTTTTTTTTGATTTAAAAAAAAACAAGAAAAAAAAAGAGGTAAAAATGCTAAAAAGAGACATTTGGCGTTTCTTTCTCTCCCTTTCTCTCTGTTTTATTTATACGTTAGTTTTGAAACATGTATTCATCAAATATAAGAAGTGAATGTTCAGCCAACATAGCATTTACACACACACACAAAAAAACAAAAAAACAAAAAAAACAAAAAAACCCTTCCTACCTACCGACCCTACTTTTTTTGGTCATGTTACCCTAAACAGACAATTTTTTTTTGGGGCCTAATCCTTGTTTGTTCTACAAAGTTTGGGTGACATCCATCAAATTTCAAGGTTGCGGATGTTACAGAGGAAACTCAGTTGATTTTGGACCTGGGGAAAATTGTGGAAATAAGGCCCAAATGGTTGAATGGTGTATTAGTAAACTTGCCTTTCTTTTTCTGCGTCATTGCAGGAGTGGATTGAGCGTGCTGCTCTCCCTAACCATGTGATCACCATGCTGAACAACTTCCCCAGCAACCTTCACCCAATGTCACAGTTTAGTGCT
Organism: Littorina saxatilis; assembly: GCF_037325665.1. Lineage (NCBI taxonomy): Eukaryota > Metazoa > Mollusca > Gastropoda > Littorinimorpha > Littorinidae > Littorina > Littorina saxatilis. The sequence goes on from NC_090256.1 coordinate 66,030,782, forward strand.
GCTATCACAGCCCTCAACTCTGAAAGCAAATTTGCCAAGGCCTATGCTGAAGGAGTCCACAAATCAAAGTACTGGGAGGTAAAAAGCTACTTAAAATTATTTAAAAAGAAATATTTACTGAACTTCAAAAGTCAAATCCATATTTTATTCTGTTTGTGTGGCTGGGGGTGGGAAGGTCATTTGGATGGTTGGACTGTATGTACATCTGTCAACATTTGATTTTCACTGCACATTTTTCTGTGTACCCTGTTGCAGCTGGTGTATGAAGATTCCATGGACCTGATCGCCAAGCTGCCTACAGTGGCCGCCATCATCTATCGCAACTTGTACCGTGATGGCTCCACGCCCTGCGCCATCGACAACAACAAAGACTGGAGCTGGAACTTTACCTCCATGCTCGGCTACGAGGAACCCAGCTTCACTGAGCTCATGCGTCTTTACCTCACCATCCACAGGTGATTGGCCTTAGGCGTTTGAATGTTTAGCAAGATGTTAAAATGTGGGGGTTTGTTGCGACTTGCGTTAAACGCGGCATCCTGCTCCTGTAAACCATCGTAAATGATCACAGAGACGCACATGCTTTTACATACAGAACATACATCTTTTCATTTGAACACATTCCACTCTGGGACATCCTGGCTACTCTATGGGGAAAGTCAGCTGATTCCAACAACAAAAGCACAAAAAAGCTTACTTTCCAAGGTGAGCTGTCAGCAGTACGGATTCCAACGAAAGAATGTTTGCATGTAAAAGCCTGGGGGTCTCTGTGATCATACACTGATCGTTTACAGGAGAAAGATGGTGCCTTAAATTGTTTTTGTCATGGAAATGCCCAAGATATGATTTTACAGTGAATATTGATCTCTGTATGCTTATGAAGAAAACGTTTTGTCTCACCGTGCAGTGACCACGAAGGAGGAAACGTCAGCGCCCACACTTGCCACCTGGTGGGCAGTGCGCTGTCAGACCCCTACCTGTCTTTTGCCGCAGGCATGAACGGACTGGCTGGACCGCTGCATGGGCTGGCCAACCAGGTTTGCTCTTGTTTGCATTTCATGGATTTGGTATGCTGTGCTCATTCAGTGTGAAAAATGGGTTAAAAATAAGCATGTGATTTTGATTATTGTCACGTATGTGTGAAAAGTACTTGAACAGAAGGAAGATGTCATGCTTACTACCTGGAGACTGTAAACTTGCCTAGTTTTACGGCCTGTGGCAACGTTAATGCGGTGACCTCTGCCATGATTTTGCAACTAACACAGCCTTTGACTACCAGTACGGCTACTATCTTCCTTACGGAGTCGGCTTCCATTCAAATCCTTTTCACAAATACGTGACATGTTTCTCCTCTCACTTGCCACATCATCGTTACTCCTCTGAAGTTCCTTGCAGCACTGACTTTACCACTTGCGTTGTATTGCATAATGCCACATGTGGCTTAAGGCTAAGTTAACGGCTACTACCAGTTGCTTATTCTACCTAATAAAACAGACAAATCATAAACATGAAACTATGAATGATACTGGACAGACCAAGCCAAGTCTAGAAAAACGGGAGAAGTCTTCAATTGTGTGGGGGGTTGCTGCTGTAAATGATAACATGACGAAATCTGCAGAAGACAACCAGGCCAATAAATATTTCCAGTTGTGGACCTGTGTAGTGTCCTTGTGTTAACCATCATTTCTATGTGTTTCTCAGGAGGTGTTGGTGTGGGTGACCAAGCTGAGAGAGAGCCTGGGCGGAGAGGTGTCTGATGAACAGCTGCGTGACTTCATCTGGAACACCCTCAAATCAGGACAGGTACTTACCATCAGTCAGTGTGTGTGATGCGTGTTTGTGTTGGTGTGTGTAGGTGTGTGTGTGTTTCACACATGTATATGTACAGTCTGCAGATGTGGTTTGTTAATATGGAGCGTTTGTCTTCTGAAGAATGTTAACTTTGCTCCTGAAAGTAGTCAAAGTGCACCAGCTCGTTTGCTTGAAGCCTCATCAGGCCAAAAGTATACATAGACCCAGACCTGTTTACACTTCGTTTTGACCATAGAAAACTACGATTTTTTGTTAAAACTACGTAACTATCCATTGTGATCATTTTCTACGTATTTTTATTTCTTCCAACTACGTTTTTCGGTTGCGGCAAAAGTACGATGCAACTTTTTGCCCAGCTGTCTTTTCTCTGCTTGTCACGTTCAGAAGCACAGCCGCCCACCTCAAAGAATCGTCGTAACGAGCACTGCTCGCAAGCCAGTACTTCTAAGTGTGACCAGCGGGCGCCCAACTAATTGAACGCGATCTGAACGCGTCCGCCATATTGCCGCGTAGGTGTTTTTCTGTCACAACCCATGAATACAATGAGTCCTTGTCTTTGTTAGACTCGGATTCTAAGGCCAAAAAAAAAAATAGGTGTGGTTACGGTAACATAGCCAAAAAAAATAGGGTAGGTAGGTCGGCAATCACTTTTTTTTTTTTTTTTACTTTTTTTTCTAATGTGTACAAATTAAACCTACTTGACAGGGAAATAAGTGTGCGACTCGGGCGCTTTCGCTTTCATTGCGTTTTTTGCACTCGGTTTTTTTTTTTGTTTTGTTTTTTGTTGACAAATGTAATAAAAAGTTATAGGATCGGCCCCTAAAAATAGGGTAGGTCGGGTTACCGTAACCACACCTATTTTTTTTTTAGGCCTAAGGAAGAAAAGCAGGACTACGTCTCACTCTTGGTCAGGCTTGGGTAGGCACTTGAAGCAGGTCATGCACCAGCAGTAGCCTATTCTTTTGGCTAACCGAATTGGAACAGGCTGAGTTTTACAGCCTCGGTTCATAGGAAGGTAAGCGTTTCTTAAAGTTTAAGGAACTTCAGGAACGCTTATGCTCTTTCATGAGCTTCTCCTCGCCGAGAAGGACTCTGGTATCATGTACTCAGGCGTCACTCTCTCTTATCGTGAGGGGATTGGTCTCGCCTCTCTAGAGCGGACGTTTTTCTCCTAGGCCCTTCGGGCTTCGCACCGTCTCAAGGTTTGACGATGGTGGTACGATGTTCTTACGGTCACCTTGAGAGTTCGTCCTACTCAGTTCTGAGTGGACAATTTTAGGCACGGATCGTTCCATGTTTGGCACTACAGCAAGCGTCTTTTAGGACGCTTGCTTTTATTCTGGGTTGTTTGTTTTTACATAGCTAATGAGAGTTATGTTAAGATTTTTTCCCGCTAGCGCTTAATTCGCTTTGGGATTCGCCTCCTCTAGACTGAATCAAGTCTGTTCTATTTCAGAACTGGTTTCAACACATGACTCTGATCATGACAAGTCGGTGGTTTGAGTCTATCTAGATTACTCAGGGCATTGGTCTTAATCGACCACGGAAGTTAAGTAACTTCGAGCTCAGTTGGTACTGGGATGGGTGACTGCTGGGAACACTTAGTGCAGCGTTTGCCGAGACGCACTTAACCAGGCGGTTTTTGTACTGTGTACTAATCTTTCAGGGCGCCCGCTTTCGCGCTCCCTTGCGAGAACCGCAAGTTTAGATTTTGCTCCTGTTAGCTCAGTCAATTCGTTTGACAACAATTTTGGGCGCAGGGGTTATCTGTTTAGTGAATCGCTGTCCATCTTTGATGGGAGGAGGCATATTTACCGAAACTGGAAGTTTTTCCGCCAGGGTTCGGTGGTAAGACATTTTCTATGACTCTTCTTCGTCAGGACTTTAGAAAATTCCAGAATTGGCGACATCTTGTTTTTCCTCTAGCTGGGGAACAAGGGGCAAGGTCTTCTTGCCTCTAGTTTCATTGTGAACGATTAGTGCCTATCCCATGGATATTGACATTCTGGCTACTCCATCTCAATCCCTTTAGTGATTCACTCCCCGGAGTGGGTTTACACGCAAGGTCAGTCGGATCTTTCTTCGTTCGATCCTAAGTGAGACTTAAAGGTTTGTGAAAATTTGGTTTCACTACTCATGTGATTTTGAAGACAGGTCTGTTGTCTTCTGTTATTTCACAACTCTCGTTTTAGAGTTAGGATTGTCTTCCTCAGACCTGGGAACCCAAACGATTTCGCCGTATTTTGTACGCATGATTGTCGAGAATACGCTCGGTACGGTCAGTGGGAAAAAAATACGACGAGAAAAATTCCAAGACTACTTTTCTTCACAAGCCCATCCTGAAGCCGATCCAGTATTTGGCACATGATTACGTCACTATATTAGCCGCCGTCGAAAAAAATATAATCGGATCGTGTCAATCAATCAAAACAACCAGGCAAACGAAAGTACGGTATTTGGCGAAATCGGCTCCGAGACTAAACAAGTGAAATAAAGGTAAACTTAATTAACGGTGTGACGGACGCGCATGAGGCATGTTTTAATCATGGATGTCCAAACGCTGTGTGGAGTACGCTCATTTTTTTTGAAAATACACCAAGTTTGTTTGAGAATACTCAAAGTGCAAAACAGGGGTTCCCAGGTCTGCTTCCTGTTTTAGCTGATTGCAAGAGGTTTTTCACTCTTTTTGTCAGTCGGGAACAAAGACGGAGACAGTGAGGTTGACGCTCTCTCTGGTTGTCCGGAAGTCATAACTCACGAAACTCGCCAGAACACACTCATTTACTGGTGCATATTCTGACTCAAATATCTTTAAGGTCACTGAATCACTGTCCGTGACCTCACGGATGGAACATTTCCGGCAAAATCTACCCCTTACGGTAGAGGTTCTTGATGATTACGGTGCTGGGTACCAGAAGACTGGCATAAATGCCAGCTACTTTCGCTGGGCTACACAAAGGGTTTTCATAAACTTCCTTAGGTTCAGCATTTTGTTTTTAAGAACTTACGGAAAGAACTAAGGACTACATCATGTGGCTGAGCTTAGTTCTTGGCACAGAAGCTTTTAGCTTTGGTTTTGTTTTTGTGCTTCTTACACAAAAGACATCAATCATCTTTGTTTTTACCTATAATACATAGAATCACATTCCTTCTGGTTCAGTGATTCAACTTAGGCATTACGCCCCTCAGGGCGTTTTTCTCGCGCTAGTTAAAAGCTACACTTTTGGTAGTCTTCACTACAGCGGCCCCTGGATTTTTCTTGACGTTGCAATGAGCTAGGAGGTTTTCTCCGACATTGCAGTATTGCTAGCATCCTCAAGGGCACTTCTTCTCTTGACGCAGCATGGTATAAGTCACAGCTCCCGTCCCGGGATTGGTATTTGGTTTGATTAGAGGGCTCTATCTCCCTCAAATTTAGGCCGGATTTCCTTACTAAATTCAGAAATCCGGTCTATCATCCTCTTGTAGCCGCATCTCCTCCCTGAGTAAGTTACTTGCTCTCCGAGATCATAACTTGTTTAACCGTCTGGTTGGGGCCCTCGTCAGATACCGGTTCCAGACATTGCCTTTTAGTTCCGTAAGTCAAAGAACTTCTCTTTATCTCCATCAGATAATAAAGTATTCTTATTCTTATTCTTATCAACCTTGCTCGTGATAAAGATATTCCATGGGTCACTTTGGCCAAATGGTTAGCCACACTGATTCTACAGGCCTATCTTTGTGGGAAGGCCAGTCATGTGACAATCAGGCAGTCCTATCTCTTACTGCGGTCAGAGCTCAGGTGGTTCTAGCCTGGGCCTGGTCAATAGCAGTCCTCCGCTCCGGTCTCCTCTCAGAGGTTCTGGAATTAGCCTGCTGGCGCTCAGAACGTTTTTATCATTTACTACCTCAGAAATGTTGCGGGACGGTAGTTCCGCTCTACCAGCTATGGTATTAGCAGGACAAGTTCTCTGTTCTTGATATTATCAATTTCCCTCCTCCTACAGTAGCAATCTGCTGTATATATGTGAGTTGGGTAAGATATGTAATTTAATCAAAAATTTTAGTAATAAATTTTCATTTGATTAATATACTTACCCAACTCACATCGTTTATTCCCTCCCGCCTCCCCGCTGTTGGGGGTATATATTTAAAAAAAAAAGAAGTGAGTTGGGCTTCGGTTGGAATGAAAACGTGGTGGCATATGCGCACGCATACGGAAGACAGACTCAGTATAGGTCTGGCCTTGATACCAGTATGGGTATTGGTCACTCTTTTTTAGAGTTGTCTCCCTTGTTACCAAGGGGACGCGTACAGCGTTACCAGCACTGAACTAGGGTTAATTGCTATATGTGAGTTGGGTAAGTATATTAATCAAATGAAAATGTATTACTAAAATGTTTGATTTTGGACCCCCAGACTACTCAAAGGACACCTAGGGGTAAAACACGTCTGTAGACCCCAAGTCCCATCTGTCACTTATTGGTTTGCAGGTCGTTCCTGGCTATGGTCATGCCGTGCTGCGCAAGACAGACCCCAGATACACGTGTCAGCGAGAGTTTGCCCTGAAGCACCTGCCCAACGACCCCCTGTTCAAGCTGGTCTCCCAGGTCTACAAGGTCACACCTGACATCCTCATCGAGCAGGGCAAGGCCAAGAACCCCTGGCCCAACGTGGACGCTCACAGTGGAGTCTTGTTACAGGTAAAGGACAGAAAAGTATTTCAGTTCAAGTTCAAATATTCAGAAATGGGGTTTTCAAGAAAAAGGTTCAGGAAAGGGACACTCAGTTTCAGGTCAAATGTTACAATGTACTTCAAATTTTCAGGTTTGTAACGAAAGGGTCCATTTGTGCAAGTTTTGACTGCTGAAAGAAGGTTGCAATTCTTTGAAGTTTTGTCCTTCCTAGTTTAATTTTGTGTATTGGAAGGTGAGAGGTGAACTGTCCAAGTGGAATCTTGTTACAGGTAGAAGACAGAAACACTCAAATATTTTAGTTCAATTTCAAATGTACATATTCAGGTTTGTAACAAAAAATGGTCCATTTGTTTTCATTCACAAGTTTTGACTACTGCAAGAAGGTGTTGATTCTTGGAAGTGTGTGTCCTTCCTTGTGATTTTATGTGTATGGATGTAAGAGATAAAAAGTTTTTTTTAGAAAATAAAACTTGCATGATGTGTATAACTCACAATCGAATTTTGTATCTGCAGTACTACAAGATGACGGAGATGAACTACTACACGGTGCTGTTTGGTGTGTCACGAGCACTGGGCTGCCTAGCCTCTCTCATCTGGGATCGTGCCTTTGGTCTGCCCATCGAGCGACCCAAATCTTACGACACACCCCACCTGCGCAAGCTGGTTGGCGACTCGTAAAGGCTTCAGTTGTGTGCTCAGTCATGGACTTTCTGATGAGAGGAAGTTTGTTAGGATTCAAAATACTGTGTGATACACCTTACTTCTTGTGTAATCACAGTCTCTGAAGCCTGCTGCTTTTTACATTTAGTCAAGTTTTGACTAAATGTTTTATTTTCTCTTTTTTTTTCTTTTTTGAGGAGTAAACAACATACAAGCTCATTACCCAAAACCAGAATAATTTCTGTGTTACTTAGTATCTGCAGTTTACTATCATGAAGGAAATTTTATCAAAAGGTGGAACAGGAGAAATATCCCCAGTCTTTGTAGAATGGCGCTTACAGTGTTGATCTGGTTGTAATAAGGGTTTTCTATAAGTTTCGGATGAATGCGCTGTTAATTTGTGTATAGTTTTAATGTGTGTGAGTGGTGAGGATAACCCCTGTGATCAGTTATTGTACTAAAGTGAAAAGTCTGTTCTGTGTCCTCAATGTAAATGTATCTGTTGGCATATAGGAAAATATGTACTGAGCGCGGTTGGTTGTGTGCATTTGATATTCAGCATTTGTTTGAAATTTATTTTGAGAAAGATCTTTTTCCTGCATTTGTTATGGTGTCTTTTTCTAATGTTACTTTTCATGTGTTATCTTTTTGCCTTAAGTCTGTTTCATTTTATTTTGTTGTGTTGTAGTAAATTATTCAAGTTTTTTTTTTATCCATTGATTAATTTCTACCTTTGTTTTGTGTGGGTGGTTTTTTTTTATGAGAGAAGTGCTTTTCCTGCACATTTTGATGTCTGATACCAAATGCAGTCCAATCTTTGATATGAAGTAGGAGAACCACCACTTTTATAGCAACAGTTGCAATTCTACAGAAGTCTCAATAACCACTGTGGGATATTTTGCATGTCTGGTAATAAACCGTTTCATAAGACATATTGTAATGTGAACATTGTCTGTAGTTTTTTGAGTTTTGAGAAATGGATGAACTGATCAATTAACCCAATCAGATTATGTTATTTACTGTGTGTAAACTCTAAATATTTGTGAGCAGGAATATCAGTTTTCAATGCAGCAGTCTCTAGTGTCTTAGTGAGAATATTTGGTGCAAACTATACTAGCATTAGTAACATGATGCGTGATAACTGTTTTCCATTCTGTGTTGTAAGGTTGATTGTCCAGATAGTGCCAGATAGTGTGACTTTGCCAGTTCAATACAGTGACCATCAACTGTTCTTTTCTGTTAGTATTTTTCATCGGTTGCTTGTATGAGTGTGAATGATTCTTGTATGCACACAATAATGGGAGCTTTTGCCAATGAACGAGGCACAACTGTTCCACACACCCACACACAAGTAACTTCTTCTTCTTCTTCTTCAGCGTTCCAGAATCTTTCTGGTTACGTGTGAGCTCGTTTGCCCATTTGGGTTCCCCAAACTATACTCTGAGAGCATAGTCAGCTCACTCCGCTTTCGTTGGGTAGGCATGCTGGGTATTTTTGTGTTTCCATAACCCACCGAACTCTGACATGGATTACAGGGTCTTTTACGTGCGCACTTGGTCTTGTGCTTGCTTGTACACACAAGGGGGGTTAAGTCACTAGCAGGTCTGCACATAAGTTGACCTGGGAGATCGGAAAAATCTCCACTCTTAACCCACCAGGCGGCAGCGACCGGGATTCGAACTCACGACCTTCCGATTAGAAGGCCGACATCTTACCACCACGCCACTGCGCCCGTCAAGTAACTCGGTTACATATGTAGTTCTGCATGCTCCCCACACTGAATTGATTATATTCTGCAACACCTTTTGCAATGTTACAAAACAAAAGGAATCTTATCTCAAGGACAGCAAAATTCCGATGTCATCATGTTTGCCTGTGGAGGCGTCTTCAGGACAACATTTAGGGAAAGGAAAGTAAACCTTTTGCACAACAATATCACCATATGGCAGGTGGCCCCTGTTTGAACTAAACAGATGTGTCCCACTTCAGAACACATTTCTGTAAAACATTTCAAACAATGTGAAATAGTATATAGTACTACTGGCAAAAGTAGCATACATGTACACAGTGTTCACTGGAGTTAAAATGAGCACTGTTTATTGTGTGTGCCTCTTATGCAACTTGTAGAACTATACTGTTCAAAAAAAGAAACGCATAGTTGCTACTTGCCAAATTTGTTTTATTTTTCGAAAAAATTAACAGAAAATCCAATATTTAGATTATTTGTTTGAAATTTGGTATGGACACAGTTGAATGCACACACAGTTCATTTGCATCTTCAAATCAATCAGTCAATCAATACGATTGGGTGCCGAGGCTGTCAAGTCAGTAGGGGGTGTGACTGCCTTGAGCAGCAACAACTGCCCGGCACCTTCTGGGCATGGACTGGATCAGATGCCGGATATCTTGCTGTGGGATGGTGTCCCACTCCTCCTGAAGTGCCTGCAATAGATCGCGGTGATTTGCCGGCGCTTCTTCTCGCCTGCGCACATGTCTGTCCAATTCATCCCAGAGGTGTTCTATCGGGTTCATGTCTGGCGACATGGATGGCCAGGGAAGCACCTGGACATGGTGGTCGGTGAGGAACTGGGTGGTGAGTCGTGCTGTGTGCGGGCGAGCGTTGTCCTGCTGGAATATGGCATCCTGGTCAGCCAGAAGAGGAAGGGCGTGTGGGCGCAGAATTTCCTCCACGTATCGCTGGGCAGTTATGCGCCCTTGGACGTGCACCAGGGTGCTCCTTCCAGCGGTATTGATCGCCCCCCACCATGACGCCTCCACCACCATGAACGGGTGCCTCATCCACACAGTTGGGCGCGTAACGTTTGTTTACTCTCCGGTAGACCCTCCTCCGACCATCATGTCGCTGGAGCAGGAAGTAGGACTCGTCGCTGAACCACACGTGTCTCCAGTGATTCCGGACGGTCCAGCGAAGGTGCTGGTTGCCCCACTGCACTCGGTTCTGGCGATGGCGGCGGGTGAGGACAGCTCCTCTGTGAGGTCTGCGAGCTCTCAAACCAGCTTCATGCAGGCGGTTCCGCACAGTCTGGTCCGATAATCGGTATGGCCCGGGGAGAGCCTGGACAGAAGATGAGGCCGACAGGAAACGATTCCGGAGGTGGCGGAGCCGTATGAAGCGGTCGTGAGCAGCAGTTGTCGCCCTTGGTCTTCCCGCTCGTGGCAAGTCAGCAACGGAGCCAGTGGCTTGAAACCTGACCCACAGTCTACTGATGGTGCTCTGGGACACGTGGAAGTGCCTGGCGATTGCACTTTGACTTTGGCCTGCTTGTAAACGACCCAATGCAATTTGGCGGTCTTCTCTGCTCAATCGGGCCATCTTTCGTCGCTGAATTGTCGTCTGATTTCTTTGTGGCGAACAATCCGCTTTTATGGGTTTTGGAAGACATGGTGAGAGCTCAATATTCCCCGAGTTTCACGAGATTACACTGAAGCATGACGAGTGGTCATGCCAAATGAGCAATTTTGACATTGTAGCCACTGATAACGCATGCGTCACGTGCAGAGCTCACTTGTGGCAATGGACGAAAGGTCGACGACCAGATAAACATTTTCTGCAGTTTGGTGGATATCCTTGTAGCCATATAACTAAATTAACCAAATATTACAAGCTATGCGTTTCTTTTTTTGAACAGTATATGTACTATGTCACAAAGTGTTCAAAACTTTTCAGTAATTAGTTCAAAAGTTTAACTTTTGTATCAAGAAAGTGTATGCTTCAATAAGTCGTCTATCTTGTAAGAATGACTTCTATAAACTTATATAAATGTTATACACAAGACAGGGAGATCACAATAAAATATTTATTAATTAGTTTGACAACAATCACAAAGCAGTCTTTGTTGGGTGGTTTGTATTTCTGTACAACACAAGAACGTAAGAGTGGAAGGAAAGACTTGCCGGTGACTAAGTTGCACAGTTAAAGCTGAAGAGTACAGATTTTTACTAATAACACGCTCTTGAAAGAAGAAGAGTACAGCACACAGCCCGAGTTCACAATTGACTAGCATGGATAGTGTCCCCTGATATGTGTGTGAATGTGTCCAACCTGTCTTTCCCAAGTGTTTTGGAGTTCATACATATACATCTTGACCGTGCAACCTTTTGTTCAAAACATTTGATTTGTTCGAAACAAAGAGCGCAAAATTGCAGAAAAGTGCCATCAAAATCAATGCTTTTCTCGTAAGTTTTACCTTGAAATATGATCTTTTAACAAGATGTATTAACTTGTCAAAACAAAAGTAAACAGCAGTGTTTCAACAAGATATCCTGTTACAAAAAGGCTATTAGGTATCTTCTCTCTACCAGTTGAGTTATTCCTTCATTGCCACACATTGATCGGAAGAACTTGCCATTATCGAAGACGCAAATCACATGAGCAGGAAAGTTTTCCGAGAGAACTTTTGTAGTGGTTATGGTTTCTCTCAATGTGGCGAGGAGTTTCATCAAACAATACAAAAAATCAACAGAACGATTCGTATTTGTGCTCATTTGATGTTACATATCGTTACAACATTGTCTGTAACCGTTAAAGCTTGTCCTCTCGCAGCCACCCAATCGGTGACGTCTTGTGAAGACTGTGAAGCTGACCTACAAAAGTGAAGGGGATCTTCCCTGCACTGTCTGTAGCTGAGACTTGCGTCACATTACTCGAAGACGCCTCCATAACTTTCGTAATTTATTGAATGAATGCGAAAAGTCGCTTGAGTTTGTGTCCCTATTATTTCTCGTTTTATTACTGTACCATGTTCATAGAGAATACTACATGGCTTGCCTGTGTCGTACCAGATTTACACGAGTTGTTTTTTTAAAATATTTTTCGCTCGCAGTTCACTATTTGAAAAAGCAACGAGTGTAAATCTGGTACGACACAGCAAGCCATGTAGTCTAGTATTCTGTTTATCCTACATCGTGTATTTTACTGAAAATGTCCTGCAGTCGAGGCAGCTAATTGAAGACGCCTGTTTTGGAACCTCGATCTCTTCTAAAGCCTCGTGCAATCTATTACGTCAAAGTAAAAAAAACGTCACTCTGAAAGTGTGGCGTGACGTGTTAGTGCAAAAAATTCATCGAGGGTAATTAGCGAGCGCAATGTTTTTTTTCTATAATGACGTTTGTCTCGGTGACTTTGGCATCATTTAAGCAGTGGAAAAACAGGTCTCTGCCAGACTTGCTTGACATGACCTCATTTGCATGATATACACACGTGTGATTTGAACGATTATTATCTAACGAGTGTCTCTCTCACGTATGTAGGATACAATTGAATACAACCTTGCAGTTTAAACCAAAAGTCATTTCTTTGAAGTATGGTCTTTGCAAGGGTAATCTGACTAATCCTTTAGAATACATTCTGAAACTCTGCTGCTGTCTGCTGAGTAGATTCTTTAGGCCCAATGAATCTGCATCCTACCAACCGTAACCGTTAGAAACGCCGTTCCTTCGAGCTTAGCCGGCCACGCACGTTGTTGGTTTTATCAAAAGTCACACCAAGTTCGTGCTGTTAATTTGCTCAAATGTTTTACGACCAAATGCTAGGCTAGTCAGGAAATGCTAGACACTTCATGTAAGGCTAGAATCGTCATGTAAGGCTAGAATCGTCATGTAAGACTAGAATCTTCACTGATGTAAGGCGAGAATCGTCATGGAAGGCTGTTGTTGTTCGTCCTTCGTTCTCGAAGATGACCGCAGACTCATGGTAGGCTTGGGTGTCTGGTCTGATCATGCGGGTCCGGGGATGGCTGGTGAGGCCAATCCGGGTCAGCAATCCCTTCCCGCATGTGGGGCACACATGGGACGGGTCAGCTGCTGGGGTACTGGCTGCTATGGTTTTCCGGAGTGTGCGTTTTTGCTCTGCAATTTGGATTCTTCCCTGTTCCGCGGTCTGGGCACCAGTATGGATGTGGCTACGCCATTTCGATCTGTCTTGAGCAAGTTGCTCCCAAGTGTCGACCGGAATGTCCAGGTTTTTCAGAGAGGCTTTTAACGTGTCCTTATATCTCCTCATGTGGAAGTGGTTGAGTTGTGCTCCTGTCCACGTGTTTCCGACACACCTTAGCTAGTAACTGGCCCCTCCGTCCAATGCTTGTCAGAGGTTTTGGCAAGGGTATTTACTCTTCCACTGGCCTCAGTATACACACCCGACGGAGTTATTTCCGAAAATCATCTAAGCCTGCGTCACTTCCAAGGGACATATTCGCTGTGCTGTGATTATAACAAACCTGCAATGATAAACACAGTTACACTGTGACATCACAGCGCAGTCACCCTGCTACTTTGGCAGACTACAACTCCGACCCAGCCCTGACGGCCAGACAAAGCTGTGAGACTATCCTAAAATATACAAAGTCAAACATGTGCACGATAAAACGCGACAAATTGGGTGTAATCGCAAATGAGCGTTGAATATTGTATTGAAATCACATTGTAAGAAGGTTGAAATTTGGCTAGCACGAACAATTGGAGAAATGTTTGCATCAGAACGCTGTGTTTTCTTTACGGGTGTGTGCTCTCTGTCTCTGTCTCTGTCTCCCCCCTCCCTCCCCTTTAAACTTCGACGCAAAATCAGTGGGGGTAAAAACCTCCCCTCTCTGCTGGCACACCCGTATCTCAGCTTTCATTTCTACAGAGTTTCGAAAGTACCTTACATTTCTCATTTGCTTGCAGTCCTGTCAGTTTCTGTTCAGAATCGATGTAGTGGTGACAGTGGTGATGGTGCTTGTGTGGGTGTGAGGGATATCGTGTGTGACTTCCGTCACTGTATCTCACTTTTCAGTGGTTATTTCCAATGCGCAGTAGCATCACTTATCTGCATAAAAGCTTGGAACATTTTCCTGTTGGACGTCTTGGTGGTGAAAACACCGATTTCTGCACAAAAAGTTACATTCATGTTATAACAATCTTCGGTCATATTGGAAAAACAGATACAAACAGAATATTTTTAGGCTCTCCGCGTGTTGAATCTATTTGTAATGTTTTGAGCAAATTTTTTTCAGTATCTTCAAGTTGACAATAAGTGGATACAAAATATCGAGACTTCTTTCCATTGCTGTACTCTTTTATAACACTAAACACACAACACACACACACAAAATAATAAATACATAAAAAAGATACTCAGTATTTTGCAAATGATGGACAAAGCAATGACACACAGAGATTATGACAGGTCAACTAAAAAACAAGTCGCGTAAGGCGAAATTACTACATTTAGCCAAGCTGTGGAACTCACAGAATGAAACTGAACGTAGTCCGCCGCTAGTGCAAAAGGCAGTGAAAGTGACGAGCCTGTTTGGCGCGGTGGCGATTGCGCCGAGCTTTACTGTACCTCTCTTCGTTTTAACTTTCTGAGCGTGTTTTTAATCCAAACATATCATATCTATATGTTTTTGGAATCAGGAACCGACAAGGAATAAGATGAAATAGTTTTTAAAACGATTTCGGAAATTTGATTTTGATCATAATTTTTATATTTTTAATTTTCAGAGCTTGTTTTTAATCCAAATATAACATATGTATATGTTTTTGGAATCAGAAAATGACGAAGCATAAGATGAAATTGTTTTTGGATCGTTTAATAAAAAAAATAATTTTAATTAGAAGTTTCCGATTTTTAATGACCAAACTCACTCATTAGTTTTTAAGCCACCAAGCTGAAATGCAATACCAAACCCCGGCCTTCGTCGAAGATTGCTTTGCCAAAATTTCAATCAATTTAATTGAAAAATGAGGGTGTGACAGTGCCGCCTCAACTTTTACAAAAAGCCGGATATGACGTCATCAAAGGTATTTATCGAAAAAATGAAAAAAAGTCCGGGGATATCATACCCAGGAACTCTCCTGTCAAATTTCATAAAGATCGGCCCAGTAGTTTAGTCTGAATCGCTCTACACACACACACAGACACACACACAGACACATACACCACGACCCTCGTCTCGATTCCCCCCTCTATGTTAAAACATTTAGTCAAAACTTGACTAAATGTAAAACGACAAGTGAAAGCCAGCAGGAAAGTAAGTCGATAGCTGTGTGACGTCTTTGTCTTGCATACCACACGCGTGTGACAAAAGCCGATCACCGGCAAAACATAACCTTCTGAAACACCGCGTCCGGCCGACAAAGACTGCTGTCAAATCATCATTCTCCCGGACTGAACTATATCATTCTGGTTGTGAACGTTTTCGGCCCAATAGGATAAGTGGCTGCAGCGACGACTGGATGGAAGGGACTTACAAGATATCCTCTCCATCAGAAGATTACGGAAGGAGTGTTGCAAAGAGTTCGAAGAACAGCAACAGCAATAACATCAGCAAAAACAGCAGCAGCAGTGGCTTTGACGGTGGCGTCGTGGGTTTTACAGGCAACGGCAATGAAAGGAAACGTAAAGGTAAATATATACATAAAGCATTTTATTTCTTCTTCTTCGTCCCATTGACATTTACAAATTAATCATCTATATATATTCCCGCAGTGGGGCACTGCGGTTATGAAATTAAAAGCCCCTCCTGTTTTTGGAACCGCAGGAGCTTTCTAGTTTGCTGTTAGGTAGATTTTTGGTTCCTCTTTCCTGTCATGCTCTCTTTTTCTTCATGAATTCTTTTCTTTTTTCTGCCTTCTTGCTCATTCACCTGTATTTTTTCCAAAAATCTCTTCTCTTGCCGCTTGTCTCGCGATTCATGTATAGTTTAATCTGTTAGTGTTCTGATGTAAGTCCAGCAGTAGATAGGTTAAGCCTATTTTAACATACTGGAAACTGGTAATCTTCCAGTAGGTATTAATTTAGTTTTACTAAAGCCTGCTGGGACACAAGTAATGGGTTAGTGCATTTGTAAACAGGAATCGCGAGACAAGTGGCCCCCTTCATCCCCCCCTTCCTCGTCCTGATATGGCTCTGCGTAGTCGACTGGACGTTAAGCAACAAATAAACAAACAAACAAACAAACAAACAAACAAATCTATATATATTATTATTATATATATATACGACTTGTGTCTGTCTGTCTGTGTGTGTGTGTGCGCGCGATGCACGGCCAAAGTTCTCGATGGATCTGCTTCAAATTTGGTGGGCATATTCAGGTACACCCGGGACAGGACACAACCTGGTCGATATTTCAACACGTGCTCTCAGCGCGCAGCGCTGAACCGATTTTGGTTCCACCTCAGCTACCCGGGCCCCCATACCGATACACCAAAGCCAAAGTTCTCGGTGGATCTTTTTCAAATTTGGACACCGTATTCAGCTACACCCCGGACACAATATCATCGATGAGATATTTCAACACGTGCTCTCAGCGCGCAGCGCTGAACCGATTTTGGTTTTTCTGTTCATTTCACCATTCCCAGTAACTCTTCCTTATCTTCTCCAGTGTTTTGCGTTTATCTCCCTTCCTTCGTGTGGCTTCAATCCATATTCCCGTTTCAGTCTACGTTACTATTTTTAGAATGTCACTGCGCTGTCCAGAACGCTTCCCTTGCACCCGTAAGTTGTTCTTACTGTCAAAGTGAAAAGGTCGAATCAATTTAAAGCCACGCGAAAAATACACTGTCACCTATCTCTATATATTTATAGATATACATATATATATATATATATATATATGTATATACGGCTTCTCTCTCTCTGTGTGTGTGTTTGTGTGTGTGTAAGCAACACCTGTGGATTATAGAGTTCTGTTTGTGATGGGGTCTAGCGGCTTTTGTCTGTCTGTATGTTCTGGCACTTGAGAAGCCACAACAGATAATATAGGGCTAAGAAATAAGCTCTAAAATTCTCAATCCCGTTTGACAGGACTTCGCCTTCAAAGGTGATTGTGGTGAACCGCCACGCTGTCTGTCTCGCGATTCACCCCGTTCATCTCCCTTCCTTCGCGTGGCTTCAATCCACATTCCCGTTTCTACGTTACTATTTTTAGAATGTCACTGCGCTGTCCAGAACGCTTCCCTTGCACCCGTAAGTTGTTCTTACTGTCACAGTGAAAAGGTCGAATCAATTTAAAGCCACGCGAAAAATACACTGTCACCTATCTCTATATATTTATAGATATACATATATATATATACGGCTTCTCTCTGTGTGTGTGTGTGTGTTTGTGTGTGTGTGTGTGTGTAAGCAACACCTGTGGATTATAGAGTTCTGTTTGTGATGGGTTCTAGCGGCTTTTGTCTGTCTGTATGTTCTGGCATTTGAGAAGCCACAACAGATAATATAGGGCTAAGAAATAAGCTCTAAAATTCTCAATCCCGTTTGACAGGACTTCGCCTTCAAAGGTGATTGTGGTGAACCGCCACGCTGTCTGTCTCTGTCTCGCGATTCACCCCGGCGAAGCCGGGTATTCCTCTAGTATATATATACGGCTTGTGTGTGTGTGTGTGTGTGTTCGCGATGCCGGCACGGCCAAAGTTCTCGATGGATCTGCTTCAAATTTGGTAGGTGCATTCAGGTGGACCCCGGGCACAAACTGGTCGATGAAAATGTCAACACGTGCTCTAAGCGCGGCGCGGTGAACCGCGGTGAATACTCTGTTTCGCGATACGAATTACGAAACTAAACACTTTTTTTCGGCTCTACTTCTTCACTTCTTTCACTTCCGCCACACAACGAAAACGAATCTAAGCAGCGCTTTTCTGCACAGGTAGTACATCTAAGTATTGCAATTCGTGTACAAAATCCCTCCAGTCTTCAAAATATTGCCACTAATACTACCCCTCCCATCGGCGTAAATATTCGTTGCAACCCGATTAATAGTCAGGAGCTTTGCCGGTGTTTCTGTGTCTACCCAGAAGCTCTACAGTAGATAGTAGGTACGACTACTGCAGTCTGTGTGTATCTGTGTGTCTGTCTGTTTGCCGCGATGCACTGCCAAAGTTCTCGACGGATCTGCATCAAATTTGGTGGGCATATTCAGGTGGACCCCGGGCACAAACTGGTCGATGAAAATTTTCAAAACGTGCTCTAAACCGGCGAACCGCCACGCTGCATACTCTGTCTCGCGATCCACCCGGCAAAGCCGTCAAAGCCGAGTATTCATCTAGTGTATCATATATTACTTAAAAGTGTTCTATTTTATCCATTTATTGTCTGTCTTACTATATGAGTTTAATAGTGTTTCATCATTGTTAACCTTACTGAGGGTTTTTTGTTTGTTTAATTATTCTGACTGATTTACTTCAAAATTTTTTTGGTTTATTTATTGGTTTTCATCGTTTGTTTTATGTGTGTTTGTTTCTTGTTTGTGTGTTTATTTGTCTGTTTGTTTAATGGTTTTTGTTTGCTTAACGCCCAGCCGACCACGAAGGGCCATATCAGGGCGGTGCTGCTTTGACATTTAACGTGCGCCACACACACAAGACAGAAGTCGCAGCACAGGCTTTATGTCTCACCCAGTCACATTATTCTGACACCGGACCAACCAGTCCTAGCACTAACCCTATAATGCCAGACGCCAGGCGGAGCATCCACTAGATTGCCAATTTTAAAGTCTTAGGTATGACCCGGCCGGGGTTCGAACCCACGACCTCCCGCTCATGCACGGGGCGGACGCCTTACCACTAGGCCACCGTGTTGCGGTGTTTGTTTAATTCTGTGTCTGTTTGCTTGTGTGTTTTGTACTAGCCGTAGGACAGAAGCTTATGGATCTAACGCTACTATCCTTGAGTAATAAAGTGTTCGAGTTCTTCGTCTTCTCCTCCTTCTGTTCCTTCTTTCGCACAAGTTTTTTTGTCAAATTCAGTCATAACTGTTCACGTATTTTATGTCTTTGTTATACTCTATACACGGGTGTCTCGCGCGCACGCGCATATATGTGTGTGTTTATGTGTGTGTGTGTGTGTGTGTGTGTGTGTGTGTGTGTGTGTGTGTCGTTTTGGGGCTTTTTTATGTGTCTTTGAACGACCATACATTTTGTTTGTGTGAACCACAAATGATTTTTGCCGCGCACGCACACAAACACGCACGCACCTGCGTACACACATACCCTTCATCCACACACCCTTTTCCCCTCTTCCCATCATATTACACGCACCTGCAACTCAGTACACTCATTCAGAGGAACGCTTACACCATACTCTGACTCAATCACTTCCGAGCCAACCAAAGTAAACAAAAAACAATGTAAATCCTTTCATCACTTCTTCAAATTGCATGAAGGGTGTTGTCACCGATTAATAAAAAAACCAAAAAAACCCACAACACATTCAATCTCTTGTCACCAATATAAGTAAGGTGAAACATCGCGCAGACTATAGCTCTTACACAGCGAGGAACATTGTAAAGGATGTTACACTTTTGTCTGAAGCTGAAACATACATAATTTATGTTTTTGTTCTCTCTCTCTCTCTCTCTCTCTCTCTCTCTCTCTCTCTCTCTCTCTCTCTCTCTCTGACCCCCAGTTTAGGCAAAGGCTGGATGCAAACATGAAGGAACGAAAGTGTATTTGTATAACACTCCAAACTGAAAAAAAGACTTACCTTATTTTATCTTATCTTATCTCCCTGAGAATCATAATGCTGCAAACGTCGTATGCAATATTTTGACGTCCCATTGTTTCTCAGATTTTATAATAACGCTCTGCCTGATTTGATTAAGATTCTCAGTCGAATATGATATCGAAGCAACCCCGTAACAATGTTTGTATTTGTGTGTTTTTCATACAAAACAGTCCTGAAGGATCTCAGCACTTTGTCCGGTCAGGAATAAAAGCTGATTCTTGTGTATGACTGTGTACGTAAGTGTTAGATAGCATGCCTTCGAGAATCAAGCACATATGAGCTTGCATCGAGCATCCTATTTTGAGGATGTTCACTTCAATGCTTGTTATTCTCTCAGGTGCCAGGAGATTGATTCCCCATAACTCTCACTTAGGGGAAGGGCTCCTAATATGGACCGGCTCCTAATATGGACCACCTCCTGTTCTGACAAACTAACGGCGCTAGAGCGCTCAAAAAAGTTTTATTCGCTGTATTCACCTTCTCTGGATAACTTGCACATGTCCAAACAGACCCCCCGCGGGTTAGGGGGAAGAATTTACCCGATGCTCCCCAGCATGTCGTAAGAGGCGACTAACGGATTCTGTTTCTCTTTTTACCCTTGTTAAGTGTTTCTTGTATAGAATATAGTCAATTTTTGTAAAGATTTTAGTCAAGCAGTATGTAAGAAATGTTAAGTCCTTTGTACTGGAAACTTGCATTCTCCCAGTAATGTAATACATTGTACTATACGTTGCAAGCCCCTGGAGCAAATTTTTGATTAGTGCTTTTGTGAACAAGAAACAATTGACAAGTGGCTCTATCCCATCTCCCCCCTTTCTCCGTCGCGATATAACCTTCGTGGTTGAAAACGACGTTAAACACCAAATAAAGAAAGAATGTCCAAACAGTTGCAGAAACACAAATCTCAAAACCGTTAGGCTTTTTCTATTTTTTTCACTTTTGGCAGCGTTCACTCTAAATTTGCCGCCTAAAACGGAATCGTTTCTGTCCACAACCAAAGCTTTTATCACACAAAAATTGCTATATATGACAGCTAAAACCGTATTTGTTACATTTTAGCAGTGTTGACCCCGAGTTTCTACTGCAAACAAAAAATAATAGCAAAATCTCAAAGTATGTGTGAGTCCCCTAATATGGACCACCTTCAACAAATCGAAGAAAATAAAAGCTAAAGGCTATTTTCATTAATTCATTAAGAAGCTTGCTGGAAATAACCTATAACTAGCCCTCGAGATTTAAAAAAAAATATACCAAAGTCTTTGTTTCGTGGAAGTTGATAATTTCACTTATTTTCACTCTGTTTTTGATAAGCTGCTTTAGTTTCCTGGTGTGCTTCAAATAATGCTCTCATCAACCCGAAATAGATAAATCTAAAGCATATTTTAATTAGTCTGACTTGTACACTAAGTTGTATCGTGTTATTTTGAAGTATAGGGGGCTTTTTACAATGATTCGTGAAGGCCGCTTCACTGGTCCATATTAAGCGCCCAGGCTCCTAATATGGACCATTTGTGATTTTGTCTGTATTTAATTTTTTGATAAATGTCTATCAAAGCTTTCTCCCTCTAATTAGGCCTGACGGTTAACCTAAGAGAGAAGGACTACCAAACACAAAATGACACTTTTTCGCAAGAAAACAAGCTAGTTATCAGCATGAAACAAAAAGTGGTCCATATTAGGAGCCCTTCCCCTACTCTCGTTGCATACGTCGTATGCATTTAGAGAGCTCACGTCCTTTTGTTTCTCAGACCGAATGACAACGCGGCAACGTCATTATAACATTAATTCTGTGAGCGTCGGACGAATTTTGAATCAGTAGACGTAAAAAAACGAGAATCCCACAGTATACGTCACAGAATGGGAGTGCAGCAGACTTCTTCTTCTTCTTCTTCAGCGTTCGATGGTGGTTGTGTCTATATATGTCACAGGACAAACGAGTATCCAGGACAATCCAGAATTGTCCTAGGACAAACGCGGATCCTTGTTTTTCCTAGGAGAAACAAGGATCCCACTTATTCATGGAAAATATCAAGTACAAATGCAGATCCTTGTTCTTCATAGGAGAAATGAGGATCCTCATTCTTCCTAGCGGCCAGTAGAAACCAAGAATTAGTAAAAATCCGGATTGTCCTATTTACATATTGCTTACAGTGGGAAACTTCGGGAAGTGAGTTGTATTTGAATACCTGCTGTGCAATGCATGGAACAGGACTTTTCTTCGGGAAGTGAGTTGTATTGAATACCTGCTGTGCAATGCATGGAACAGGACTTTTCTTCGGGAAGTGAGTTGTATTCGAATACCTGCTGACATTGAAATTGACATTGAGCTGTAAGGTTCACAACTTTTTTGCTGGTCGATGATAAATTATTGTGATCTGACTTTAGCGCAGTTGTTCAAGTGTCAAAATGGCTCAAAAGGACACTTTTTACAGGCTTTTGAAAGAACATATTGAAACAATGAAGACTTGGATTGTACCAGATCTCAGTTTCTACTGGCCGCTAGGAAGAATGAGGATCCTCATTTCTCTTAGGAAGAACAAGGATCTGCATTTGTACTTGATATTTTCCAGGAAGAACAGGGAGCCTTGTTTCTCCTAGGAAAAACAAGGATCCGCGATTGTCCTGGGACAATTCTGGATTGTCCTGGATACTCGTTTGTACTGTGACATATATATCCGTTACCCCGCGATGTTGACTAAGTGGGCTGTCAGTTCGAGGTCCTTCGTGCTGCCCCACAGCTTGGTATCCATCGTTGTCCCCTTGGGCCAGACTTATTTCCTCTCGCTGCAGTGGAGTTGGCAGGTCTGCAGGAACTGCTCAGTCTGCTGCGGTGTCTGGTCTGTCTCTCAACACAGTCTTGAGTCGAGCGTTTGAAAATGCCTGAGCCTGAAGGCGGGTGTAACTTACACCTCGTGGTATCAGTCTGAGATGAGGACGACAGTTTCTTTACTTTATTTGGTGTTTAACGTCGCTTTCAACCACGAGGACGACAGTTGGCCAGATGGACAGAATAGCGCGCTGCCTTTTCCTGCATAGAACTAAGGGGCGTCTGCCGCGACGGTGCCTGAGCTAATGAGCTAAACATTGGTGGGCACTGCTCACAGCCCGACACACGGCACTGTAAACATTCCCCGTCCCTTCACCTCTCTCGCCACCATCCGCCCTACCCTTGCCTGAACAGTCGCACAGGGCCGACTGTCTGATGCCAATCCTTTTTATGTGGCTGTTCAGTCCGTAGTGGCCTGTCCGGAGGCGGAAGACAAGGGTCTGCTCGTGGCGAGTGAACTGCAGACAACATCAACGATAAGGAAGCAGTCGTCATAAGAATGATAATGCAGTCAGTTGACGTCACAAGAATGACTGATTGCACGACTCCTTCCGACTAATTCCTGAGCGGAAATGCCTTCTCTCTTCGATGCGATCAAACTTGTATTTCCCCAAAGAACAGCACATTGAAATCCACCAATTCTTACACTACAACCGTTCATCAACAGTGTTAGTTTACAATGCTGAAATTGTACAAACAGAGAAAGTTTAGAATCAAATGCATTCGTCTTCAAAACGACCACTCTTCGGAATCCATTTTACACGTCGTGACTAGCGCGACATGTAGAACGCGGAAAATGCGTGACGTAAAAACAAAACAGGAATGCGTATGCATAATCTTGGCATGATGATAATTTTAAGATGTAAACCGATGTTTCAGATTGCGTTACACTGCAGCAATTCTTAAGCTCCTTGTGTGTATACATTTCTAACCAAATTTCAGCAGGCATGAACCTTCAAGTTCGTAAGTATGTTTTACTTAAAAGTACGTTCATTTAAGCAAATGCTTGAGCAAACGGTGCCTGTCTGAGCGAACGAAGAAGCTTGAGCAAACATAATGTAAATGAGCTAACCCCCTGCGATTTCCCCCCCCCTCCCCCCCCCGCACATGTCTTTCATTTCAGAATTTCGAGTACAGCAGATCATTTGAATACAGATCTGAGATGATCTTTTAGAAACTGTTTGTGTGTAGTGCAGATTTTTTTTTTTACATAGTTCTTTTGCCATTTGCCTTAAAAGTTTAGAGTAACAGCTAGTCGATGCGGCCCTAGAAGTGACACGTTGCTTTTTAAACGATTTTATTCCTTGCATTTATACAGAACAGAATTTTGAGCAGCAGCCTGAAAATCGTTGGAAATGGTTGCATAAGTCTTTTCGTAGGCCTACGTGTTGTACTCCCAGTTTGTCTACTCCGCTTTTTATGAATTCTCGCATCAGTGGTCTATTCTCAGTTTGTCTACCGACTACAGAGGTACCGGGAATGTCCACTTGCGTGTGTCGGTGTGTTATGTTGTCTGAATGTGGTTTTTTCGCTTTATGTGTGCGTGCGTTCGTGCTATTTTTGTTTCCAACACCGAAGAGAAGCGACGCCTAGAAGCTCATTGACTCACTTTGATTTAATTAATACTCGTGGGTTTTTTGTTCTCGTGCCGGCTTTGCGCGTCTAGGTGAAGGTACACCGGATTCCTCATATGCTTTAAATTAGCAAGAAACGCCTCCAAAACGAACAGAAAAATGGAATTTCGTTAAATGTTACCATGACCCGGCCATGAGTGGCACGAACACACACACACACACACACACACACACACACACACACACACACACACACACACACACACACACACAACATTTTGGAGGAATTCGTTCGGAATAGGCCTGTCATACAATCTGGTACTGGTGCTTTGTGGCGACTGATAGGGGAGTTTTCACTTCAAAGACATGTCTCAGTCGTTTCCTGAAGTAGAAAGGAAAAGGTTTTAAAAATTCAACGGAAAAACATCCTATTGACAAGTTCAGTCTTTGCCCCCAAGTGGTCAATAATCGTAGACAAAAGACCGCAGAAAAATGAGGATAATGAGTCACCGTTTCCGTTGCACGGTCAGCCAGCCATCCCTTCCTGCTCTCCTGCTGAGCACACCGGGAAGGTGCACCGTCCGCTAACATGACGTCGACGTGCGTGTGACAGTCTTCTGACGTGAGAAGTAAAAATCATAGTGAACAGTATGACATATAAGGGTTATTGTCCTTGGTAAGTTTAAAGATTTCTGGTTAATTACGATGGATATATTGATTGATTGTTGCTTAGTTTAGATCGACGTTTGCTGTGTTTACATGCAATTCTCACGTTGTGCATGTGATTTATTCATAGTTGTTATCGTTTGAGCCTGAGCTAAAACGCCCTTTGAGTCAAAAGCCGATATAAAACATTGAGATCTTGGTAGGTAACAATGTACGACGTCCAAGGTATTACTGGTATTTTGACAGGTTGATGAGAATCATGATACATTTGTTTGGTGCATACATGCTGGAATGCTGCTAGCATCTGGACTAGGAAGTGAACATTATTGGAAGAAAACCGCTCAAATCGACTGTTATAGGTATGACATTCATTGAGCAGTCATATCAGTCCTGTACTGCATACAGGTGGATCACTCTTTAACTTTCGCCGGTGGTCGAGGGTCCGTGGGGACCCAGAAGGGTGTTTAATTGCAAATATCTCTTTAAACTAGTTGGAATTTTTTAATGAGCTTTTAAGAATGCCTCAGGCACCTAAAAAGCTCTTATGTCCTAACATTTTAGCGAGAAGTAATAAAAAACAAGTCGCGTAAGGCGAAATTACTACATTTAGTCAAGCTGTGGAACTCACAGAATAAAACTGAACGTATTCCGCCGCTAGTGCAAAAGGCAGTGAAAGTGACGAGCCTGTTTGGCGCGGCAGCGGTTGCGCTGTGCTTCATAGCACGCTTTACTGTACCTCTCTTCGTTTTAAGTTTCTGAGCGTGTTTTTAATCCAAACATATCATATCTATATGTTTTTGGAATCAGGAACCGACAAGAAATAAGATGAAAGAGTTTTTGAAACGATTTTGGAAATTTAATTTTGATCATAATTATTAATTGTTTTAATTTTCAGAGCTTGTTATTCATCCAAATTAACATATTTATACGTTTTTGGAATCAGAAAATGATGAAGAATAAGATGAACGTAAATTTGGATCGTTTTATAAAAACATTTTTTGTTTTACAATTTTCAGATTTGTAATGACCAAAGTCATACATTAATTTTTAAGCCACCAAACTGAAATCCAATACCGAAGTCCGGCCTTTGTCGAAGATTGCTTGGCCAAAATTTCAATCAATTTGATGGAAAAATGAGGGTGTGACAGTACGTGCCGCCTCAACTTTTACAAAAAGCCGGATATGACGTCATCAAAGACTTTTATCGCAAAAAAGGTCCGGGGATACCATTCCCAGGAACTCTCATGTCAAATTTCAGAAAGATCGGTCCAGTAGTTTAGTCTGAATCGCTCTACACACACACACACACACACACAGAGACGCACACACACACACACACACACACACACACACACACACCACGACCCTCGTTTCGATTCCCCCTCGATGTTAAAATATTTAGTCAAAACTTGACTAAATATAAAAAGGTCATATTTAGACTACAAACTTCGTGGGGCCGGGCGGACCCATGTTTTTCAAAGAAGGAAACGAGAAGCATGGGTCCGCACGGCCCCACGACTTCCGTGTGTAGTCGATAACCCGGACGCGGGGCGAAGGTTAAACGGCATAGGCCCAAAGAAACTACAATGTACAGTGTTTGATAGGCCTAACCATACGAGCGCCAACACTTTTATCTGCAATTATTTAATGCACACTGGCATGGTACCACGTGTATCACGTTATTATTGTGTACTTATTTACGATTGCAACATTAACTCCCGTTTATATTATCGGTGATGATAACTACATATTCCTTTGTAACTGACACTTGTCACTCAACGGTCTGATGGAATATACCTAGTGCCACAAGTCTTAGCTGGAAGTTGTAACTGTTAAGTAGTGCTAACAACAACAACAACCCACATCCCTGCACACTTAACCGCTACTATATTCTTCATATTTCCCACTTTTGGTGCAAGGGTGCCGCCATACGCTCGTATTACATATTTATTGCAGGTGCAGGGATTACGAAGTGAGTTTGATTAATATTTCATCGCCACTGCTGCAAATTGGGTGTGTCATTTCTTGGCTTCATTATTTCAGTCCTGACGGACACCCCTCTGTGTCGTTTAACCAACATATTTAAAAGGATAACTAGTTGCATCCTCAATACGGAAGGCATCTGACAAATTATTGACCTTGCCATGCAGTTATGTGTTTTTGTTGTTTGCCCCCCCCCCCCCCCCCAACAAAACAACAACAAAACAGCAACACACACACACACACACACACACACACACACACACACACACACACACACACACACACAAAACAAACACAAAAAAACAGGCAAGGGATTCTTGATCGTGTGGTAACTGGGGAGCTGGCCCAGTCATACATTTACTGTGGTGTAAGACTTAGAAAAAGTGATTGAGACCCCCGCACACTCGCTTTCATTCACACAATAACACTACATACACACGGCCCCTTAATTTCTTCTCCGGCTGTTAATATTCTTGTGAGAGAGGCTGCTGTCGTCTGTGTAAATGCAAATGATGAAGTAAAGTTTACGTCACTTCTTCAGTTTATATCTGAACAAACTGGGAGGTTCGAGAATGACGTTGATCTGCAAGACCAAGTCAAGTCAATATTTATTTTAAAAAAAAACCTAGGTCACATTAGCAGTTGAAAAATTGTTGCCGCTAGGTTGTGCATGGGTCGGTGTCGTACATCGTTACACGGAATAGGCCTACTCCGTTGATTGATCCATGGCATGCTTGTCTAAATTAATTAAGACACAATGAATACTCCATTATCATTTATCAGGAATGATGATGTCGATAGCGGTTTAGGCTACTTAGGTAACACACGAAAGAAAAGGCATATGATTCAAATGTCTCAAAAACCGGAAGAATTTGTTTTCAAGTGTACCATTACAAGATGATCATTGCACTTTGCTTATTACGGAATATGTCAATGTGTTTGGGCTACAAGAAACACACATACAAGCGGAACATATTCCTTTAGCCACAAGTACTTAAAAATATCTTTCTTAGTCTGCGTAATATGCTTTGTGGTAGTCTGACGCACAACCACTGCAAGCTAAATATCTTTCTTTGTCTGCGTAATATGCTTTGTGGTAGTCTGACGCACAACCACTGCAAGCTCAGACTGGTGATGAAATTGTCGTGTTTGCGACTCAACACATGCTACAGCAAAAGGAGTCAAAGTTCGCCAGTTGCTTACGCTTTTTCACTGTTCACAAATGACCCAACTGAACCCCATCCCGAAGAAGATAAATAATCTTTTTTTTTCTCGCACACAGGCACGAAAACAAACGTTTTTAGATATACGAGTTTGGACGTTTCAAGCAAAGATTAAAAAAAATCTACATTTTCCATTAAAAAAATCCGAAACCGACTGCCAATGTTTTATTATCAAGTCAAAAACAATTGTAATTTTTGACACATTTTCTTGTAAAAATTGTACTTTTTAATTTTTGAAGCGTACCATTTCAAATACAATGCAAAACAAATTCAATCACAGATCTTCAACTAATACGTCTTTGGAGTGAATAATCATAATAAACAACAGGCAAATACAGAAACGGTAAGAAAGAATAAAACATGAATGTCTTCCATGTATTTGCTTTACATGCTATTCGCTCTCTCGCAGGCACAGAGAAGAACAAACTCCACACATCCAAAACGTCTCTCAAAGGTCCGAAGACGCCCGCCATCATCAAAAACGACGATGTCGCTGATGATGACGTGGAGAGTTTTTGCGACAAGATGACGTCATGTCGCTGGGTGATTGGTTACATGTGCTGCGCAGCCCGTTTTTCGCAGTCGGCCATCCGTCAGTGTATCGGCATGGCCGTCGTCTGCATGATGGTGCGGACTGCTGAGAAGACAACGACGAAACCCACGGTGGAGTCTTTTCTGCCAGTCTCTCAGCTGCAGGAAACAGTGGCGGGGCAAAACGTCTCATTCAACGGGACTGTAGCTCATAACGTCAGTACTGGAATGGTGAGTTTAAATACGTTCCTTATGTGCAGACATAGACCAAATAGCCTGGACCGCCAACTCGTCACGTGACCCTTCGAGGTTACGACTCTCGACTTTCAAGGACGCGTGACGTCCAGTTTGAAAGGCCAGCGATTCGAAGACAGTGAAAAGAAAGCACGCTCCAGTTATTTGTGACAATGGGAGGTGACAATGAACTGGATTTTCCAAAACTCCAAACTAAACTTAACAAACCTCATCGAAAAACATGTTCCGATGATATGCACTTTTGCTTAGTTTATTTTAGCATTTTCAGAACTTACCTCGGCAACTTCGTCCATGTTTACAATCGACACCGGATATTACATCCCCCTGATTTCTGAAAGGCCATGTAAGCGTAGTTTCCTAAATGCGAGAGGCGCTACCTCGTAATAGAGAGAAAGAGCGGAGAGAGAGCTAGTTGGCGGTCCAGGATATATGGTGCAGACTAGTGCACGTGCACGTTGAGGCGAAAAGTGCCTTGCACGGTGATCCACGGTGCACGTTACGAAAAAGCTCCATGCACGGTGCACGCCGGACCGTGACCTCTGTGCACGGTGCACGCTACGAGAATTTCCCCATGCCCATGCACGTTACGTCTAAAAAGCCCATTCCCGGTGCACGTGGTAAAGCATCGCCCCCCTCATTGCACTTGCACTTGCTGTCTCTGCTGAGTGGGAATATTTCTGATCTATTAATTTCGTCACCTGACTCCTATTTGAATTTTGGGAAATTAATTCAGCAGAAAATGTTCGAACTATTCTCTTGATTATAATTTAGATTATAGACTAACTAATTTATGAGCCTCGTCGGTGAATACTTAATGTACAGCTTCTGTTTTCTTTGAAATCACGTCTTTAAGCTAAGGTTAGCCACCTCGTGATAGCACGACATTTTTTGTTTTCTGTTCGTCTTCAGTCTTTCGCTTTTGTTCACGTTCTCAAAAGCCAGTTCCTCACAGAAAGAAGCATGCATAAGGTTTTACCTTCATAACTCAGTGATGTCAGTCTAAAGGTTATACAAAGTGTGTTCCTGGACTGAGTCATTCTGGACTTACTTTTCAGCCACCAGGTCAGCTATAATGCAGACTTTTTTTTTCATCCTCAGAAGATTGGAGATTTGGAATGGACACCGGGGTTTGAGGGGCTCATCCTGAACGCTTACAACATCGGCTTTTTCTTCTCGCCCATCATTGGCGGCCATATTGCCGGACGTTTTGGTGGCAAGCGCGTGGTGCTGGTAGCGCTCCTAGCGGGATCCATCGTCACCATTTGTCTCCCTTTGGCCGCGAACTTCAATTATATTTTTATCATTGTATTGAGAATCCTCGCTGGCGTTTTTCTGGTATGAAATAGGCATTAAAGTTAAACATACTTCTCTTACACTAACATGCTTTCTGTTTTTGTTTTGTGCGCACCGTCTTTTTGTAAAGTTGGCTTTTAGGATAAATAATCTAACGCCGGATTGCTTCACGATGCCGATTGTGGATCAGTGAGGTTAATAGAAGTGCACATGGGTTAAAAGGGAAGATGGACGACTAGGTGATTTACAAAAGACATCACTGTTACCTCAGTTCGTTAGTCAGTCAGTCAGTCAGTTAGTTAGTTATTTCGTTAGTTAGTTAGTCAGTTAATCACAAGTGGATGAATCATGACGACGTTGTGTGTCAATTTCCTTCGATTCATGATCAGCTGATATGAGTCATTTCGTTGTTGCTGTTGTTCTTGCAGGCACGGTAGGCTAAGCAAGATAGTTCATGTTTTCAGTCGTCCTTGGTTCAGGCTTATATCGTTTCGTTAAAGTTAAGGTTTAGTACCGATGGGAAGCTAACAACGTGGCAACCAACTTCCCCATTTCAGCTTATCATTTCAGAGGTATCATAAAGATTTCTGATCTTTCCACAGGGTGTCGTCGACCCAGCTATCCAGGCGTTGTGGGCCAGATGGGCACCAAAGCACGAGAAAGCCCAGCTGACCACTTGCTCCTACTCGGGTCTCAGTTTGGCGGGCATTGTCACTTTCTACATCTCAGGGAAACTCTGTGGCGTAAACAATAACCACGGATGGCCTTTAATTTTCTACTTTTTTGGTGAGAAGATGGATTTTTTGGTAAGCCTTGGGATCCACCTATTGGGGAACTCCAGCTCGATTATGAAACGTGTCACAACGCATAGTTACTCGAGTGGACAAGGCCATGTCTGGAGGGGTTGCATGTGAATATGCCGGAAGCCGGAATTTTTTTTATATTCGGGGGGGGGGGGGGGGGGGGGGTGTAGGTTTCACTCTGTTTGTTTGTTTGTTTGTCTGTCTCCTTGTTTGTCCCCATTTAGATATCTGGTTTGATATAGGCCTACCAGTTCTCCCCCGAAATCGGCGTGTGCTGCCCAAATGGCGGGGAAAAAACGGTCATACACGTAAAACTGCACTCGTGCTAAAAACATGAATGAACGTGGGAGTCTAAACCCATGAAAGAAGAAGCATATATACCAGTTCAATGGAAGATTCTATGGCATGAAAGTTCTGACAGGGCTTTTGAACCCCACATGAACCGATGCGTATAATACAGTTATCATTAAGGTACGGTGAACCACTGAACTTCTTTCTGAGGCTTTCAACAACTATCGATAGCCGTCTCTCAAGGGGTTGGCGGACATGGGCGCTTTGTGAACCTTCTCGACTTTTAACATTTAGTCAAGTTTTGACTAAATGTTTTAACGTAGAGGGGGAATCGAAACGAGGGTCGTGGTGTGTGTGTGTGTCTGTCGGTCTGTCTGTCTGTGCGTGTGTGTGTGTAGAGCGATTCAGACCAAACTACTGGACCGATCTTTATGAAATTTGACATGAGAGTTCCTGGGAATGATATCCCCGGACTTTTTTTCGTTTTTTCGATAAATACCTTTGATGACGTCATATCCGGCTTTTTGTAAAACTAGTTGAGGTGGCACTGTCATACTCTCATTTTTCAATCAAATTGATTGAAATTTTGGCCAAGCAATCTTCGACGAAGGCCGGACTTCGGTATTGCATTTCAGCTTGGTGGCTTAAAAATTAATTGATGACTTTGGTCATTAAAAATCTGAAAATTGTAAAAAAAAAATTTGTTTTTAAAACGATCCAAATTTACGTTCATCTTATTCTTCATCATTTTCTGATTCCAAAAACATATAAATATGTTATATTCGGATTAAAAACAAGCTCTGAAAATTAAAAATATAAAAATTATTATTAAAATAAAATTTTCGAAATCGATTTAAAAACAATTTCATCTTATTCCTTGTGGGTTCCTGATTCCAAAAACATATAGATGTGATATGTTTGGATTAAAAACACGCTCAGAAAGTTAAAAAGAATAGAGATAAAGAAAAGCGTGCTATCCTTCTCAGCGCAACTACTACCCCGCTCGGCTTCTTGTCAATTTCACTGCCTTTGCATCGAACGGTGGACTGACGATGCTACGAGTATACGCTCTTGCTGTAAAAATGCAGTGAGTTCAGTTTCATTCTGTTAGTTCGACAGCTTGACTAAATGTTGTAATTTCGCCTTACGCGACTTGTATTCTTTCAGGTGGGTTTGCCTTTTTCTGCTCCATCCCCTGGATCTTCTTGGTGTACGATTCTCCGGAACAACACCCACGTATCCTGGACTACGAGCTGAACCTCATCGCTAAAGAAAAGGATCCCAGCGAAGGCAGCAAGGCAGAGAACACAATTTATGCTCGGTAGAATTAGCATCGTTGCATGTGGCTTTGCCGGAAGCCTGAGATTCGGCTTTTTGATAGGAGTTCCGGCTGCAGTAAACCATCACAGATCTGATCTTCATGAAATCAGAGCATCCTTCCACTTGAACATATATACAAAATCAACACCCTGCTTGCTTCCTATGACCGGCACGGTTGGCCTAGTGGTAAGGCGTCCGCCCCGTGATCGGGAGGTCGTGGGTTCGAACCCCGGCCGGGTCATACCTAAGACTTTAAAATTGGCAATCTAGTGGCTGCTCCGCCTGGCGTCTGGCATTATGGGGTTAGTGCTAGGACTGGTTGGTCCGGTGTCAGAATAATGTGACTGGGTGAGACATGAAGCCTGTGCTGCGATTTCTGTCTTGTGTGTGGCGCACGTTAAATGTCAAAGCAGCACCGCCCTGATATGGCCCTTCGTGGTCGGCTGGGCGTTAAGCAAACAAACAAACAAACAAACAAACAAACAAACAAACAAACAAACCAACAGCTTGCTTCCTATGCAGAGTTAAAATTTTGTGATGAATTCATTTCGCATGTGTAATTAATTCATCCAAAAATTCCAACGCTGTATCGATAGCAGTTGATCAGTCGATTTTACTATGTGTCCAAGTGAAGAGATGATCTTATCCCAGGTAATAGCCTTGACAAATCTGAAATGGTGAGCATAATCGTTTACACTTGAAAAAATGCATGTTTACTTATGTGCTTTTGTCCACAGACTGTTAAGACTCCTTGGAAAAGCATGTTGACGTCAGGACCGTTCTGGGCCATTGCCGTAGCTCACATTACCTACACCTGGGTGACGTCATGGATGATGTCATACCTGCCAATGTACCTCAGTGACGTCATGAAGTTTAACGTTGAGGAGGTGAGACATATACAAATGTAATTCCCATCAGGTTAACTTTTTTTTAGTCCAAGCCCTAGACTACTCCAGTTTTTAACTTTAAGTAAACACCAGCTTTAACCGCTTGTATGTCTTCGGTGATGCATATATTTTCTGTCATCAATTGTTGGCATTTGAACCATTGCTTATGTCATGTTTCGTTGTCTTGTCTCAAAATTGTCATTATGTCTGAAATCGCATGAAATTAGTGCAGGCAACGTTCAACCTTTGACAGAATAACTATAACATGTATTGAAGAATTAATACAATGGATCTCAACATCGTCATACATAAGTAAGCATCGACGTAGCCTAACATGGTGTCAATGTGAGTGTGTGTGTGGTGTGTGTGTGTTTACACTCTTGTATGCTTGTGTGTGCATGCGTGTATATTTATACGCATCCGTGTATGTCTGTCTGTGCGCACGTGTGTGCATTCGTGCGTGTATATATGTGTGCGCGGCGTGTGTGTGTGTGTGCATGTGTATGTGTGTGCCGTGTGTGTGTGTGCGTGTCAGTCTGTGTGCGTGTGTATGTGTGTGCGTGTTCGTTTGTACGCATACGTGTATGTTCCGCGTTAACAACAAGTACGCATACGTGTATGTGTGTGTGCGTGCATGTGTTTATCCGCGATCGTTCTGTGTGCGTTCGTTCGTTCGGGCGCGGGCGTGTGTGTGTGTGTGTGTGTGTGTGTGCTTACACGCGTGCGTGTGTCTTTATGCAGGATGGTTTGTACTCTTCCCTGCCATACGTGGGACGTCTGCTGTCGGGATTTGTGTGCAGCTACCTTTCTGACAAGCTGCAACACTCGGGTGTGCTGTCTACTGGAAGCTGCAGAAAGCTCTTCCAGTTAGTAGGTCAGTGAGTTTATAGCAATGTAAGACCCTATTTTCTCAGATCTTCTGTTCATAACCTCGGTAAATTTCATCCGTTTTAAGACTCCCTCCTTTTTAAGACCTGTCGGATTTCCTCAGAATTTTGGAGTTCTTGAAAAGGGGGTTCCACTGTAACACTCCCTGTCCCAGTGTGTGTGAGGTGTCAGCATAATTATGTTTTGTGGCTTCCACAATGACATGTGTTTTCAACACTTGATTGAATGAAATTGTGCGCAGGATGTCTGGGGTGTGCTGCATGCGCGTTGGCTGTGGGATTCTTGGACCACACATCACGTGGTGTCGCGGTGGCTCTGCTGGTGCTGGCCATGTCTTTTCAGAATGTCACCTCACTGGCCTTCCGTATCAATCATCTGGACATTGCACCCAGGTAAACTCAGGTATAGAAGCATCGAGAAGACGTTTTATGGAGAGATTAAAGGTGAAATCAGACGCCGTTTTGAAGACCTTTTCTTGCCAAAGTCTGATAGGAACGCTCGGCATACGATTTCTGAGAAGCACACTTCTGCCAAAAAATGCAACATAGCTGTGATAATTACACATTAACATGCTTCCATTTGAAACTTCGAGGTCTTCATTGGGGATTGACGCCCGACCATAGCACTTTTTTGACTCACATGCGAAGCAAAAGTGAGTCTATGTACTCACCCGAGTCGTCCGTCCGTCCGTCCCCCCCGTCCGTCCGTCCGTCCGGCCGTCCGTCCGTCCGGAAAACTTTAACGTTGGATATTTCTTGGACACTATTCAGTCTATCAGTACCAAATTTGGCAAGATGGTGTATGATGACAAGGCCCCAAAAAACATACATAGCATCTTGACCTTGCTTCAAGGTCAAGGTCGCAGGGGCCATAAATGTTGTCTAAAAAACAGCTATTTTTCCCATTTTCTCTTAAGTTTTTGAGATTTAATACCTCACCTATATATGATATATAGGGCAAAGTAAGCCCCATCTTTTGATACCAGTTTGGTTTACCTTGCTTCAAGGTCAAGGTCACAGGAGCTCTTCAAAGTTGGATTGTATACATATTTTGAAGTGACCTTGACCCTGAACTATGGAAGATAACTGTTTCAAACTTAAAAATTATGTGGGGCACATGTTATGCTTTCATCATGAGACACATTTGGTCACATATGATCAAGGTCACTTTGACTCTTATGAAATGTGACCAAAATAAGGTAGTGAACCACTAAAAGTGACCATATCTCATGGTAGAAAGAGCCAATAAGCACCATTGTACTTCCTATGTCTTGAATTAACAGCTTTGTGTTGCATGACCTTGGATGACCTTGACCTTGGGTCAAGGTCACATGTATTTTGGTAGAAAAAATGTGTAAAGCAGTTCTTAGTGTATGATGTCATTGCTAGGTTTAGCTGAAGGTCAAGGTCATGTAAAGGTCAAGGTCAAGCATGTGAGTCGTATGGGCTTTGCCCTTCTTGTTTTTAACTGTGCTTGAAAAGCCTACATTCTAGGGCAAACGGACTAAAACCGCAAGTACAGCAGCAAGAAGACCAGCTGGAGTTGTACACTATATCCACCTTGTGTACAGTGAACTCTTAAGACTCTTTTAGATGCGCACACCCAAAAAACGTCACGTTGATAGTCGTCGTCGGCTTCTGTGGCGCACCCGCCAACTACCAACCCAGGCGGGTTATCCAGATCTAGATCCAGAGACCAAAGGTAATTGAAGCCCGACGGAGCGAAGCGACGGAGGGCTTCAATTAGACTTTGGGAGGGCGTCAATCCATGATGAAGACCGAGAAGTTTCAAATGGAAGCATGTTAATGTTATTGTAATTCAACCTGACGACGATCTCTTTCCTGCTTTCATGCGATGGTAAACAGACAGAATTGGTTC
The DNA here is from genome assembly GCF_037325665.1 of Littorina saxatilis. NCBI lineage: Eukaryota > Metazoa > Mollusca > Gastropoda > Littorinimorpha > Littorinidae > Littorina > Littorina saxatilis. Next base: position 66,066,850 of record NC_090256.1, read on the forward strand.
TGTTCTGTTCACACACTACTTTCAGTCCACCTACCTGCAAGGGTCAAGTCCCAAGAAATATATGTCTCTGAATTCCTATCGTATCACTCTGCTCCTGTTTTGTTTTCTTTCACACACATTTTCCCTTCTTTTTTGACGAGTTTCTGGACAGCAAACTCTAAAACAAATTCTTTTCATCACAAAAGCGATCTTTGGAATTGACTGACGTAGTCCGGAAGAATTCATGCATCAACTTACGTCACGTATTCGACGTCATCACTTCGCATACCTTATGGTCTCGGTATTTCGTTGGTCTTCATATTTCCTACTTGTGAAATGACCCTCAAAGCTAACCGAGATTAGTTGAAGCTGTATCAATGTGCCTCGCCAGCAGGTTGTTAATGGATTTTTTAGCGAGTGGTTATATCGACAATTAATGACCAGTAATTTTTAATGAGTTAGGGCATTCTGACCAATCACAGGATCTGTTTCATTAAAACGCAAACTTGATTGAATTACAATAAATGATAAAATAATACACATTTTGCCTCCATCAACCATTACTTTAAGAAACCGGATTTTTCGGTTTTAAACAGTTTTCAAAAACTTCAATATCATCGTCGTCTTCAATGTCACTATCAGAGTCAAGTTGGAGCTCTCTCACAACCTCTTGTAAAGAAAATCTTCGATTTCGATTCATTTTCGGCAGATAATGCTCCAAATTAAACGTGATCGGGAAAACACAGGAAGTGGTTAAGGGAAGTAACCACTGAAACACTTTTATGCACTGAAAACATGGACTCAGATGTGGATTTGTACGGAGTTTTGCTGTTACGTTTATATTCGTAGCCCGGCAGTAGAGACTGTTTAGCTGTTACGACTATAGTCGTAGCCCGTCAGAAAAGAGTTAAGTCCTTTGTACTGGAAACTTGCATTCTCCCAGTAAGGTCATATATTGTACTACGTTGCAAGCCCCTGGAGCAATTTTTTGATTAGTGCTTTTGTGAACAAGAAACAATTGACAAGTGGCTCTATCCCCTCTTCCCCCCTTTCCCCGTCGCGATATAACCTTCGTGGTTGAAAACGACGTTAAACACCAAATAAAGAAAGAAAGGCTGTTGGTGTTTGGTATGTGTCCAAGTTGAGGCTTGGTCTTATATCATGGACAATCCCCGCCAGATCTCAGATCGTAATATAGATCCCTGGATTCAGAAAGGTTTTTTTCCCTGTTCACCTGCTAAAAGAACTGCTTTATTCTGTAGAAACTGGCGTTCTATCACCATATGTCCCCAGGGATGGCCAAATCCATCGCCCAGTCGCCAGGGGCGAGTAAACAATCCGCCGGGCTAGTAGAAACCCGTTGGCAGCTCGCCCGGCTGGCTAGTGAAAATTCTAGTCAAATGCAAAACTTTCGGTTGTACTATCAAGTTTTAAAGCCATATAAACTCTGCTGATGCCGAACTGTTTACACGGAAAGGAGTGTGCCTTTAAATGAATGTGAATATTGGAACGGACCTGCCCTTTGGCGTCAGAGTCTGGACTGTTCCTCAGAGCATAGACCTATATAGGTCCCTGCTCAGAGTCTCCACTGTTCCTCATCAAGTTGTCAAGGCTTGCTGATTTTACCACAGGAGCCTATATTAAAGTACCTAGCATAGGCAAGTCAACAGAAACAGCCCGCATAAGCTTCTTCTAATTGTGGAAGGTTATACTTGTGGAGTGTTGCATTGATCGACTGGACCAAGCACAGCACATTGATTCAAGCTCTTGTGGGTGTGATGGGCATAGTTCTGTCTGAACAACAGCTTCGCTTTTGTGATAAAAGTAATACACTTTCTGTTACAGATTCGCTGGGGTCATGATGGGCATCACAGTGACCGGCGCCATGGGTGTTGCTCTGTCCGGGCCGCCTATCACAGAAGCCATCATCAAGAATGTAAGTTACAGCACAAACAGCGCAAAAGATACTACTCGCTCTCTCTCTCTTAAGTTATTTGAGTTGACCCTCTTTAGGCCGAGGGCTGGATGAAAAAAAACCACACACAAAACGGAACAAAAAACGACATAGGTTCACGTGCCTATCGTAAATGAAGATGTGGGGGCCCGGTAGCTTAGTTGGTAGAGCACTGGACTAGTGATCCTGGAGTCACAGGTTCGAATCCAGGCCGGGACTGACATATGTCAACTTTATGTGCAAACTGAGAGACGGTATCCATGTTTCATCCCCGTGTCACCATAGTGGCACGTAAAAGACCTCAGTTATTCTGCCATTAGGGCAGGTGCATGGCTGATTACACCTAAACACACACACACCTGGGCAGCGCGACTCTGTTGCTGCTAGCTTTCCACTGGGAGGAAGCGACCCGAGTTTTCCAGCAATGGGACAATAAAGTTATGAAAATGCAAGAATAAAAAAAAGTTGTCTGAACTAGTATTGCCTCACTCTCTCTGTTTTACTATAACATGACCATTCTGTTTATGCTTCACAGGACACGCAAGAGGAGTGGCTGATAGTGTTCATCATCGTGGCGTCACTGAACATCGTGGGGGGCGTGGTATTTTGCATTTTTAGCAGCGGTGAGGTTCAGGACTGGGCTCTGCCGCAAAGCTGTGATATCGTCATCACCGTGTGTGACGTAGATACCCTGGGACCTTCTACGTCACATGATTCCACGTCACATGACAGAACACACGAGATTGAAAAGACGCTTGAAGAGGAGCTAGGTACTTCACTCTAACGAAGAATCTGTGAAGACGTACAGGCCCCAGGAGAGTAGGAAAGAAAGTGAACTAGTTTTTGATGAAGAAGAAAACGACTGGCATTTCCATGATGACGACATGGATACACAAAGTCAAAGGCAAAAATCGAGTGTTCACATTCCAGAGGGGAGTTTAAATGAATTTGGCTGGAATTGGCTAGATTTTATGTGTGTGTGCCCGAAAACGTATTATAGATCCCTGGATTCGGGAAGGTATCTTTTTCTGTTCACCTGCTAAAAGAACTGCTTTATTCAGTAGAAAACTGGCTTTTTCCACCATATGTCCCACATCATTTGAAACATATTTCAGGGGGAAAACCCACTGAAGTGCACATATAAAAAGTGCATATACAATTAAAAATGTTCATGCACACTGTCACAAAGAAGATCTTAAAAACTCTGATGTATCATGGAAAGGAACAAGTATTAAGACCTCAGTAAAGAGAGTTTGATTCTTGTTTATTCAACTTCGAAAAAGCAACATGCTTGGACATTCACATTTTGTTTTCTTAAACCAGAGACATAGATAGAAGAGATGCGAAGCGCTGTCTTCTTGCTCGCGTTATCTTCGCCTACGGCAAGGGCAAGTAATCCTCCCCCAGGCGCCAAGCTGGCAATTGTTGTGTTTTTAAAGAATTATAACTGTTTCATAGAAAATCATAGATAATAAACCATGCAAACTGTTAATTATTTGCACTCAAGAGAAACAGAAAATCACACGAAGAAGATTATTGCATCATTTGGTGATTAGAAGATGAATCCTAAAGTAAGCAATTTCGCTCATTTCTCCTTGAAAACTTTTTATTCACACGCCAGTGTAAGTGCGAGAACCACTTGAGCGAGACTTAAAAGCATCAAATTTAATTCTTTCTTTTTTTATTTGGTGTTTAACGTCGTTTTCAACCACGAAGGTTATATCGCGACGGGGAAAGGGGGGGAGATGGGATAGAGCCACTTGTTAATTGTTTCTTGTTCACAAAAGCACTAATCAAAAAATTTCTTACATACTGCTTGACTAAAATCCTTACAAACATTGACTATATTCTATACAAGAAACACTTAACAAGGGTAAAAGGAGAAACAGAATCCGTTAGTCGCCTCTTACGACATGCTGGGGAGCATCGGGTAAATTCTTCCCCCTAACCCGCGGGGGGTATCAAATTTAATTACAGCGCATCAACAATTATACAAACAGATTAATGTATACACCAGTAATGCATTTGCCAGTTAAGGGAAAGTAACGTTGCGCACAAAAGAAAATATTAGCTCCCAAACATTGCCTCCACGCACAATGCAAGGCATGGACTTAGAACAATGGCCGCAAGAACCGAGGGAACTGTGTTTTTGACTCACTTCGGGAACCCAATCGTCTCAAATGCGTTCGTGTGCACACTATTGAAGCTACAGAATATGAATCAAGTTTATTTACCACTGATATCTCTCGTCTGAAGCTGGATATATCCAAAGAAATATGACAGAAAAGCACTTCAAATCGGTGTCAGAGAGCAAGCGAACAACAACGTAGTACGGGAAGATGGCTGACAATCGCGCGAGGTCCCGCTGACCGAGCGTGGTACCCCACGAGTTCACGCGAGCGGCCTCACTTCGCATCTCTTCAATGTATGTCTCTGCTTAAACATCCAAGTTGATTTAAATGAAACTGGTCAGTGAGGAATAAACAGAAAACAAACAATATAAAAAGTACACCATGTCATGTATAACAAAAATTGTGTCAGATTGTGAAGCATTGTAAAATTTATACAAAACCAATATCTATCACAATCAGTAAAATTCTCATAAGGGCAAACCTTATCATGGAGCCAAGAAGTAACACAAATGGAATAAAACAAAATTGTACTAAAAAAACAACAACCCCAAATTATCACATATTTGCCCCAGCCAGAAGCTTGCATCAATCCTGCTGGCGGACTTTTTTGTGCGAGGTTTGAATGTTTCTGTCACAAAACAAGACCTGAGGTCTGCTGAAAATGTGTTTTTTCTTCTTGGGACAATTATACAAATCCGTTCAAGCTTCAAGTATTCACGCAAAAAGCGACTTGCATGAAAATTCTATCGTGACCTCAGAATCAAATGTTTGAAGATGCGCACAATTCTGTTTAAGGTAGTTCACTGGACCCGTTAAATATAATTTGGTTTCTCCCAAAAGTTGGTTATTTTTTAAGTTCGATCTGTCTGCTATGCATTCAGCATAAAAAAAATATAGGGTAGTGGGTTCGTTTCGGAGCTATGAGTCTCGGAAGACAGTGCCCGTTTTGAATTTTGGACCGAAAAATCGAAAAATGGGTATGTTTTGAAAACGGCCAATTACACAAACATCTGCATAGGAATAGTCATTTAACAAATATCACCCAAAGCAGCAATGGGCAGGTAACGAAGTGCACTGGTAAACGAAAATGTTGCGCATACTCAAACTTTGTGACGTCACGTCTTTTGCCAGAGTTTATTTTAAATTTGTTCCTCATGTTGAGGTATTTTATTGCTGGTAGCCTGGAAATAAATTACGATTTGATGAGATGGGTTGTAAACGCAAGAGCGATCAAAACGGCATTAAAAAAAACAAAAAAAACGACAGGTTGGTGGTGTTTTTAGGGGGGGTTCACTCCCTTGATTAACCCCACCCTTTGCACTATTACTGTCCAGTGTGCCTCAGAAAAATATGTGTCACGATAATGTAAAGGGTTGTTGTCCGATCATTTGTCTCAGATATATGAGCCAACTAAATTATGTTTTTAAAAACCACTGTTACATATGACCTCTGTTGAAAGTCAAAGGTCACCGCAACTTTGAAAGGCCACAAGTCCGATTCAAATGTAATAAAAACGCCAATCAAAAGGTGGAGGTCACTTGTTTGATACAAGTGTAATAATAAAAATTAATAATCAAGGCTTGGTTTATAATTTTGCTTAATAGTGCGTACTGTTATTTGTTACGGTTTGAAGGCTGGGACTTTTTGAGGGTGGAATTAAAGCAATTTTTCGCCTTATGGGCCCCTTATGCATCGAAGGACTTCAATTATTGTATTATCTGCTGCCAGCGTACAGTAGAAAGAGGGCTGCATACACAAGACACTGGCTGTTATTCTAGTTCAAACACCGGTTTTAACATGTGGTATTCTGATGCAATCACGCTGTGAGCATCACGGGTTGGGAGACACTCTCTTACCTGCTACCGGAGCTTCAATGTTAGCTTTGGTGATTATTACGATGTCACTGGCAAAGAGAACGGCTTTGTACCGATTTCATTAGATGCCCACGTGTTTTTGACCTCGTGGTTGGTAGGCGTGTCGCATTGTTTTTATTTCTGGCGGTGTCGTCATTTTCTGACGTCATTTGTTCTGGGCCGCGTCACCACACTTCCGCTGCCTGAAAAATGTGACGTTTGTTCTATTTACGTCATTCGAATGTTCGACGTGTTCTTCTTCTTCTTCTTCTTCTGCGTTCCCTGTTCGATGTGTTCGAATTCCCAGCCTGCCAGGAAAAAATGGCGACACAACTCAGTGGCTTCCCTTTGTGTATGAAGAGTAATATCCCTGTCTCCATTTGACCTGCCTTAAAGTGAATTCACACAAAAGTTAAACCAAACAAAAAAGATACATGTATAAACATATCATTAGTGTAATCATAGCAAAGTATTTCTCAATAAAAATCATCAGTATATAACTGTCCTTTTGTTCAGCTTCAACACAGAAAATATCTGTAATACATATTGTGTATAAAATACATACATGAAGACACTAAAAACAAGGGGTGTTTTAAGTCCCTTTTTACATTCAGTCAAGTTTTGACTAAATGTTTTAACATAGAGGGGGAATCGAGACGAGGGTCGTGGTGTGTGTGTGTGTGTGTGTGTGTGTGTAGAGCGATTCAGAGTAAACTACTGGACCATATCCCCGGACGTTTTTTTCATTTTTTCGATCAATGTCTTTGATGACGTCATATCCGGCTTTTTGTAAAAGTTGAGGCGGCACTGTCACACTCTCATTTTTCAATCAAATTGATTGAAAGTTTGGCCAAGCAATCTTCGACGAAGGCCGGACTTCGGTATTACATTTCAGCTTGGTGGCTTAAAAATTAATTAATGACTTTGGTCATTAAAAATCTGAAAATTGTAAAAAAAAAAATTTTTTTTATAAAACGATCCAAATTTACGTTCATCTTATTCTTCATCATTTTCTGATTCCAAAAACATATAAATATGTTATATTTGGATTAAATACAAGCTCTGAAAATTAAAAAAAATTAAAAATTATGATCAAAATTAAATTTTCGAAATCAATTTAAAAACACTTTCATCTTATTCCTTGTCAGTTCCTGATTCCAAAAACATATAGATATGATATGTTTGGATTATTAACACGCTCAGAAAGTTAAAACGAAGAGAGGTACAGTAAAGCGTGCTATGAAGCACAGTGCAACCGCTACCGCGCCAAACAGGCTCGTCACTTTCACTGCCTTTTGCACGAGCGGCGGACTACGTTCAATTTCATTCTGTGAGTTCCACTGCTTGACTAAATGTAGTAATTTCGCCTTAGAGTGAATAAAAAAAAAAAGCAAGCTGTGAACTTTTTTGAATGATGACAATCTATGTGAAAGTAAACATCAGAGGAACAGGTCTACATCTTGTCGTCAACATGTCTTGGTTAAAAATCAACAACCAACTTTGAATAGCAACATACACAAACAAAATTCATGTCCAAAACAGTTCACAATTCGTGATAAGAACAGCTTCAGTTGTGACCATTGCAGATCACAGAAAAGTGTGATTATCATTGCATGCAAAGTACATGTACATGTTCATGTAGTGATAAAGCACTTGCAGACAAAAGTATTGCCTGTTGCTAACACCTGTAACTTTTTGTGAAGTACATCAAGTGTTGCCTTTTGCTAACACCAGTAATGTTTTGCTAAGCACAGAGCCCTGTATAGCAGGAAAACAATCATTTTTGAGAAGCTTGAATTCTGCATCTTTTCTAAACCCCACATGTGGGAGCTCTGTAATTAGACTGTAGAGACTGCTGGACAAAGATTATGAGAAACAAAGGGACGTAAGCGCTCTACGTGTATACAACATGTGCAACAAGAGCGAGTGAGAGTTATGCAGAACCAGTCTCCTAACGCCTGACACCAATTTGTCTTTTGGACAACGATCGGTTTGTCTTTTGAACAACGATCAGTTTGTCTTTTGGACAACGATCAGTTTGTCTTTTGGACAACGATCAGTTTGTCTTTTGGACAACGATCAGTTTGTCTTTTGGACAACGATCAGTTTGTCTTTTGGACAACGATCAGTTTGTCTTTTGGACAAAAATCAGTTCTTTGTGCAATGTCAGAACTCACTTGCAAAGGTCAGTTCTAATGTTCTTTGTGGATGTCTCAGAACTCTCTTACAAACATCAGAGTATATATGACTTTTAAAAAAGGATAAGTAACACCATTGGTAAGATAAAATATGCCGCAGTTTTCATAAGCCTTCCTCCAAATTATGAAATTATTTTCTTATTTTTATTTGCATATTTAGTGAGAAGAGTGCTCAACAGTTAAATTAGCGTTATCCTGCATACCAGCAGTGTGTATTTGGCGGTAATATTATTATTACAGGAAATACTCAAAACTCAACAATCACACATTAGACTTTAGAGATAAAAAAAAGAGTTTTGAACAGCAATTAAAAGGCACAGACATCACTATCACAGACTCAGTTTTAACGTTCCATTAGGATGTGGATATTCACTGAATATGATCATACAATATTTGTTAGTTAACAGTCAGTCACATGTGTGAAATAACAGGTTCATGATAACAGGTTCACAATAACAGAATCACCTAAAAAACAACAACAACAAAAACAAATAGTAAATGTACAACCCAACAACACAAATAAACATCACAGAATTTGTTCTTCCTGAAAATGTTGCCCAAAAGCGTCAGAACAGATGTGTTTTTTCAGCAGCTGATGGTCGAGTGGACGGCAATTTAAGTATTTCTCTCCCCTCCGACCAGCCCATTGGCAGTGTTGAAGAGGTTGACTGGGCTCGAGCCGTCTGTCAGAAGAACACTTTCCATTCCCAGTGCAGAGAGCAGATCGAGCTGCAAGTACATGTACAAAACAGAAAAGGGAAAAATCATTGCATGATAGGGCAAGACAAACAAAAAACACACACCTGAAATGGATAGACTGCTACATTCTCATAATAATAATAATCTTCATGATACCACAGATAAAAGGAAGGAGGTATTGGAGTGGCAGTGTAAGTACAGGAGTAAGTAGGGGAGGTGAATTAAGGCATAGAGTAGTGTGGTGGGGTTGGGATGGGCCGAGGGGTAAGGTAGAAGATTGAAGAGATTTTGTTTGTTTGTTTGCTTAACGCCCAGCCGACCACGAAGGGCCATATCAGGGCGGTGCTGCTTTGACATATAACGTGCGCCACACACAAGACAGAAGTCGCAGCACAGGCTTCATGTCTCACCCAGTCACATTATTCTGACACCGGACCAACCAGTCCTAGCACTAACCCCATAATGCCAGACGCCAGGCGGAGCAGCCACTAGATTGCCAATTTTAAAGTCTTAGGTATGACCCGGCCGGGGTTCGAACCCACCACCTCCCGATCACGGGGCGGACGCCCTACCACTAGGCCAACCGGGCCGGTCATTGAAGAGATTGAGAGAGGTAAGAGGCGAGAAATAATGAGGAAGAACACACAAACCCACACACACACACACACACACTCTCTCTCTATCTTACACATGGCACTGATACAATAAGTGCAAAACAACCACAGTCATTACCTTGCTCTGCGGTCCGGCACGGGCAATCTTTATGATAGTCGGTGCTCCTATGGCTTGGACCATGTTTCCAAACTTGGTGATCTGGAAAAATGTGTACATGTATAATCAACTTCATCTTAAAATATTAAAACAGAGAACAACAAAAGAAAGAAAGAAAGAAAGGAAAGAAGAAAGAATCGTGAACAACAAAAGAAAGAAAAACAACACTGGAAAATATATTCAGGCAACTTGGTCCAAGGGCAGAATTTGTTTACCCAGAAATTAACTTAACCGAGGCAACAAAAAAAACAGAGAGAAAAAAATAAAGATAATTCTTTTGATGCATGAAACTTGATGTTTTTATGAATGCTCCTATGCTACGCCTGAGTTGACAAGTTTTATCCCAATGATTTAAAAATAAAAATCATCTACGAAATCAATTCAAAGAAAATACAAAAGAGATGCATGCACATCTCTTTTTTAAAAAAAAATTTCTTTAGCTTACTTGCCAAAAAAACATTTGAAATCTTAAATTTCACAGTAATCCTGGCTAACCAGAGGTGTGTATTTAACAGATTCTGTAGCTCCAAGGCATGAAAACATCTGGCTCATTTCTGACTTAAAGTGAACCATTGTTCTTTTTTCCTTCCTCAGTCCAAACCAGTAAAAACATTCTGTGGATCCAAGGCATGTACAAATATGGCTCATTTTCTGACTTTAAATGAAGCATTGGTCTATTTTCCTTTCTCAGTTCAACCCAGTAAAACAAACTGTTTCTGTGGATCCAAGGCATGTACAAATCTCGCTCATTTGCTTATTTAAAGTGAACCATTGGTCTACTTTACTTTCTTAGTTTAAACCAGTAAAACAAACAGTTTCTGTGAATGCAACTTCCAGGGCACACATGGAACAAATCTGGCTCATTTCCTTACAAAAAGTGAACCTTTGGTCTACTTTACTTTCTCAGTTTAAACCAGATGTGTGTTTCTTTCAGGCTAGACTTGCTCGCGACTAGCCTCTCGCGGAGCTAGGAAGCGAGAGTGAATATGAAACGGTTTGATGGCTGGCTACGCAAGAATTAAACACCATTGGTTGATACCAAAAAGATCATCTGCACTGTTTGGTAACCGGCCACAAACAGCCAATCGGATTGGCAGCAGTGCGACAACCATTTTTTCTTGCATAGCGAGCACCTCCAAGGCATGCTAGCGTTCTCTCGCCAAATCCTAGCATTCCTCACGGCGAGAATTGCCCAAGAAACGGTACTTCCTCGCCCCACTGGCTTTGTTTGCCAATTCTCGCCTTAAAGAAATGGGAAACAGATTAACCAATTATGCTTACCTCAATATTAGCCTGATTTTTCTCTTTCTTGACCATCAGCTCCATCAATTTGCGCTTGTAGTCCATTTCACTCTTACGCAGCTGAAATTGCGGAAACATAAACATAAAAATATAAAAGCAAGTGCAGAAGTAGCAAAACAGATAAACAGACAATCATGACTTGAATTGTTGTTCTCAATTATGCATGTAGCATTTAATTTATGTGATGCCATTATTATTTTTTTTATTCAACATTATTTCCCAATTAAGCAATCCTTGACAATGATTTTTTCACGGTGGTGTGCGTGCGTGTGTCCCCCCCCCCTTTTTTTCTCCCCCCCTCCCCCTTTATGAATGTGTATTACTTTTAGTCTGTATGCCTGTGCCCTTGACATCATCCAACCACTTCCCTCCCCTTTCATTCATTTCCGTTTCTAGAGTTCCTTCCCCTTTTTGCGTGTTCCCCCTCCATTTTCTTTCAAACCTTGTTCGTTCCGTGTTGCGTCTGCTTTTTGTTGTCTTTTGTGTTCTTGTTTTTTCTTATGAAGCTTCCAGAAGCGAAAATTCGTTATCGTCTTGTGTCGTCTTTGTATTGGTGAGTACAGTAATCATTTGTTTTTTTTAACTTTGTTGACATCTTACCACAGTCACTTCGTTGTTTAGATTAATGATTTTTTCGTTTTAGTTCAAGAGACAGACTTTCCAACAAAATCACTCAGTCATCTCATCTTCAAAATTCAACTACAGAATCCCAACAATGATAATCTGTTTAGTGCAAACAACAGACTTTGAAACAAAAAATGTAACTTCTTTTTATCAATAAAAGTTATGAAGATGATCATAAGACTAGAGCTCACCATGCTTTGTGACTCCAGCTTGCAGTAATGTTCTATCTCCTCAGCCTTTGCCTTGAGCGTGACAGCTGAAAGTGCAAACATGCAGAGAATCTTCACACTCTGGTATTCAGAAATGTTTTATCCTCTAATTTGGGTGTAACTCTTCAATTAGTGTGAGATTCTTAACAAGAAGAAGAAGAAGAAGAAGAAGAAGAATTCAATCTGCCCTATAGCATAAAAGCCATTGGTATTTGTCCTGGTGTGGAAACAATCATACATCCATACACTCCTTGCATCTAGCATACATTCATATCGTATATATATATTTAACTCATTGTCTCCCAGCCACTCATATTGCTCTATCTGACCAGGTACGGATATATCCGGTCAGACTGTTAGCTTCAGTCGCTTCCTGTAAAGTCCATCTAACGCATGCATTCCAGCGTGTTGATACACAGTTATTACACAGTTACTACAATTCTGAGTGACCTGCTGCAGCACAGCTGGTCTCGGCTAAAAAAAACTTGGTCAACATAGGTGGGGTGGAAAGTGATAAGGGACAGAATAGGACATAGTACAAAAGTACAAAAGCGTCAGATCTGTATTGACAACATTTGAGTTCTGCAGTTTTTGTTTTACTGGAAAAGAATATGATTGTACCTAAGATTTAGCCTCTTTATGTACCGTATTTTCCGGGTTACAAGGCGCTACAGCGCATAAGGCGCACCCCCTTCTTTTAAAAAAAATTGTAATCCAGTCACCCATTGGGCGCAGGGGGCCGATAGGGCGCACCAAAATTGAAAAAGTATACCGGTAACAAAGGGAAGAATGAAAATAAGCCGCACATCAAAGGAAGAATACAGAGTGGAAATATGTGTGCTCTGTGTGTGCGGCAAGATCAAAGGCAGGTCTATTGTGATAGCTGGGTTGCCTTCTTTATAGACACTGACCTTCTTCCCAGGGGTCAATGACCCAGTTTTAGCTAAGAGAGGTGGTTCCCCTGTCATATCTGACAGAGGAAACACTTCTTGCACCAACCTATGGGGCGGTCTCTTTGATGTCTTGAGAGGAAACTTGGCCAGGGTAGTACAGTAAAACCTGAGTCTAGCGGACTCTTGTTGTAACGGCCACCTGCTACATACGGACAGTTTATCATGGAACGAACACGATTTCAACAATAACTAACCTTTAACGGACGGACACCTGCCACTTACGGACGCGGACACGATTTTTCGGACCGTAGGAAGTGTAAACACTGTCACAAACGGACAATACGTACATGAAAACGCAACTTCGAAAAGACGAAAACAATACATGGCGGCTCTTGCTCCTCGAGAGACGAAAAAAAAAATTAAATCTCGCGCACGATAGAATCCGCGGCGACTTCCTTAGGAGTCGGGAAGACGCAAATCCTGTGTATCGTCAAGGATAATGACCCAAAACGCGACTTACGACCGAGCTTTTTGGGATGATTTACGACTTTTGCGCATATTTCGAGCAGACGAAAACACAACATGGCGGCTCTCGCTCCTCCAACTATCGCGAGAAGAAATAAAAATGAAATCTCGCGCGCGCGAGATCCTGATACATCCGTTTTTTTCTGCACGCTATCTTGTCACGACGACTGTCTTGTTGACAAACGAAGATTCGCGAAAGAAAAAGAAAAGCGCTGACTCTTGAGTAGAGAGCTAATAAAGTAATCGCTAATCGAGCGAAGTGGCTATCCGCGGCGACTTTCTTGGGAGTCGGGAATACGAAAATCCTGTGTGTCGTCAAGGATAATGACTCGGTGTTATCTAGATGGTGAGAAGGATAGCGAAGCGAAAGTACGCAAAGAGAGGAGCCTGTACAAAGACCTCAACGATCGTCGTCAAGTTTAGCGATGCAAGGCGAAGAATCATTCATATGAGCGGAAAGATGATTCGGGAGAAAAGTCGTTATGCTTTCTATCGAGTTAGGACATTCGGATTTTACTGGTTGCGCCACAATGTCAAATGTGCTTCACTCAGCGGGGAGCGAGTATTACGCCATGAGTAAATTTTCTTTGAAATTTGAGTTCAAGTTGTTCTGCTGTAATGTGTTTGGGTGTGTGTGTGTGTGTTTTGATATGGTGAACAGCTCAGATCATGGGTAATTTTAACACCTTCACATTTAAATGCTTATTTTATAGCCATCCATTGAATTGAGAAGAAAACAAAGCATACTAAACTGCTAAGCATGAATCAAACAATAAGAAAATAAAAAGAACCAACAACATCGTTTTGTATGTGTGGGTAGTAAACACGTTTTATTTACAAAACACGGCGGAAAATGGCGACAAATTTGTTGCACAGCGACAGGTCATTTTCTTCAACCAAGGCCAGTACTTTCATACATGACAAAGGAAAGCAAATATGGCCTGAATAATAAAGTTATAGTGTTCCTTTGCGTGTCTGAGTGATAAACTGTTTTAACCAACTCTATTCTGAAACGTAATTGCACTCAGCAGATTTGTCTTCCGCTCATAACTTTCGTATCACACGGTCTTTGCGACAAACAGATAGATCGCATTCTCGCAGAAAATCATTGACAACACAGACCAGTCATTTTTAGCATTGCATTTGGGAAGGGCTACTATCATAGTGTGTTTTAAGAAAGAAAAACATTATAGCATCGGCAGAACACGACCAAATGAGTTTTCGTGTCACAGCGTTATGGGCGTGAGATTTGTTAGACTTTTTGTTCTCACACTGTAGCAAAATCATTGACAACACAGACAAGTCAGTTTTAGCATAGACATTGGGAAGGGCTACTATTATAGTGTGTTTTAGGAAAGAAAAACATTATAGTATCGGCAGAACACGACCAAATGAGTTTGCGTTATGGGCGTGAGATTGTTTTTTTTCACACTTCAGATCATATCTCAAAACCTACTGAGTGGATCTTTATGAAATTTGATATGGATATTTTTGACTGGATTTTCTCATAGAAGGTTTTTCCGTTTATTGATAGGACAGTTTGATGACGTCATATTTTACCGTTTGCCAAAAGGTCGAGGCAGCACTTTCACAGTTACAGTTTTTCATCAATTTGATCGAATTTCTTATCACACAATCTCAGATCTAGGCCGGATTATGGGATTGCATTTCAGTTTGGTCACTTAAAGTTTTGTTATTGAAATGTTTGTTCGAAATATGTCATTTTTTCAAATTTTTAAAAACTAATATTTGAAACAGAAAATTTATATTGGTGTATTCCCTATTGCGTCCTGTATCTAAAACTGTTTAGTTTTGTTGTTTTGTATTGATAATTATGCTTTAAAATGAAGAAAACTGATAAAAAACCACTATCTTTATTTATGAAACTAGCAGTTAACCCCGGCTTCGCCCGGGAGTAAGCGGAGCCCTGTAGCAATTTAAGACGCTCGCTATCCCATTATCATTAGCTTTACCTCCTTTGTTTGGATACAAAAAAAGAGTTATCTCCCTTACCTTCTAGAAATTTCCGGAACTGTCCAGTTAATTTTTCTTTCTTCATTTCTTCCCCTCATAGGAGCAATAGCGAGTCTCTAATATCACTGGCATGATGTACTATCTTGTTCCTGCCTCTTGCCATCTCAGAGGTATGGCGACCACAGACAAAAAAGAGTTATCTCCCTTACCTTCTAGAAATTTCCGGAACGGTCCAGTTAATTTTTCATTCTTCATTTCTTCCCCTCATAGGAGCAATTATAGTGAGTCTCTAATATCACTGGCATGATGTGCTTGCTACAGGTGAACAGTAGGCACTGAACTGGTCTTGCACCATATAGGCTGTATTCAATAAATGGGAGGTCCATAATCTGAGAAAGGAAACAATGAATCAAGAAACTAAAACCCAGGTGCACATCTGCGGCACCTAGGGAGTGTACGTGCACACTATCTTGTTCCTGCCTCTTGCCATCTCAGAGGTATGGCGACCACAGACAAAAAAGAGTTATCTCCCTTACCTTCTAGAAATTTCCGGAACTGTCCAGTTAATTTTTCATTCTTCATTTCTTCCTCTCATAGGAGCAATAGCAAGTCTCTAATATCACTGGCATGATGTGCTTGCTACAGACAAAAAAGAGTTATCTCCCTTACCTTCTAGAAATTTCCGGAACTGTCCAGTTAATTTTTCATTCTTCATTTCTTCCCCTCATAGGAGCAATAGCAAGTCTCTAATATCACTGGCATGATGTGCTTGCTACAGACAAAAAAGAGTTATCTCCCTTACCTTCTAGAAATTTCCGGAACTGTCCAGTTAATTTTTCATTCTTCATTTCTTCCCCTCATAGGAGCAATAGCAAGTCTCTAATATCACTGGCATGATGTGCTTGCTACAGACAAAAAAGAGTTATCTCCCTTACCTTCTAGAAATTTCCGGAACTGTCCAGTTAATTTTTCATTCTTCATTTCTTCCCCTCATAGGAGCAATAGCAAGTCTCTAATATCACTGGCATGATGTGCTTGCTACAGACAAAAAAGAGTTATCTCCCTTACCTTCTAGAAATTTCCGGAACTGTCCAGTTAATTTTTCATTCTTCATTTCTTCCCCTCATAGGAGCAATAGCAAGTCTCTAATATCACTGGCATGATGTGCTTGCTACAGACAAAAAAGAGTTATCTCCCTTACCTTCTAGAAATTTCCGGAACTGTCCAGTTAATTTTTCATTCTTCATTTCTTCCCCTCATAGGAGCAATAGCAAGTCTCTAATATCACTGGCATGATGTGCTTGCTACAGACAAAAAAGAGTTATCTCCCTTACCTTCTAGAAATTTCCGGAACTGTCCAGTTAATTTTTCATTCTTCATTTCTTCCCCTCATAGGAGCAATAGCAAGTCTCTAATATCACTGGCATGATGTGCTTGCTACAGATGAACAGTAGGCACTGAACTGGTCTTGCACCATATAGGCTGTATTCAATAAATGGGAGGTCCATAATCTGAGAAAGGAAACAATGAATCAAGAAACTAAAACCCAGGTGCACATCAGCGGCACCTAGGGAGTGTGCATGCACACTGTATACAAAATAAGAGTTACCTCCCTTTGCTTCTAGAAATTTCCTGAACTGTCCGGTTAACTTTTTCTTCTTCATTTCTTCTCCTCATAGGAGCGATAGAGAGTCTGTAATATCACTGGCATTATGTGCTTGCTACATGTGATCACCAGGCACTGAACTGGCCTTGCACAGCAGGGGGCAGGGTTAGTGTGTGTGTGGGGGGGGGGGGGGGGGGGGGGCGGGATGATAGCGGGCGGGGGGTAACCCTTGAGAATTACACGGTATACTGGTTTGATGAGAGTTACCTCCCTTCCGTGGGTGACAAAGCATGACTTACCTCCCTTGTACTATGTAGACTGTATTGATAGATGGGGAGGGTCATTATCCGAGGAAGGAAACAATGTCTGGAGAAACTAAAACCCAGGTGCACATCTGCGGCACCTAGGGAGTGTGCATGCAAAATATCTTGTTCCTGCCTCTTGCCATCTCTGAGGTATGGCGACCACAGACAGACACACAGACACACAGACAGACACTCTCTTTTATTATATGTATAGATAGATAGAAAAGACACTTAAAAACAACTTCTATCTATTCCTTATCATTTTCTGATTCCAAATATATATAGTTGCATGGTGTTTGACGTTGAAAATATGCTCAAACTTAACAAACTCGGATCGTTGAATGGAAATTATACTTCCAAGCTCCAAAAGCACGTCATTTCAAGTGTGAAACACGCTCATGACGTCATACTGAAAGGTGATGAATTATGGCTTCACCTTGCGATGTTTCATTTCAAACATGGTAACATTTTTAAAGGGGTTTCTTTCTCAGATTTGTGTTTGCCCTTTGTCTGTCTCTCTATGTCTCCGTCTGTCTGACTGATTCAATTAAATGTGTAATTACTTAGTTTTGCAAAAGTCAAACTAAGTATGATATACCTAATTGATTCAGGTCTCTAAATTCTTATTGTAAAATTGTGAGTTTTATTCAAAACAAATTTAATTGGTGTTTTAAACTCAATAATGGGGCATGCTGTGAAGAACAGAAGAATGTGTGTTTACGAGCAGAAAAAGCCCATCAAAGTCAAGAATCGTGTTTTTCTTTTTCTATTTTCACCTTGTAGCTTCATACAGACACTAAGCAACAGTGTAGTACCACTTCCAGTGCAATATCTTGTACTTTAATTTTGACCATCTGTGTAACACTTTATTGACCCATGATCTGAGCTGTTCACTATAATGACAGTAAACTGCAACTGTGTGTTTGTGTGTAAACATGACAGTAGATACACGGCAACCAAATTCATGACCGCCCGGGCCAAAAACTCAACCCCCCCTTTTAAGACCCCCCCCCCCCCCCCTTTTTACGACCTAATTTTCAAGGTTTTTCCAAAGTCGTAAACAGGGGGTTCTACTGTAGCCTATGTATTCAATAGCTCAATTCTCTCTCTTTCTCTCTCTCTCTCTCTCTCTCTCTCTCTCTCTCTCTCTCTCTATTTTCAGTGCTCTTTGTAAAAATTGCCCCGGCCCCTCCACCTGTGAAGAAAGGACACCTGTCTAATAGGGACACCATTACTATACCCCAAGGGTGTCCTTTAGAGACAGGTTTTACTGTACCTAGTAGCTGAAACATGCATTATCACAAGTTGTTTGACTGGTACTCAGGCGGTCTCTTTGATGCTCACGGAATTTAAAAAAACGACGACCGGTATGATGGAGGTGAGTTCTTGTCACGTTTTGTTCCCCATGATTTTTTCCCAATTTATTTTTTTTCGTATTTCATACACGGATTAGGCGCTTTGTTATACAAGGCGCAGGGGTCAAACTCAAGGAAAAAAGTCGCGCCTTATCCGGAAAATACGGTAGTCATAATACATAATTTTGAAAACAGTTGTGCAGGGTGTGACAGTTCTTCTGGCAAGACTTTCGTAATCAAATGTCTCAACACACTGAAGCACCTGCTGCAAGTTCACTCTGACTCTTTAAGAGCATTCTGTCTACCTGTGCCTGAGCCTTTGCCTAGTCACAATGCATGGGTGAAACCTAGGAAAATCAAATTGAGTGAAATATTTTTTGAGGCAGGGGTCCAGGGGCCGCCTAGGCCCTGGCGGGGTACGGGGCAGGCCCCGATAGGGGGTCCAGGGGGGCAACGCCCCCCGGCCGAAAACAAATTTTTGCATTATTCATTGTGATTTTGTGGCCTTTCCTGGCAAAAAAATACACTATCATGCAGGTCAAAAAAATACCTTCAGATTCTAATGATATGGTAAAAAGGGTAAACAAAATCAAAACAATTCACAGAAGTAATCATTTGTTTGTGTATCCTTTCACACTTGCATCTTCCAACACAACGACACAATTGATAACAATTAACATTGACAACAGCCATACTACATGAAATAGAAAGTGAACAACTGAACAACTGAAATAAAAGTTCGAAATATTTAATTATAAGAAGCAAACATTGCCAGACAGGCATTGAAATAAATGATGAAACAGAATGTCACACATGCAAACAGCATGATGTAGCACTGCACAAAGTAGCAACTAAGCAGTAGCATCTCTTATACAGTGGAACCCCTCTCTAAGACCCCCCTCTCTAAGGACTACCCCGCCACAACGACCTTTTTTTTAACCGATGTGTTTCCTTATATAGTTGTCACCAGTGTAGCGACCAACGTCTAAGGACCGACCTAACAGCTTGTGCAACGACTTTGTCAGAAAAATCCAAGACTCTCAGTCAGCCTAACGCATCACTGACAAACCGGTTATAACCAGTTATAACCGTCTCTTTTAAGCAAAGGCACTAAACCGCTGAGAGGTGTGATGGTTGGGTGGGCTGAGTAAACATCACAAACCAATCATCGAGATCAAAGGCAGGTCCATTGTGATAGCTGGGTGCCCTTCTTCCCAGGGGTCATTGACCCAGTTTTAGCTACGAGAGGTGGTTCCCCTTTCATATATCTGAGAGAGGAAACACTTCCTGCACCGGGTCAGTGACCGAGTTTAACCTATGGGCGGTCTCTTTGATGTCTTGAGAGGAAACTTGGCCAGGGTACTGAGATCTGAGGGTAGTACATGCACCAGAACTGGTGGACACCATCGACAATGTCAAACATGAAATCGAAGCAGTTTGCTTGAGGAAACGGTCGTCAGCAACTCAAACTTCTGTTTTCTTTTTTTAAGAAAATCTGAGGTGACTTTCTTTGTGGCCCCCTGACCCCGCCCCCTCCCTCTGTAAGGACCCCCCTCCATAAGGACCGATTTTTGTCAACATTTTCAATGTCGCTAGAGAGGGGTTCCACTGTATTGCAAAGTTCTCAAGGAAAAGCACTTGAGTTTCAATCACACACAGTTTTAGTTTTATGAACTCCAACCAGTCCCATCGCCATTTGTTGGCTAGACCAGCATCAATAAGATCTGTCCGTGCGTTTTCCGTCAAAACCGGCATCTTTGTCGCAGAAATCGTGTCCCCACTTCGTAATGCCTGCCAAAACGCGAGAGAACTTTTTTTTTATCGTGATGCAGAGCGAATCCGAAAGCAAAGAAACCTCACCTACGGGGTTTACCGCGAGCACGGGCAAAAGCGCTTCCGTTTCCGGGCAAACTGCAACCGGTCCACTATAGCAGTTCGAAAACGCGTTCCGCAAGTAGTTGCATGGTTTTTTCTCTCATTTTTTTAAATTACGGATTGACGGAATTTCCGTCAGACTTATTTCAGATTGACGGATTTCAGTCAATTGACGGGCTAGTTTCACCCATGACAATGTACGCAGGCAAAAACTAGAATTCGTTTAAAACACCAACACACCTGTGATTTCACTCTGACACTCAATGAGCGTTTTCTCCGCTTCTGCCTGCGCCTCGGCCTTTGCTTGTCCGCAGGATTCAACGGCACAGGCTTCGGCTCTCAGGTCGTACAGCTTGGCACGCTCCCTCTCCGCCTCTACCTCGTTCTGCAGACGCTGCCTCTCCAGCTGACCTCTAGCTATTTGATCTTTCCGGGCTGCTTCGTGCTCCGCTGAAGCTTCCACAGATCTGAGAGACAGAATAATATAACGTCACGCTCATAAGATAATTGCCTATATAATTTTTTTGAGTTTTGAGAGCAGTTGACAGCGGTATACGCATGAGATAAGGAGCTGACAGCAACATTATCAAAATGCACAATTGCATAACCACCCCGGAAAATTTTTTGCATACCTTCACATTCTCCAAACAAGTTTTTAAGTACCAAAATGAACAAGAGGCGAAGCCTTCAAGGCTCACGTAAGAAATAGACAAACAGTAACACAAACTCAATCACTCCGTCACACATACACACCCACACATACAGTAAGCTTAGGTGACACTGTGCAAGAAAGAGAGACACTAGATCTAGATCTGTCTGTGTCTGCATGTACAGGGACACGACTGCCAAATAGTCTCGGCCCGCTCAAAATAACAATGACCGAGACCACACACACCACGCGAGAGAGAAAGACTACAGGGAGGCATGCCGTCATGATGCATTAATTGACGTCAAACACTTTTGACCGTGACGTAATCTTATGCGAGCTTTATCCATAGTCTTGGATAACCACTCACACATAGACTCGGAAATGTTAAAGTTTCTACCACAGACATACACACACACGCACACACACACACACACACACGCACAAACGCACAGACAGACAAAGTTACGATCGCATAGGCTACACTTCGTGAGCCAAAAAGTACCTAACTCAGAAACGAGAACAGCAGTTTTGCTCATGTAACTGTGGCACTAGTTTCCGATGGTCTGAGAGTTTCTATTCTCTAACAAATGGCCTGTACCCTTCCAGTAGCTTCCCCTGTAATCTCACTGCAGAAATAGCCAACACTGAGTAGTAGGTATTTTTCTTATGAGCGTGACGACAAGTCAATCAGAGACTAGGATGAAAATGGGTCAAATAGGTGGGAAACTCTGATTTTCTCTTAACATTTGTTTTAATAAGCATTCTTACCATACCTTACAATTGCCTAACCCCCGAGGGCTAGGCAATTGTAAGGTATGGCACAGTATGTGCAATTAAATAGAAGTCTCAAAATTGGAGAAAAAGGCCAAGATACAGAATAATAAGTCAATCAGAGACTAGAATGGAAATGGGTCAAAAAGGTGGAAAATACAAGTTTCTAAATCAGAGAAAAATGTCCAGATTTGCATAGATTTTGCCAAACCTTTCACAGATCTGAAAGACAGGATCATAAATCATTATGAAACTAGAATGAAAAGTGGTCAAAAAGGTGGGAAATAGAAGTATCAAAATTGGAGAAAAATATAAAGAGTTGCATAGATTTTCTGAATGAAGAGAAGACAGGCAATGATTCATACATGACGGTGGGGCCGTTTACTGAATTCACAATGAATGAAACTTGTTCAATTTTTCATATCAAACCAGAGTTAACAAGCAGAAATTCCCCCAAAAGGAAAAACAAAATCAAATCTCTGGAAAATGTAAATGTGGTGTACATGCAGAGATTTGAATTGTTTAATCCTTGTTTTTATTTTTTTCAAAACCTAGTAAATGTTTACTTTTTGGCTAAGTACCATGGCAACTTTCAAAAAATAAAACAACCCTGTCATAACATTTCTCAAGGCAAAGGTCAACGTTACAATCTCAAAAGATACATTACATTGCCATCTGAATATATCACCATATGACATGGAGAGTTTTAAAATGGAAGATCTTAAAACAGGTTTTAAAACTGAGAGTCTTGAAACAAGTCTTGGAATGGAGAGTGGTAAAATGAAGGTTTGATGGCACAGACCTTGTGGAGATTTCAATGGCCAGCTGCACAGACTTCATGAGACTGTCCCTCATCTTAATGTCCACAGGCTCTATGCTCTGGATGTCGATGCTGCTAACCACCTTTGTACACACACATAGCAACAAAGTGACTTAATTGTCCCACACAAAACAATTTCCTATCAAAATGGACAATCTTGTCATGAGACAGACACAGTCATTGGCACATACATAGCAACAAAATGACTCGATTATCACACACAAAACATTTTTCCATCAAAATGAACTATCTTGTCATGAGACAGACACTGACAGACAAAACAACAAACACAGTCATTGGCACACACATAGCACCAAAGTGGCTCATTCATCACACACAAAACATCTTCCAGTCAAAATGAGCAATCTAGTCAAAAGAAAGACAAAGACTGACACACAGAACAACTGACACAGACGCAATACACACACACACACACACACACACACACACACACACACACAAACAAACAAACGCATACACACATACACACACACAAACACATGCACACATACACACACACATACAAACACACACACACGCAACACACTCAAAACCACAGGACTAACAGACAGATATCATTGCAGAGTGAAAGAATCTGCACAGAAGGCATCCTTTTACATACTCATTCCTAAAAACTTCAATAAGAAAGTAACTAATCACATGAAGTTTCACTGCAGCGGTTTTCACATTTTAACTGTACTATCAAAAAAATAATGCAATTTGAATGAAGTTAAATAAACATACCAGGTTGTTGGCATCAAACTTGAGGAAATGGTTCAGTTTTCCTCCTGTGTCCGTGCCAAAGACAGCGGCCTGGATGATAGCAACAGAGTGACGATGGAACTCATCGAAAGGCGTCAGCGCTACCTTGGCTCTGATGCGACTACCTGTTGAAGATTATTACATGGAAAATGTCAACCATTTCGAATTCTCAACCGCCCTCCCCAGAAGAAAAAAAAACCACACACACATAGACACACAAAAAATCACCAACACCACCAGTCGAACCCCCCTCCCTCCCCCCCCCCCCCCGCCCTAAAGAAACAACAATACCTGCAGGCTAATTATCACATGTGAACTTAATTTCCACTGCTGCTGCTCCAAACCTTGTTCAAGATATTGGAGAAAAA
Source organism: Littorina saxatilis (assembly GCF_037325665.1). Lineage (NCBI taxonomy): Eukaryota > Metazoa > Mollusca > Gastropoda > Littorinimorpha > Littorinidae > Littorina > Littorina saxatilis. Next base: position 66,090,474 of record NC_090256.1, read on the forward strand.
AAAATAAATTGTAAAACATCAAATGATTAAAAATGTGAGCCCGATAAAAAGACTATTGAAAGCATAATTCCTCAGTTCCATTGGAAAGAATAAACTGAACACATAAAAAAAAAGAAACACAACTAGTGCTCGCAATATATAAAATCAAACATTTGATTCTCAGCATTTGGTCTTTTTATTTGTAAAACAGAAGGGTTTGAACTGAATCATTCCTATATACATGCAACGAACAAACAACGCACAAACACCCTCACAACTAGCATACGCCTATATAATTATAAAGACAGGTGAATGCCTCAATGACTTACCTAACTGGTTGCATGCAAAGCCAATGAAATCAGGAACTGCAAAAATCTTATTCACACTGTCTGGATCTTTCTTGTCCACCTGTAACAGTTTTCAGTCACTTACAAAATCTTAACAGAGCAGCAGACTAAAAAACATATCACCAGCGACATAAAACAGATAAACAACGGAGACAATTCTTCTTCTTCTGCGTTCCCCGGACAATTCGAAAATGTTTCAAAATCAATGCAGAAGTATCACACAAACAAGCTCTTGATAGAACTGTTACAGATAATAAATTCAATAATAGTTCAAACATGATTCAGAGTAATTAAGTTTATTTTTCCCTAAGAGGGATGCGTAGTAAGTACAATTTCTGCCATACTTATAAGTGGTTTTTTTCTTCTGTCAATGCTTTTGGATGATATTGGCAGTCTGCAAAAAGGCTGACATTTTTGTAAATTGCAGATCTTTAGATCCTTTTTTCCACAGTCATTTAGGCAAATTTTGCAAAAGAAAATATATCCCAGCAACATTTTTGCTTTCTATATTCAACGTTCTCTATCTTGTTATATGAACAGACAGCAATTGTCAATGTAAACCGTGTTGTGATCACATACCTCAAAGTGGTTGTTAAAGGCCACTTGCACACGGAGTCTAGCATGATCTGAAGTCTCCACCTGTAACATTGTGAGTGTAGTAAGTAACATACAAGGCAAGTCTGGGGCATTGTTTCCTCTCATTCAAACACATGCACGTACATGTACGCATGCAAAAAAAAATGTGCATACATGCACACATAAGCACACATGTGCATACACTTGTACACGCATACACATATGCACACACACATACACACAAACACATGTAGCATGCACACATTCAAACAAAGACACACACACACTACAAAACACACACACACACACACACACCCCACCCCACACAATTGTATTGTACCTCCATGATATCTGTTATGAAGTCAGGTCCAAGCATCAAACACAGTGACTTGAGCGCATTCGGCTGTTTTGGTTTGCCAGCTGAAGACACAGAAAATTAGACATTTAAATATCGATCATGGGTTACAAATTCAATGCACCACCTTTGCTCCAGTTACAAAAAGGCAGTGCAATCTTCTTTCAGCAAATATCATCTAGCAGTCAGTATTATGCCTGATTGCTAACTTTACTGTGTTTTTCTTTCTTATAAATAGATAAACACATAAAGAAATAAAGGATTGAATATAAGGAAGTATTAAACAGTGGCACACTACACTTCCTTTAACTCCCACCCCACAAAGAAGGCTAAGGCCACAAAAAAAAAAGTCTGTTTACGATAACATAGGCCAAAAAAATAGGGTCGGTAGGTCGGGATTTATTTATTTTTTCTACAAAAAAACATATTTTTAAGTTATTTTGCCAAAAAACAAAGACTTTTTTTCCCCCAAAGGGTCGCGCGAAAAAATAGGGTAGGTCAGGATACCGTAAACAGACTATTTTTTTTTTCCTAAACAAACCAATTTCACTTTTTCACCCTTATGATGCAACATTAACAGCTCCCAAGATAATCACACTTAAAACTATGTTTCAGATTCTTACAGTTGTGAGTTAACTTACCACTCAGACTGAGAACGTTGAAGCTTTCATCAGGTCCAAGAATCACAAGGTCAGGGCCAAAGATCGCACGAGAGGTTTTCCTCGTGAAATTATTAACCTGAAAAAAGAAAAAAATTGGAATGACTGCATAATTGTTGGTGAGTAGGCTAGGACAGGACAGGTGAGTTAAGTCTACCTTTGGAAACAAGGCCCATGCCACACAGGACATACAAAATTATATCCTAACAACACAACCTAATATAATTAACTTCAGCTTTCGTAAGCAACACATGAATACAAAATGACTAACAATGTGGTTCAGGAAATAAAAGAAAAAGAAACAAGAAAATCACATGCATCAATAATGTAATACTTCTAACATACTCACTTGCACTGCAGTATTGCCAGGACATCGGTATGTAATGACTCGGCTCTTGTTGCGTCCCTGAAATACACATTACACAGTAGAGGTTTTTTTAAATATCAAATTTGATCACTTGCCAGCACAGCTTGTCTGATATTTGTAAAGAATACTGATATTTGTTTTCAAGGAACTAACTTTAAAGAAAAACTTGACTAAATGTAAAAAAATATAAATACAAGTCAAATCTCCCAATCTGGACAGTGCATCAAACCAGGTAATTTGTAGCAAAACTGAGGTGATATCAAGCACACTAGTAAAGCCAACTGCATAAGCGTATATTGACAGTTAGAAGATACAGTAGTGGTGTTTGAAAGAAAAATCAGAACATATTTTACACCCCAGACACCAACAATTTTAAGCATGGTTGGGTTAGATAATAGCAAAAAAACACTGCACCCTTGAACAAACCAGCAAACAAAAGTCAAATGGTGCCCTCCATAGATGTTGAACTTTGTATTGAAGTGCTTTCAGCAGCATTTGACTGTTGTTTTAAAATATGTCTTGATTTTTTTTTCCATTTCAAAAGAATTGGACTAAACTTTGTCTGGGTATCATATCCAACCGACAGTTACCGTCATACTCATAAGATGAGGTTTTGAAAGCAAACGCGGAAAAAGTTAAATCAATATGTGGTCAAAAACAAAATCTAAGCGCACAAAGCTTATATCTGACTCACTTGACCACCAGGCTGTAAAAAAAAAAAAGAGATGAAAGAAATGATTCTGCAATGACCATAAGATCTGTTTTCTAACTATTCGCCTTCGCCCCCGCCACCCACACACCACACTCCTTCTTTGCTATGTTAGATCAGTTACGGTAATACATTTGCACAAACCCGCAACACAATATTCTTCTTCTTCTTCTGCGTTCGTGGGCTGAAACTCCCACGTACACTCGTGTTTTTTGCACGAATGGAATTTTACGTGCATGATCGTTTTTTACCCCGCCATTTAGGCAGCCATACGCCGTTTTCTGAGGATACACAATATTGACTTGCAGCATTTTAGTTATAGCAAACTATAATGTATTTTGTTTTCCAGTCACATCGATTTGCATTTTGCTTGATTTATAGCAGTGTTGTTCTCACACGCACGCACACACACAACATTGGATGAGACCCGAATTTACTTCAATACTGAACTCTAAAAATACAGCTCAGACCAGGTATTACAAGAAAAAATAAGAAAAAAATATAAAGGGAATGAAGAAGAGGAAAGGGTTTTCTGTTACACATCTCCCCATTTCACGTAAGGAACACAACCAATAACACACACACAAACACACACACACAAACACACACACACACTCGCTCACTCACTCACTTACTCAGTCACAAGTTGATGAATGTAAGCGTTTACCTGCAGAATGTTGGGGTCAATGGACTGTTCAAAGTACGCCATCTTGCGGATTTCTGCTGATCCTGATCCACCTCCTTGCCTGTTAGTTAAAAAAGAAATAAATACAGTTGAACCTCTTTTAGCGACCACATCTCTGTTACAACAATGTGACTATAACGACCACTGAGACGAATGCCCGACAAGTCATATCACATAATTAACCTGTGAAGAACGACCAACTGCCTATAAGAATAATATAAAAAAACAATTTTGTCTTGTCCCTTATAGACATGTTTCATTGTTTATTGTATTGCTTACTGTTCATCAGGTCACACAATTCTATATGTTACTGTGTACTACTTTTTCTTAGCTTTTTGTTTTCACACTTTCTATCTATTTCTCCCTCTATCTGTCTTTATTTTTCTGTTGGCAGTGTCAAAGGAGTTCATCTATCTACATCTTCCCAAATGTAAGGGATTATATAGGATGTAATCTCTTTGGAGGCATAGCCATCTGAACATACCATTGCACAGTACAGTTGTTGTATACAAAGCATAACAGTAGAAACTACAACACAACTACGAACAGAAACAATACACAGGAGGAACTAGACACGGCAGTAGATGTAAAAGAAAAAGAAAAGAATTTGTGTTCTCTTCTTTGACATATATAGCCAGTGGACCAGCCAGCCAAACACACTGTCAAGGAACAACAAGCGGTCAGACGTACACTTCCACCGACTCAGGAAGAGCCCTAAAGTGTCTTGTTATCAATAATAAATTTGTTTTCTATTAGAAATAATAATGTATTATTGTATTGTAATATTAACAAAACACTTGTTGTTCAGAAGGATTTTAAACAATAAAGTATCATCGTATTGTATTGTCTTATTTACAGACATTAAAATAAAAAGAAAACACACCAGTAACCAGGTTAGGTACGTTTATATTTATAATCAATATTTCGGCACGTTACTGCCTTCCTAGGGATGGTAAGCTTATCATTTAGAGACATTTAAAATGTAAAGTGTCTCACAGCAGCATCTGCTCAGTTTCAGGTGCCAAGATTTTCTCCCACAGTTCTTCCTCGGCCGTCAACATGTAGGCACAGGCCCCCATCACTGCACGCACCTGTGGCACACACAACATTCACTCAAAAAACAAGAAAGGTAGTTTGTTGGAATGTTTGTTATTGACAAAACAATACATGCACAGATATTTATATACATATATATATATATATATACCGATATATATATCTGTGAATGTATTGTTTTGTCAATAACAAACGTTCCAACAACCTACCTTTCTTGCTTTTTGATTCTGAATTTTGGAACGTTGGCAGTCTCTTTGTTTGTTTGTTTGTTTGTTCGTTCATGGGCTGAAACTCCCACGGCTTTTACGTGTATGACCGTTTTTAACCCCGCCATTTAGGCAGCCATACGCCGCTTTCGGAGGAAGCATGCTGAGTATTTTCGTGTTTCTATAACCCACCGAACTCTGACATGGATTACAGGATCTTTTTCGTGCGCACTTGGTCTTGTGCTTGCGTGTACACACGGGGGTGTTCGGACACCGAAGAGAGTCTGCACACAAAGTTGACTCTGAGAAATAAATCTCTCGCCGAACGTGGGGATGAACTCACGCTGACAGCGGCCAACTGGATACAAATCCAGCGTGCTACCGACTGAGCTACATCCCCGCCCGGCAGTCTCTTTGTTTTTGGATTTATACCATTCACTCACACACCACACACCAAAATGTTCTTTTCAAAACTAACCTAAAATATATCAAAAGCATATTTGTGACCCTCCACCACGGAATGAGTCGCATGTCACCTTTGCATAATTTTCATATTTTTACATTTTCCTAAAGAAAGTTTTTTATGCTCTATCCAGTGGTGAAAACCGTTTTAGAAAAGAGCGAAAACTGTTTGAGTTATAAGCCTGTGACTAAGGTGACCCTCACACTGTTACCAGACACTCCCCGGACTTATATTAAGCCTATCGCAGAACCGCGCGAGGTGACATGCGACTCATTTCGTGGTGGAGGGTCACATATACTGTTCAAAAAAAGAAACGCATAGCTTGTAATATTTGGTTAATTTAGTTATATGGCTACAAGGATATCAACCAAACTGCAGAAAATGTTTATCTGGTCGTCGACCTTTCGTCCATTGCCACAAGTGAGCTCTGCACGTGACGCATGCGTTATCAGTGGCTACAATGTCAAAATTGCTCATTTGGCATGACCACTCGTCATGCTTCAGTGTAATCTCGTGAAACTCGGGGAATATTGAGCTCTCACCATGTCTTCCAAAACCCATAAAAGCGGATTGTTCGCCACAAAGAAATCAGACGACAATTCAGTGACGAAAGATGGCCCGATTGAGCAGAGAAGACCGCCAAATTGCATTGGGTCGTTTACAAGCAGGCCAAAGTCAAAGTGCAATCGCCAGGCACTTCCACGTGTCCCAGAGCACCATCAGTAGACTGTGGGTCAGGTTTCAAGCCACTGGCTCCGTTGCTGACTTGCCACGAGCGGGAAGACCAAGGGCAACAACTGCTGCTCACGACCGCTTCATACGGCTCCGCCACCTCCGGAATCGTTTCCTGTCGGCCTCATCTTCTGTCCAGGCTCTCCCCGGGCCACACCGATTATCGGACCAGACCGTGCGGAACCGCCTGCATGAAGCTGGTTTGAGAGCTCGCAGACCTCACAGAGGAGCTGTCCTCACCCGCCGCCATCGCCAGAACCGAGTGCAGTGGGGCAACCAGCACCTTCGGTGGACCGTCCGGAATCACTGGAGACACGTGTGGTTCAGCGACGAGTCCTACTTCCTGCTCCAGCGACATGATGGTCGGAGCAGGGTCTACCGGAGAGTAAACGAACGTTACGCGCCCAACTGTGTGGATGAGGCACCCGTTCATGGTGGTGGAGGCGTCATGGTGTGGGGGGCGATCAATACCGCTGGAAGGAGCACCCTGGTGCACGTCCAAGGGCGCATAACTGCCCAGCGATACGTGGAGGAAATTCTGCGCCCACACGCCCTTCCTCTTCTGGCTGACCAGGATGCCATATTCCAGCAGGACAACGCTCGCCCGCACACAGCACGACTCACCACCCAGTTCCTCACCGACCACCATGTCCAGGTGCTTCCCTGGCCATCCATGTCGCCAGACATGAACCCGATAGAACACCTCTGGGATGAATTGGACAGACGTGTGCGCAGGCGAGAAGAAGCGCCGGCAAATCACCGCGATCTATTGCAGGCACTTCAGGAGGAGTGGGACACCATCCCACAGCAAGATATCCGGCATCTGATCCAGTCCATGCCCAGAAGGTGCCGGGCAGTTGTTGCTGCTCAAGGCAGTCACACCCCCTACTGACTTGACAGCCTCGGCACCCAATCGTATTGATTGACTGATTGATTTGAAGATGCAAATGAACTGTGTGTGCATTCAACTGTGTCCATACCAAATTTCAAACAAATAATCTAAATATTGGATTTTCTGTTAATTTTTTCGAAAAATAAAACAAATTTGGCAAGTAGCAACTATGCGTTTCTTTTTTTGAACAGTATATAATGTAATAACAATGGTGCAAATCGTAAATTTGTTGTAAGCGCCTTACAAAATTAATACACAAATAAACAATTCTGTACACAGTAATCAGAAGAATTAAATTATTTACAAAATGTAATACATCTTATTGTTCAAGGTGCTAGACAAGAGGTTAGTTTCACATAGCTCACCCTCACTGCTATTTTTCTTGTCTCGGGCGACTTCCCTTGCTCGTTTTAACCTATCCGTGTGCTCGAATTTCTCTAACTGGTACTTAATTACCACAGTTTAAAAGCTTAAGATGACAATTAAAATAAGAAAGTATGGTATTTAGAATCGGCTGAAGCAAAACAAAAACAAAATAAACAAACTTTGCTGTTTAAGAAAAAAACCGGAAAGCTTCCACAGTAAACAGCAAAAGTTAAACAATAACAATCCATCACATCCCCCCCCCCCCCCCAAATCCCTGAGTGCCAAAATACATATCAAAAGACAAGGTTACCTTTCCGGTCTTGGTGTTTTGAACATATATGCCTTCATTCTTGCTCAAGGGTATGGTGTTCCTAAGACATAAAGAGCAGTGTTTTAGTTCATTTTACACATTCGTGAAATTAACATGCATAAGTATGAAAACAACAAGCCAACAGCTTTTAGCAGTGTCTTCAAAAAAAGTTACAAATAGAGACAAATAAGTGAATGGCAAACAGTCGGGTTATTACATAATATGCAAAAACAATCACTGAGTTTATCACAAAAGTATCATTCAAATTTGAGGAACTAGGAAAAAAATGACTTGCATCAGCATGAAGGGAATGAAAAAAAGTGGAAGATTAGTGACCGTAACGTTTTGTTGTGTCACAATTAAACGTTCCTATAACATACCTTGCTTGTTTTTTGCTTCACAAAGGGAATGGTTAAGTGTGACTTACCTTTTACAGACAATGTTGACTGTAATGGGAGGTATGTAGGACACAGGGCCGCGAATCATCCATCTGTCACCTGCCTTCCTCTTCATATCTGAAATACAGGTCTAGAATAAGCGTAAATTCTAAATGCATTCATTCCCCCTTAAAAAACATCACCCCAGAGTATAACAGTCTAAAATGGTGTGTGTGGAAGGGGGGGGGATGGTGGATGATCATACGTGCAAAAGCCAATTAGTGCACACACACACAAAACTGAGTGTGCAAGGGAGTTGCAGCCCACAAATGCAAAAGAAGAAAAGCATTTGGACAACATTCTTCCCTAGACATTCAGAAGAAACGTAAGTTCAAGAGTTTGCATATATGTTTTTATTTTCAAAGATAAAAGTTTACAAAATGGTGTGAATAATCTAACACATAATATATATATGTAGTCTAGTTAGTGTTCACTTGATTTTACAATTGTGCTTTGACCTTCTTTGTTTCGAATAATGCTTCCTATCAGCTTACATCCCATGAGATATTTTTTGCATTTAATTTAATTTACTCTATCATCCCAATGCAGGGAAATTCGGGTCGCTTCCTCCCAGTGGAAAGCTAGCAGCAACACGAGTGGCGCTATCCAGGTGCGTGCATGTTTGGGTGTAATCAGCCAACTGCACTTATGGCAGAATGACCCAGGAATTTTATGTGACCAGGAATTTTATGTGCCACTGTGGTGACACAGAGGTGGGACATGGATACTGCTCTGAGTCTGCACATAAAGTTGACCCGTCTGTCCCTGCCTGGATTTGAACCCGTGAGCTTAGGATTACAAGTTCAGTGCTCTACCAACTGAGCTACCCTGACCCCCTAAGAGTATGATTCTCCAAAAAGACTTGTGCAACATTAAAGAGCATAGGATTCGGAGTGTACGTACAAGGTGGAGTTTTTGCAGTTAAACAAAAATCCATTTTAAAAACCTGACCTTTAACAGACTCATCTGTGAAGTCCTCAGAAGCCTGAAGGACAACAGATTCATCATTTGTCAAAATGGTGGCATTCTGGATTCTCCCATTCTCAAGAGTTTCGCCTGAAACAAAAAGAAACACGTAAGGTAAGGAATGCAAATTAATACTACAATTCATTAAAGACAGCATTATGCTAGAACCAAAAGTATATCCTTCTTAATCAACTGACAGGCACCATCAACCATGATCCCATAACTATCATGTATGAAAGGTGCAGTCAGCTGAAAACTAACTTTACTGCAAACACTTTAGTCTATCTGGTGATATTCTCAAGGAGGCATGAAAACACTCCCTGAAGTCTAAACAAATTACAAGGAGTAATGAGCCCAGCCAAAAAGAAAAATCTGGTGGTAGAAAGAGTAGTTTTTCGTTGCCAAAAGTAACGGCCATCGGTGGGTGTGACTAAAAGGAGAACCCAAATAAAGAATATGACACTGCCTTGCCTGTAGACATCCTCATTTTTCTCCCAACGGAGAAATAGTTGTTCATAAAGTCTTGCAGGACACAAACATTCTTCTGCACACTTTCTGTTCATATTCAGTTGCTTCGCAAAAATAAAATGTCATTGATTTTATCGAATTGTGAAGTCAGTCAAAAACGACCCTAGAACACAGCACTGGGAAACTGCACTGATTGGAACGATCTAGGATGATGTGGTTGTTTGTCTCGATATGCTTCGCACAGTCATTTTTTCCTCCGTGTGCACATGAAAAATCATTGTGGCAAAGCGAACACAACACGTGGCTTGGTCCTTTCGATGGAGGTGTTTGCTGGAGCTAGCCACTCTCGGTAACAGTGACTCAACCGCAGGACTCTGAGACGTTCGCAAGAACCATCTTTCTTTATTTGGTGTTTAACGTCGTTTTCAACCACGAAGGTTATATCGCGACGGGGAAAGGGGGGAGATGGGATAGAGCCACTTGTCAATTGTTTCTTGTTCACAAAAGCACTAATCAAAAATTTGCTCCAGGGGCTTGCAACGTAGTACAATATATGACCTTACTGGGAGAATGCAAGTTTCCAGTACAAAGGACTTAACATTTCTTACATACTGCTTGACTAAAATCTTTACAAAAATGGACTATATTCTATACAAGAAACACTTAACAAGGGTAAAAGGAGAAACAGAATCCGTTAGTCGCCTCTTACGACATGCTGGGGAGCATCGGGTAAATTCTTCCCCCTAACCCGCGGGGGGTCTTCTTGTCGATCACACTAGTTATATTGTCAGCCCGGACAGCGAGACGAATGATGCCATCTTCTCCAGGTCTTCCTTTCCTCCGTACAGCTTGCAGTGGAGGGAGACTGCAGTTGGCCACACCCCCAATCTAAGACTCACTCCCATTTAAGACCCTGTTTTGTCAGACTTTCGCTTCATGAACCCCTGTACATTTAACCCCATATTAGGACTCCCTCCTTATTAATTAAGACCCGATTTTCTCGGTTTTTTGAAGGTCTTAAAAGGGGGTGTTCCACTGTACCCCCTTTGTTGCACACAAAATGGACCGACCTGGTTGCAGGAAGAAGCTGCAGAGTCCAGTCCTCAGCACCTTGCGTCCCAGCCGGTTTCTTCCGTCATCACCCATTGGGCACAGGATCACCGCGTACTGGCCTTTCTTCACCACCAGCTTCTTCACCGTTTTCACCACTTCCTGCGACATCACAATACAAGTCACAGTTGAACAGCTGTATAAATCATAACATTACGATATCAGTAAAGTTGATTATTGGAGCGTTTCATTTGCTGTTTAAACCATCACATTACCACATCAGTAAAGTTAATTATTGAAATTTCTTCTTCTTCGTTCATGGGCCGAAACTCTCACGTTCACTCATATTTTTAGGTCTGCACATAAGTTGACCTGGGAGATCGGAAAAATCCCCACCCTTAAACCACCAGGCGCAGCCGGGATTCAAACCCACAACCTTTTGCTTGGGAGGCCGTCGTCTTATCAACTAGGCCATCTGGTTTAGAATGAAAATTAGTTCTGCAGATAGCTGTGCAGAGCAGGATTCTTTCAATGCATTAACTTCACTGATTGCCACTAGTACCTGTTAAGAAATAAATTCATGACAAAATTCCCACTCTGTACAGAAAGCACCCAGGGTGTTGAGTTGTGGTATGTATCAAAGTGGAGGGATGTTCTTATCCCATGTAAAAGACTGGCCAGAAATGAGACGAGACTGTGAGTGGAATCATTCACATGGAAAAGACTGTGCCTGAAACTCACAATGCCAACTTGTGGGCTGTACTCCTCGATTTCTTCTCCAGTCACCAACCACTCATCACCGGCAAACCTGGAACACATGCAATATAACCACTGTACAGACATGGGAACCCCTGTTTTGCACTTGGAGCATTCTCAAAGAAACTTGGCGTATTTTCAGAAAAATGAGTGTACATGTACTCCGCACAGGATTCAAACATCCAAAACACTGGATCGGATTCGATATGCGCTTGTGAAGAAAAGTAGTCTTGGAATTTTTATTATAGTGGGTTTTTTTCTCCATCGACCGTATTGATTGTATTTTAGACAATCAAGCGTACAAAATACGGCAAAATCGTTCCCAGGTCTGACTGTACCAATGCATCTTAATGGATATAATAAAACAATTTCACACATGTTTTCATGTAAAACTATTTAATTGCAGGACAAGGACATTGCTAGGATTTCTTTTCTTCAGCAAATTTGTAGAATGGCTATGAAAGTGTGGCCAGATTTGGAATGTTTTTGATGCCTTTTCCCCACCATGTGGACATCTTTGTCAAAACGATGGCAAAGTTTTCTTCAATGTTAAAATAAATGATAGGTATGGAGCCTGAACTACAGACACCAAAGGACATCCTTGTGTGCAGTTTTGCTCACATCATAACATATAAAATGCAAGCATGCCAAAAAATGGCTACACTTTTCAACTGAAAATATCCCTGTTTGGAGCTGCTTTGATCTGCATCTACCTTTTTTCTCCTACTAAAATTATTGACCAACACAATTGTGTTGCTGTCTTGCTTTGTTTTGCACAGTACCAATTCTATCTTCTAGTTGAGAATGGTTAGAGTTTGTTTGTTTGTTTGTTTGCTTCTTCTTCTTCTTCTGCATTCGTGGGCTGAAACTCCCACGTACACTCGTGTTTTTGCACGAGTGGAATTTTACGTGTATGACCGTTTTTACCCCGCCATTAAGGCAGCCTTACGCCACTTTCGGAGGAAGCATGCTGGGTATTTTCGTGTTTCTACAACCCACCGAACTCTGACATGGATTACAGGATCTTTTCCGTGCGCACTTGGTCTTGTGCTTGCGTGTACACACGAAGGGGGATAAGCCACTAGCAGGTCTGCACATAAGTTGACCTGGGAGATCGGAAAAATCTCCACACTTAACACACCAGGCGGCCGCGGCCCGGATTCGAACCCTTGACCTTCCGATTAAGAGGCCGACGTCTTACCACCCCGCCACAGCGCCCGTTTGTTTGTTTGCTTAATGCCCAGCCGACCACGAAGGGCCATATCAGGGCGGTTCGGTTAGAGTAGTAAGGTTAACAATAACACAAACCAAAGAATGTTTTTACATTTTCTCTTTCAGGATTCAAAAAGCGTCCACCAAGAGTGAGAATATTATGCTTAAAAATCGCACAGTACGGCAATATCATGAAGTAGCCCTGTATGAAGTTTGTCTGACACGGAATGAATCTCAAAATGATCACTCTTCTTTCAGTATGTGACGTCATTTCCATAACACTATTTGGATGATAACCAATGTAATGAGATTTGGGACGAAATTTCTGCAATGCAAAATGAGAACGGTTAAAGCTTAATCGTCACCTCTTTTTTCCAGCTGCTGAATCTGTGATGTTCTGTGTTGCTCTGAGGTGAAGACCACAGTCCACAGTCAGTGTGTGTGATTTCTCAATACCAATTATCTGCACAAGAAGAGCAAAGAGTGATAACCAGTGGCATACCCAAGAGCTAACAAAGTCAAGTATTAACATGATGGAAACAACGTTTATAGAAACACGTACTAACTCTCTCTCTCTCTCTTTCACACACTCGCTTATTTATGCAGCATAAGAAAGGTTGCCTTACAGCAAATAACCTGTGAGCATACAAGAGAGAGAGAGAGAGAGAGAGAGAGAGAGAGAGAGAGAGAGAGAGAGAGAGAGAGAGAGAGAGAGAGAGAGAGAGAGAGAGAGAGATTAATTGACTCGATGTTAATACTACAAAAAGATACAAGGTTTTAATCACAAGACTAGTCTTACAAACTGTCCTCAAAGAGAGAGAGGGGGAAGGTGTGGGGGTGGAGAGAGAGAGAGGGAGGGAGTGTGCGCGCGAGAGAAACACACACACATTCATCATAATTACTGCATCAAAAAATAAAATAAAAAAGTTTAACTTAAAAAACAAAACAATGGACCAAAAAGAAATTAAGATATTGAAAGAACAAAACCTTATAAACCATAACAAAATACAAAAAAACAACAACAACCAAGGCTGAAGAAACCAACCAACCTGTTCCCAGGCACCACGAACGTAGGCCCCAGGTGTTTTCACCAGCCACTCTTCCCCAGTTACACGCTTTCTGCAATGGAAAACAGAGTTCATACTGGTTTCTATGAACATCAATGAAAAATTAGTCATTAGTTTGTTATTTAAGGACACAAAGGGTAATACTTCCAGACAAATAGTGTTGAAGAATATTTTGAAGAACCAATTTCAGCCAACGCAAAAGGAAAGTGAAGACAGACATGCTAAGTTAACTACACAATGTGTGAAAAAGAACCACACACACACACACGTACCCAAACAACAAAGAAACATTTCCAAAATGTGATCCAACCCCTACTCTCTTTCATCTGGACTCTCAGCTTAGGCGCTACAAACTCTAATTCGCTGACAGCTGATTTTATACCAAATTCAATCAGGTTCTAGTGCAGCCTAAACCATAAATGTTTTCTGAATATGCAGCCATTGAGCAAGAAACAGCAAATGAGAAGCACTAAAATAAGATAACAATAAAAACGTACTCATCAGTTACAAGAACCCACAAAGTAATGAAAATGATCCAGTTTTGACTTCTAACAGAAAGGAAAAAATAAACGTAGAAGAAGATAGACATAACTTGACAGCAAAATACCAAAGGGACCTCATATATCGTGTTCACCTTCCATTCTGATCCCGAGTGTCCTGAATAGCTTGCAGTCTCAAAACCTCTCCTGTCTTGATTATATCCGGTTGAACCAACTCCTCAATTTCCTGAAGAAATGAACAAATAAACAATTAGCTTCAGAAAATTGGACATAGTGTATTTTCAGGACAAAACGAGGCTCTTCCCTGAAAAAGGCGCAACCCCCTTCTTTTAATTATTTTTTTGTTTTACCTGAAAATAATGCAAATCCACACAATATGCGCTTTCGATGTACAGTGGAACTCACCCCACTTTTAAGACTCCTTCCCTTTCAAACCCTATCTTTTAAAATTTTCTGCAAATAAGCTCTGTAAATTCGTCCCAATGTTAAGACTCCCTCCTTTCAAGCTTTTTCAAGTTTTTAAAAGGGGGGTTCCACCATAGCTGCTTCAAACACACCCCTGCACACAAAAATAAAAATCCACAAACCCAAAACACCAAACTCACCACTTCAGGGCGAGGGGCGTAAGTCATGGGTCCCTTCACCTGCCACACGTGTCCTGCAGGGATAAGTCGTTTGTTAACCACATGGTCCTGGATCGCCCGCAGTCGCAGGGCACAGTTGACGGGCACCACAGGCATTTTCTCCAGTGCCTTGGTGTAGTCGTGGGCACCCTGGCCATAGGTGGGCACCAGGGCAAGCTGCTCTCCGGGATACAGTGGGAATGGCTCCTGTGGCAAAAACTCTGATGGATAAGGTAAATGTTGAAGAAAAAAACCAGAAACCAACATCAAAATCAATTTCAGACTGTGAAAAAAGAAAATGCACAAGCTTGAAAGTGAAGACCACTACTGCTAAATTGATATGACATGCTCATCAGCTAAATTACATCAACCAAAAAAGAATAACATGAAACAGTGGGAAAATGTAAATAAGTAACATGTTTGAATACTGTAGAGGTATTGTGTGGGTTGATAAAATTATATATTTACAGGAAAAAATCTTGTCTAACACACTTTTAATCAGGCAAAGTACTGTCAGGGTATGGCTTGGGCATCGGTCATCGGTCTTTTGCCTAGGTAAATTCGGAAAAGACCGATAGATAAATGTCTCAGTCAGTCAATGGACCGATTATCTAAACAAAAAACGAACCAACAAATATATATACTGTATATATATTTTTTATTCTTTTAGAAAATCGAAATATGGTTACCCTACTTTCCGGGTCATAAGGGAGTTTGACCCCTGCCTCTTGTATAACGAAGCGCCTAATCCGAGTATGAAATACAAAAAAAATCAATGAGACCGCCTGAGTACCAGTCAAACAACTTGTGATAATGCATGTTTCAGCTACTAGGTACTACCCTGGCCAAGTTTCCTCTCAAGACATCAAAGAGACCGCCCCATAGGTTAAACAGGGTCACTGACCCCGGTGCAGGAAGTGTTTCCTCTCTCAGATCTATGACAGGGGAACCACCTCTCATAGCAAAAACTGGGTCATTGACCCCTGGGAAGAAGGTCAGTGTCTAAACAAGGCAACCCAGCTATCACAATTGACCTGCCTTTGATCTCCTGCACACACAGAGCACACAGTACATATTTCCACTCTGTATTCTTCCTTTGATGTGCGGCTTATTTTCATTCTTGACCGTCTGTTACCCCCTGCGCCCAATGGGTGACTGGATTACAATTTTGTTTAAAAAGAAGGGGGTGCGCCTTATGTGCTGTAGCGCCTTGTAACCCGGAAAATACGGTACATAAATCGGAAATAGCTGGAACGAAATCAAAACTTTGAAGAATTCTGCAAAAATTGGAAGGGTTGGTAGCTTTTCAGGTTACATTCTTTAATTAGTTTCAATCAAATGCTTCACATTTAGCACAACTATGAATGACAGGGGTGGGAGCAAAACATGTGAGCTATACTGAAAAAATTTTTTTTGCTGCAAATGAAACACCAGGCTGAGCCCACTGCTGACGTTTTGCGAAGCCATTTTCTAAATGGGCGATTTAAATCGTTCACCAAGTTCATCCAGTCGTTCCTCCACTTGTTTTTATGTAAGCTCTGGTCAATCTTTCGTGTCTTTGACTCATCGGTAATTAGCTCCATCTTAATAAATAAACCCAGCTCGCGATGTCTAGGTTTCATTCGAGACAAAAATGGCGGACGGCATGTTATTTCCGGAAGTATCTTCAGTTTTATGGATCGGAAATTGCGCGAACCGAAACCGATATAGACGCGATTAGGATTCAGGTTATTTTCCTCACTTTTTTGTTGTTGTTGGAATTTTTGCTATACGTAATTCCGTAATTCTACGGAACTACTCCCACCCCTGGAATGAAGAAACAAGAACAAGAAAGTTCAAAATCAAATGCAACTCCCCCCCTCCCCCCTCACAATTTACTGTACATTATCTTCATGAAATTAAACAACCTCTTCAAGACATTGTGCCTTCAGTCTTCTGCCAGAAGAAGATTGCATAAATATTGCAACTAACTATTGGTTTTTAATCTTTATGATTCTTTATTCTTTGTTGTTTTTGTTCTCCCTTTAAACAATTCTCACAACAGCTCTGTAACTGTAATAAGTTTCTCCTCACTGCTGTAATGCATAATGCGCAGTCCCGGGGCGACAAAAAAGCTTTTTTTTGTTGTTGTTGACTGATTGATTTGCAAAATGACTGGTTGATTCATGGCCGAGTCAGTCAATGGACCTATAGTGGACAAAACCCAAGCCAATCCCCGTACAGTACTTTGACTCTCTGAGGTTACACAATACTTCTCAATACAATACAAAGTACATCTCAGAGTATAAGAAGTACACACATACACTGCAAGTCTTTTAAAAAAGTACCGAAGTTGACAAAATTGCCATTCACCCGACAAGGTGAGTCATTCGTGATTTTTACTCGCCGAGCAAAATGTCTTTTTCTGCATCCCCTTATGATGGAACTAATTCATTCTCTGTTTAAACCTTGGCTACAGTTCACTGCTTTTTCATTAGGAAAACTACATGTACACTAGAACCCCCCTTTAAAGACCTCCAAAAATCTGAGAAAATCAGATCTTAACAAGTCGCGTGAGGCGAAAATACAACATTTAGTCAAGCTCAGTCTAACTCACAGAATGAAACCGAACGCATTGCATTTTTTCCGCAAGACCGTACACTCGTAGCATCGTCAGCCCACCGCTCGTGGCAAAGGCAGTGAAATTAACAATCCAGAAAAGCACGGTAGCGGTTGCGCTGAGGAGGATAGCACGCTTTTCTATATCTCTATTCTTTTTAACTTTCTGAACATGTTTTTAATCCAAACATATCATATCTATATGTTTTTGGAATCAGGAACCGACAAGGAATAAGATGAAACTGTTTTTATATCGATTTCGAAAATTTAATTTTAATCATAATTTTTATATTTTTAATTGTCAGAGCTTGTTTTTAATCCGAATATAACATATTTATATGTTTTTGGGATCAGAAAATGATGAAGAATACGTTTGGATCGTTATATAAAAATATAATTTTAATTACAATTTTCAGATTTTTAATGACCAAAGTCATTAATTAATTTTTAAGCCTCCAAGATGAAATGCAATACCAAAGCCCGGCCTTCGTCGAAGATTGCTTGGCCAAAATTTCACATCAATTTTATTGAAAAATGAGGGTGTGACAGTGCCGCCTCAACTTTTACAAAAAGCCGGATATGACGTCATCAAAGACATTTATCAAAAAAATGAAAAAAACATCTGGGGATATCATATCCAGGAACTCTCATGAAAAATTTCATAAAGATCGGTCCAGTAGTTTACTCTGAATCGCTCTACACACACACACACACACACAGTCACCATGACCCTCGTCTCGATTCCCCCCTCTATGCTAAAACATTTAGTCAAAACTTGACTAAATGTAAAAAGGAGTAAGTCTTAATATGGGGGTAAATTCACAGAGCTTATGAACACAAATTCTGAGAAAACATGGTCTTAAAAGGGAGTGGGTCTTGAAGGGGGGGGGGGGGGGGGGGGGGGGTTTCCATTGTACTTCAAACACAATCTTCATTCAAAAACTCACCCCATGGAACTTGACGGCCATCTGTCCAAGGCACAGCTCACATTTAACACCTGCTTCATATTCTCTGTAAGTCAACAAGCAAGCAATTACAAAAAAGATTCACTCACACTCACGCCACCCCCCCCCCCCCCCCCCCCTTCCCCTTTTCTGAAAATTATCATTTAGATTCTGCGACAACAAAATCCAAGGAGCCACGATCAAGTCTTCACGAATTAATACAAATCTCCCTGTTTTTGTTTCTTTGTGACGTCCTCTTCCGTACCAATAACAAAGTAAGAAGACCAGGAAGGCTTGACAATGGGAGAAAGACAGTCAGAAGAAAAGATCTACAGTAATACACAATACATTTATAATTGCCTTTTTGTACTGAACAATATATATGCATCTGTAAGTTTTCTCAAACTAATAAAGCTACATTACTGACACGTAGCAAAACAGGCTGACAAGAATAGCTTCAAAAACAACCCAATCAATACTTTTTTTCAAAGTTATCAGTTAATAAGTTAAACACACTTAATGATAATAATAATAACTGGACATTTTCAAGTGCCTAACCTATGGCTCTAGGCCCTTTACAAAAGAACATATACAGAATAGAACAATTAAATGTACAACCTACATAAGACAATTAACCATACATGATACAGACACAAATCACCACATGTACTGTTCACACAATACATATATATTATGCTATACACACTTGAGGGGATTCAGAATTTTGCAGTATGATCCTGGTGGGACACAGATCATAGATGCTGGTCCCAACACAATTGTCTCATGAGTCTGAAGATAGAGTGTTCTTGGACCAACTTCCAGGCGAGATATGTTCGTGTTCTGAAAGGTAAATAAAGTTTAAATTTATGATTAATAACAACAACATACTGGGTAGCTTTGAAGAACATTTTGCAAGTTTCATGCATTGTACCTATGCGTTTGTGTGTACATGCACATACTGCTTAGCATTTAAAAAATCATTAAATGAAACACTTACACTGTTGTAGTACAAAATTATATAGATATTTTCCATATTTGCAGATTGTACATACGCATGTGTGTGTATAATTATGTATTTTTGTGTGTGCATAATCATTTCCTTATGTTTTGTACAATGGTTCAATTGTTTTGCAATGTGAAATTAAATTACAATAATATAAGATGTTTGATGGGTTGTTGACAGACCAGCTTTTTTGTCGGTCGGAGGGGGAGCATAGATTCGTCTTTTGTTTCATATGAAACAAAAGACGATATGCTCCCCCTCGAAGGCCTTGGTCAATAAATATGAAACAAAAGACGATATGCTCCCCCTCAGACCGACAAAAAAGCTGGTCTGTCAACAAACCACCAAACATCGTTTTTGTCATCATTTTGGTAGTGGGAAAATAAGTGCACAATCAACCCAGGGAGCCATGCTTTGAAACACGGGTTCCGTGCTGATAACCACAGAGTCCCTGTTTGATAACCACTGGCAATCAAAGCTGGCGTGTGAAAGCAACTTTCTGTGTTTTTGAGTTCATTAAATGTTGGGATGAATATGTCATGTTTGAGGATGCACGGTTCTGTAGGTTCATCTCGGTATTCCATCCCCTCGGCTTTCTGTTGTAAATATTAAGCTGAGTGATCGAATGTGGAAGCTACGTTTGGTCAAAGGTCACAGAAGATTTGCGTCGTGCAGCGAAGGAAAGAATCGCGATCTTGTTTCCGACTCAGTACCTCTTTGTTTTTCATTAGACCTGTCATTCTGCTTGCTCGGCTTTGTTAGATGTTTGCATATCTTGTTGCTATTTTCTTTGCTTTTATCATTGTTTCTTATTTGTACTTCGTTTATCGATACGTCTTGTGCACGGGTCAATATGTGTGTGTCAGGGGTCGTTTTACTTGAACTTGACGTTCGTGTTTCTCCGAACGTCTGTGTATCGAAACACAGATACACGCACTCCATGACTCTGTAAGAAGACAAAACATATCGCTAGGTTTCATTTGTTTTTGATGAATGTATGACCTTTCATGAAGTAGTTTTGTTTTTTGTTTACTTTTGCCAGTTTGCCAGTTCGTTTTTGGAACTTTGCAAAGCAGTGTCGTGTCGTCTGTTTAGTTCTGGGGAAACACCAATGAAAAGAGCCGAAGAATCCCCGAGCGTTTCTATTGGGTTTGCTTTTGATTATCGATGTATAACCTGCTTCCTGCAACTATGGTAACCGGGGATTTATTGCCTGGGGAACATGAGATTTATTTCCCAGGTGCTTGTGAATGAAAACTCGTGAAAATGATGACAATGCCTTTTATTGAAGTGCTGACAATGATATTCAACTACCAGTACAAGGGGGAACTACAGCACTGTTATTGTTTGATGTACCTCACCCAACAACAACACATGTGTATAAGACTCCACTGTTGAAACACCCCCAAAGAAGATGGTTAACCCAAAGCCGAACAATATTACTAACGTTCTATTTTTAGAAATTAGCCCTGGGCCATCCCCCTTTCCCCGTTCTCAACCTCCTTTTATGCATCAGCACAATCCGTGCATTTAAAGAAATACCATAATACAAAACTTTCATAAACTGAGATTTTTCTGATCAAGTTGACATTTTTAATGTATGTTCGCGTCCATGGTCAGAACAGAAAAATCAAAGTGAAATGCGGAAGTAATGGAACATGCATGGACAACATGGAACACTCTCTGACCGAAACGCTACCGTCACACAAACTATCTAGTATAAATACACCAAATTACAGCAGCAGTAGCATGAGCAAATAGATTAAACGGCTGATACGAGTGAAAAAGTCTACTCTGTTAAATGCAACTCCCTAAATCTATACAGAAATCGACGAGAAAGACGGACCGAAGAAGGTACCGCACTGCCCTGGAGCAATGTTACAAATGTAGTCAATAAAAGACAGCCTGGTTACGATTCGTTTCCTCACCTTATCCAAGACATGGATGAACTGCAATGGAGATATGCCCACGAGAGAGTTCTTCTGTGACATCTTGCACCCCTGTTGTCCTGCTCACAGTCTGGTGTGACGATATATTGCGTACTAGTACTACCCTCAAATCCGCTCTTGCTGCATCAAGTGACACAAGTCCAGTGTTGCGAGAACTTGCACCAGGGGAAGCGACTCTATTTGCTTCGTATTCAAGGAAGAGAAGGCTGCTGTCAACTCTCGAAATTACGATTACTTCCCTTTGACCATGTTTATGACGATGCAGGTGGCCAGGATTATTCACATCAAATTCAGTCAGTGGTTCACAACAACAAAACAATTGCACATAGACACCTAAATAAAGTAAATAAAGATTAAAAAAAAAGTAAACCAATCAATCAATAACGAAATCGAGAAATCAATCAATCAACGAATAAATAAATAGACTGAACAAAACGCAAGCACACCGTGACTGCCAAGCGTACGCACACACACACACACACACACACACACACACACACAACACACACAGATAGGCACAGGCACACACACCCACGCACGCACCGGCACACACACCGTCGTGACACTGACAACGGCACACACACACACACACATACATACACCACCCTGCACACACATGGCACATACATGGCACACACACACACACACACACACACACACACACACACACACACACACACACTGACACACACATTGACACATACACACACACACACACACTGACACATCAGTGTACACACACACATACAGACACGCACACTCACCACACTGACACACACACACACACACACACACACACACACACACACACACATGTACATACACAATGAAGCCACTGTGTGAAGCAGAGCAATGGATACTAAATGTTTCGAAGTTGATTGTAATATATTTAATTTATTTTTAGCTGATTTTGCCAATTTTATCACTCAGTCTTTGGAGTTTTCTTGTTATTTGTCTGTTTGTAGCATGGAAACTTCAGCCAAATCAAACGATAGAGTAGCCAGGAGTCATGTATGCTAAATTGCGTATGCTAGATTAGAAGCCTGTGAAGTTTTTTTTTTATGAAAACTAGGCCCCAGTCGCAAAAGCAAGTTTGCAGCAACTGAGCACCTGCTAAGTTGCTTCTGTAACATGCAATTTATTACGGTGCGAATTCCTACCCATATGTACTGTCGTGGTACAAAGAATAGTTTCATTTTCTGCATAATATATTTTTCTTTTTTTCCCCTTCCACTCTGTCAGTTTGTGTGCGTGTGTGTGTGCAGTGACGCGGATACGCCCTTTTTTTCAAACCGGCCAACATGGATGGCGATTGACATGCGAATCGTTTCGTTTTGACGATTCGTGATCATATTCACTTACTCCACCTTCACTAGTGTTAGTGTGTTTGCGTGCGTGTGTTGCCGGCGTGTCGTGGTTGTGAGCGAGTTTTTGCAGTGAAAGAAAGAAAGGTGAAATGACTGATAATTATACGTGCGTGCGTGCGAAGGGGGGAGGGAGAGAGAGAGAGAGAGAGAGAGAGAGAGAGAGAGAGAGAGAGAGAGAGAGAGAGAGAGAGAGAGAGAGAGAGAGAGAGACACACACACACCACACACACTCATATGCTCGTCAAAAAGCAATACACTAAAAAAACTAAAACAACAACAACAACAACAACAACAACAACAACAACAATCAAGAACATTACTGACAGGCGTGGGCATATTTCAAACAATTTATTTCTCAGGTAACAGGAATATAGACAAGACTACCGGGCCTCAATCCGCATTGAATATATTGCGAATTTGAAAAAAATCTCACGGGGCAGACTGTCATACTAAAGCAATGAAAACAAGATGAAAGAAGCGAGCGTTGGTGTTAATAAAATGTACAATATATACAGCACACCGCACATACTGTATCTCTCTTCAGACGTATCGCAAACAAAACCTTTTATCACAAAATCTGTTCTCAGATACCAATTAAAAATGTATCTTCAACAGTGCGTGTAGAATCAGTTCAACAAAATCTTTATATATAGCTAAAAACGTGATCATAAATGCCTTAAAAAAAAGGAGAAAGTGATCAATAAGTTAAGATGGAAGGAGTTACATTAAAGGGCGGTAATTCTCATGTTAGAAACACACGAAAAAACTATGGTGTATCAATTTTTATCCACCGGCATTCTCCAAAGTTGGTGAGCCTGATTATATTATGATTGATGATAATAAAGATGATGCTAACGCTGATGATGACAACGACGATACTGATAATGGTGTGAAAATATAAGCACAAAAATAAACAATAAATAGGCTTAGTAATGAAAGCGACATTAAACATAATGATAAAAGAGAAAAAAAATTTGCGAGAAACGTTATGAATGCAACTCATAAAGCTTGATATAAAACTGAACACGTTTGAATGAGAGCTTATACACTTGATTTACATTGTTAAAAACAAACAAACAAACACACAAACAAACAAACTATACGGACTGACTTATCAATGCACTTAACTTTTCAATAAAACATCAAAGAAAAAACATACAATACATTGCACATTTTTACACTGTTATAACACCAGTTCAGCAGCTTTAAGTCAAGTCAAAACAAGTCAATTCAAAGGTAATATCTTTCCATAGTTATACAGACATAACGGTAATGCAATAAGATTTACACAATTCATTTGCAAGTCGTGTCCTGTTGAAGTATTAGTCAACAGTAGTATCTCTGTAAAGGTATAGAGACTCTCCAAGTTTGCGGCAACAGTAAAACTACCAATTCTTTCTGCAAGTCGTTGAATAGTGGTTGTGAACAGTACATCACTTCGGTAAAGGTATGGACACTCTCCCAGTTTGTAGACATCATCGCGATGACTTGAGCTTTGGATTGCGTGCACTGTGCTCGGGAGTTGACAGGTTTGAAAAGGTCTTGGCCATACCAGTTTGTACTACGTTATTTAGTCTGGGAATACACACTAAAAGCAATAAGGGTACTGGAAGCAATAAGGTTCCATTCAAAACTACCTGACAGTGGATGCTACAAAACTCTAATGTGTGCCTTTGTTTTGACTAGCACTGATTACTTTGTTTGTTTGTTTGTTTGCTTAACGCCCAGCCGACCACGAAGAGCCATATCAGGGCGGTGCTGCTTTGACATATAACGTGCGCCACACACAAGACAGAAGTCGCAGCACAGGCTTCATGTCTCACCCAGTCACATTATTCTGACACCGGACCAACCAGTCCTAGCACTAACCCCATAATGCCAGACGCCAGGCGGAGCAGCCACTAGATTGCAATTTTAAAGTCTTAGGTATGACCCGGCCGGGGTTCGAGCCCACGACCTCCCGATCACGGGGCGGACGCCTTACCACTAGGCCAACCGTGCCGGTCACTGATTACTGCCATGCTCTTTTGTCTGATGCCCTGTGTTCATCAGCAGCAAACTCCAGAAAGTATAAAGCGCAGCAGCTAGACTGATTCTCAAAGCACGCAAGTGTAATCATGCCGAATCCCTCCCCCGCTCGTTAAGGTCATCCAATTTTCAGCTAAAGTAGGTTAATGAAGAAGACAGTGCTTATGATAATTATTATGTGTGTCCAACAGAAAAAAAGTCCGAAGGGGAAAGTTGATTTGTATGTCAGCAGACCAATTTTAGGTCAGCTGACTTTAATTTGTTCTTCCTTTTCGGACTATACAGCTAACGTTCAATATATGTGGTTATGTCCACGTGAACTTTATTGTGGTGAGGCTCAAAGGCGTCAAAACAGTGTCAGATAGCTTCAGACTCTTCAGATGTACTCTTTTTCTGGTTGCAGTATTTTTTCTTCATCTACTACTCCATACTTGTCAGTTTAGAAGGACAGCCAAGGTTCAGTATTTGTGGCAACTGAAACATGTCAGCCAAGGTTCAGTATTTGTGGCAACTGAAACATGACAGCCAAGGTTTAGCCGGTATTTGTGGCCACTGAAACATGTCAGCCAAGGTTCAGTATTTGTGGCCACTGACAAAAAGTTCAACACAAGAGACTACGCTTCTCTGTAGAGAGTAATGGTTAAGTCGTTCTATGGGGCAATCCAGCGATGGTGCCCATATCACAGTTCTGCTTGTGAGGTGACTCTCCTTCTTCCATTTTAGAGTCGAAGCTTTCGCAGACATCATTTTGTGAGAGCGAATGACTACAAACTAGCTCCTGCTTTTTATTCGCTTGCTTCTCAAGGGATGAGTTAAAAAGGTCGCCCGAATTGTGATATTGTGAACTCTGTCTGCGATGGCCTGATTTTCGGCCACGGTCTGATTTTACCACGGGATTTCAGACGATGTCATCATTGTCCAAATGATGTCTGTTTGTCATCTCGAGTACTGACGCAAAAAAAACACCAACATCTGTGGGTCAGACAAATTACAACCGGCTGGTCCAGTTACCGGACAGTACATTCAGTGAGCGCTCAATGGCTTAATCACAAACATTCAGCGACCAACCCCCCCCCCCCCAAAAAAAAAACCAAAAAAAAAAAAAACCAAAACACCCCACCATTTTCGTTTTGAGGTAAGTTCTAAGTTGCCAGCTATATATAAATTTAGTTCGTATAGCATCAGTCAGTGACGCACTCTGAATACACAGTAGACAGTTTTAGTGGGTAATAGTCTACTAGCATTGCTTTGATCTTGGACACCCAAGTTTGCCCGGGGACGGCATTTTAGAGAACAACTGCCTCCCCTGGGGAATAACGACTGCAATTATTTTCCTTGGTCCTCTGGTTACCACAAACATTATTTTCACGGTCTTCAAAGGAGAAATTCAGGTCAGTCGAATGACATTACTTTCGTCAAAGGAGGTTATACTAAACCACTAAAGCTGAGTGCTAATTTGAGAATCGTTTCCATCAAGTCATCTTCCGGGGAACAATGCCGGCATCTAACTAGGGACATTCCAAAGTTTCGTTCCAAGGGGATTTGAGCTGTCACAGGCGATGTCATCCTTGTAAAACAAATGTCTTTTTGCCATTATAAGATCAGTCGAATGAGAATACTTTGTGAACTGATGTTATAAATGCTTATTCACTATAGCCGAGCATTGACGCAAAAATTGGAGAATAATAGTTTGTGGACAACATATTTACTCGTAAAAGGATTAGTAAGAAAGTAAAAGTTTCATTCTTAACATTTGTTTTGTTGTGGTTAAAGACAAAGTAAAAAGTGGTGACTAGTTTTCTTTGTTGCATACATTGACGTTTGTGCCTTGCAAGTAATGAGACAACGATCCACACATTCTGTACATGGATAAATCAGTAGATGACACCTAGATAAAAACATATAAATAAAAAAGAAAGAAGTAATGGCAAAGAGGAAAACAAAACTAGAAACAAATCAAGAAACAAAAAAACAAAAAACATAGCAACAAACAAAGAAACAAAACAAGAACAAACACGTTTAGGCACAGTGCATGGTTGACACAAGTTTGGAGCTGGTAGTCGCCGTGCAGGTGTACGCATATACTCTCTCATCCTTTGACCTCGCTCTCTCTCATAGGCATCACACATATCAAACCTGTTCAGCGATCGAGGCGAGCACCAACTTTCTGGCCTATTAATTAACAACACAGGGACCAGAACTGTCCATGCACAGTAACGCTTTGTTTGCCTGTGTGAATGGGACCTATCTGAATGTACTTTAATTCACGTGGATGGCATGGTTTCCCCCATCTCTGGTTGCTTTTGAAACTAGCAAACTTGCAAGTGTTTCGCTTACACGGAATTCTTCTTTGTAGCCCTGGGGGTAGCATGTGGGATATATTCACGTATAGGGTCCATCTGCTTCTGTTGATTTCGGGTCAAGTATTCAGCAGTTGGGTGTTTCTCTTGAAGTATACAGTACTGGTACTAAGCATCTTGGTTTTTACTTGAAGGAACCAAATATGTTGTTTTTCCTGCACATGCTGATGAACTGCATGGTGACTGTGCATGACAGACAACCTTCCGATAGCGTGGCTTATCGTGTATGTACGCTTAAGACTGATGGCAAAAGCGCCCGATGAGGAACATCCTGAAATCACTGCCTGGTGAACGTGAGTGTCAGCTAATCTATCAACAACGTGGCGTATCGTGTACGTAGGCATAAGTCTTATCACAAAAGCGCTTGAGGAACATCCTGAAGAAATGCCTGGTGTCCGTCCTTTTTTCAGACAACCTCAAAACAATGTGGATTTTGTAATTCAGCAGATTTGCCTTGTGACTGTAAATTGTCAGACAAACTTACAACAACGTGGCGCATCGTGTACGTAAGCCTAAGACTTATCACAACTGTGCCCACTGAACATCCTGAAGAAATCCTCTGTGACTGTCAGGCGACCTCGCAAGAACAAGGTATAAGCTTGAGACTATCACAAAGGATCTAGAGGAACATCCGCCCAGCGATCGTCTCTGCCACAAAAATTCACAATAACGTATGCGGCTTATTTCATACGTTCGCTTCGGACTTATCACATAAAACCGCTAGAAGGACGTCTTGAAGAATTGCCCGATAACCATGCCCATCAGACAACCTCACAATAAAGTAGGTTGTCGTTACAAAAGCGCCCAAGGAACATCCTGAAGAACTGCCTCGTGATCGTGCCTATCACGCAACCTCAAAATAAAGTAGGTTGTCGTTACAAAAGCGCCCAAGGAACATCCTGAAGAACTGCCTCGTGATCGTGCCTATCACGCAACCTCAAAATAAAGTAGGTTGTCGTTACAAAAGCGCCCAAGGAACACCCTGAAGAACTGCCTCGTGATCGTGCCTATCACGCAACCTCAAAATAAAGTAGGTTGTCGTTACAAAAGCGCCCAAGGAACATCCTGAATAACTGCCTCGTGATCCTGCCTATCAGACAACCTCAAAATAAAGTAGGTTGTCGTTACAAAAGCGCCCAAGGAACACCCTAAAGAACTGCCTCGTGATCGTGCCTATCACGCAACCTCAAAATAAAGTAGGTTGTCGTTACAAAAGCGCCCAAGGAACATCCTGAAGAACAACCTCGTTAACTTGCCTATCACGCAACCTCACAATAAAGTAGGTTGTCGTTACAAAAGCGCCCAAGGAACATCCTGAAGAACTGCCTCGTGATCGTGCCTATCACGCAACCTCACAATAAAGTAGGTTGTCGTTACAAAAGCGCCCAAGGAACATCCTGGAGAACTGCCTCGTGATCGTGCCTATCACGCAACCCCACAATAACGTAGGTTATCGCTACAAAAGAGACCAAGGAACATCCCGAAAATATGCCTCGTGATCGTGCCTATAACGCAACCTCACAATAACGTAGGTTATCGCTACAAAAGAGCCCAAGGAACATCCCGAAAATATACCTCGTGATCGTGCCTATCATACGCAACCTCACAATAACCTAGGTTGTCGCTTTTAAAAGCGCCCAAGGAACATCCCGTGGAACTGCCTAGTGTCACTGTTACTGCACGTGCTTGTCCGACAGCATCACAACAATGTCCTTGGCCCTTTGGGTTCCCAGTGAGTGGCATCGTCTAGATGGATGTAGTTTTCTGCGTAAGGGGAGACGTCACCGTCTGCAACAGACAGGTGCTTTCGGTGAGGTCACATTTTCATCGGCGTTTATAGGTAGCGTGAGCGTTCAAGAATGATATGTACAAAGCTGAAGCAGAGAAAAAGTCTATAAGCAGGTTGAGAATTAGGTTCGTCTTTTATTATCAAGCAGTGCATAGGTTAATGTTTATTGGTTAAAAGTGTCGAAAGCCAATAGCGAATTTTGTGTGTGATAAGCCTCAAGTAACAGAAGCCAAAGTCACAGCAATGTGTTTTATGAGCTCAGAACAAACAAGCTTGAGAGAGAGAGAGAGAGAGAGAGAGAGAGAGAGAGAGAGAGAGAGAGAGAGAGAGAGAGAGAGAGAGAGAGAGAGAGAGAGAGAGAGAAAGAGAGAGAGAGAGAAAGAGAGAGAGAGAGAGAGAGAGAGAGAGAGAGAGAGAGAGAGAGAGAGAGAGAGAGAGAGAGAGAGAGAGAGAGAGAGAGCAAACTTTGTTGTTAGTTGCGTGCTCAGCAACAATTGTGAACAATTACATTTCCGACATAGACGTTTCCGTTCAAATTGAAAGAGTTAACTGTTGTGTTTTTCAGTGCATGGATGCGTGCAAGGTTCCCGACAACTACTTTATTACTCTGTCACTTCTCTTTCGTAAAAACGTTTTGCAAAAGCGTTGTAATAGAAC
The DNA here is from genome assembly GCF_037325665.1 of Littorina saxatilis. NCBI lineage: Eukaryota > Metazoa > Mollusca > Gastropoda > Littorinimorpha > Littorinidae > Littorina > Littorina saxatilis. The sequence continues at coordinate 66,119,950 of NC_090256.1, forward strand.
TACCTAATGCAACATTTTTCTCCTGTTTTTTTTCTTCAACTTCAGACATGCTTTGAGTATGACAACGTCTTTTGCTGTTCGAAAGTGAATACCAACTTGTCAGTCTGTAAGTCTTAGGTGAGATTTATGTGAAAAACACAGACGTTATAGTTATTCAAAGTAACAGAATGTAAAATTAAGTGCAGTAAATGGGAAACAGTGTTACACATTTTGGCTAGCATTCTCCCTAAATAATCCCCCAAAACAGCGCAAAGCAACGACAAATGCGGATGCTTCTAGACAGTAAAAGCAAGGCCTTATTAAATTGTAAAATAAATAAAAAATAAAGTAGCTAAAATCTGAAACATAACAGGATCTGAGTTGGAAAGAAATGGATACATTTCACAAAACAACGGCGACATGAATCGCTCATGCTGTAAAAAAAAAAAAATCCATAAATCAGCAACAAAGTTACAAATGAAAGACCGTTCACGCTACAGAGGACAGACATCAATTCTGAAACAAAAGACCGAAATCAAGGTAACTGAAAAGAAACGAAAAACCAATTGTTACATCTAACACGTGTAAAAGGTACCTTAGTTCCAGTATGGAATTTTTTAAATCATCATATATCCGTCAAATCTTGTAATAATAATAATAATAATAATATGGGAGATTTATAGAGCGCTTGACGTTCTCTAAGCGCTTTACAACGAATTGGTGAGAGGTCAAGGCAGTTGAAGTAGCCCGCACGTTGAACATCTCTCATGCTGGGTATTTTCGTGTTTCTATAACCCACCGAACTCTGATATGGATTGCAGGATCCTTTCCGTGCGCACTTGATCTTGTGCTTGCGTGTACACACGAAGGGGATTAAGTCACTAGCAGGTCTGCACATAAGTTGACCTGGGAGATCGGAACAATCTCCACTCTTAACCCACCAGGCGGCAGCGACCGGGACTCGAACACACGACCTCCCGATTAGGGATAAAAGCATGCTTCCACTTAGGTACCTGTCAAACAACTACGGTGACGCTAGCTGATTTTTGTGCAGAAAGGGAATATTTTTAATTGAATTAATTTTGTAACTGACATTCATGTGAATCTGCCAAATTGATTCTACCCCACCCCCCCCCCCCCCACCCCCCGAAAAAAAAAGAAAAAAAGTCCCATCTTGCACAGTAAGCAGTCAGGATGTTGATTGTTTTGGCTCACGTAAGTGTAGCCTATGCGATCGTAACTTTGTGCGTGTGTGCGTGTGTGCGTGTGTATGTCTGTGGTAGAAACTTTAACATTTGACTAAACACCGAAATACTCATTTTACCTCGTTATTATTCAAGCAACAGCTTCAAAGTATTGAAGCAATGATCAACATTTCGTCGGCACGTATGTAGTTAAAGTGTGTATCCAAAGAAAACGGGTGGTGGGGGGTTTTGGGGGGGTAAAAACAGGTGACTGGTTTGTGTCGTGTTTGGTATGTAGACCAGGTCAGGGGTCAAGGTTAGGTCAGATCGCGTGAAGGATTGTGGTATAGATACAGTTAACACCGAGCTGCAGTTCGCCGATTCGGAGAAGACGATGTCACATTGTTCGGTTTCGTAGCTCCAGAAAAATAGATGAGGAAGATACCAAAGGAGATTTCCTACAGGTTAATCTGCACAGCGTGTTTCCAGTGTCTGCGCGAGGAAGCGCTGTCGAAAGCGCAGTGTCGATCTGTCCATCTGGCAGTCGTGTCCCCGGCCGTAAGTAGGCTACAGACAGACAGATCTAGATCTAGTGTCTCGCACTCTTGCACCGTGTCACCTATACTTACTGTGTGTGTGTGTATGTGTGACGGAGTGATTGAGTTTGTGTTACTGTTTGTCGATTTCTTACGTGAGCCTTGAAGGTTTGGTATGTGTCCAAGCAGAAGAATACTCTTATCCAAAGTAAAAGCCTGGACAGGTCTGTGATGGTATTCGTGCTAGTTTATACGGGAAGGAAAGTAACTTTAGTGATCCTGGACATAGACCAAATAGCCTGGACCGCCAACACGTCACGTGACCCTTCGAGGTTACGACGCTCGACTTTCAGGGGCGCTTAGCGTCCGGTTTGAAAGGTCAGCGATTCGAAGACAGTGAAAAGAAAGCACGCTCCAGTTATTTGTGACAATGGGAGGTGACAATGAACTGGATTTTCCAAAACTCCAAACTAAACTTAACAAAACTCATCGAAAAACATGTTCCATATGCACTTTAGCTGAGTTTATTTTAGCATTTTCAGAACTTACCTCGGCAACTTCGTCCATGTTTACAATCGACACCGGATATGACATCAACCTGATTTCTGAAAGGCCATGTAAGCGTAGGTTCCTAAATGCGAGAGGCCGCTACCTCGTAATAGAGAGAAAGAGCGGAGAGAGAGCTAGTTGGCGGTCCAGGATAAATGGTCTATGTTCTGGATAAACGTTTGCACACAAGTCATTCCGGTACAACATTCAGGACACAGTGCGAGCTTTTTGACAAAAGAATGGCTTCGCTATGAGAAACGAATCAGACTGCAGTGGCTTGCAACTGGGGTTTGTGCAAAGTATGGTTAAATTCAACACATAAACTACAAGACATTATACTAAATTTCGTCATAAAAAAACAGTCGATCGATGTGCATACCGTGTGTATTCTGCTGTAAAATGAATACAGCAAGAACAGCGCAGAAAGAACACGATCGATGTGCATACCGTGTGTATTCTGCTGTAAAATGAATACAGCAAGAACAGCGCAGAAAGAACACGATCGATGTGCATACCGTGTGTATTCTGCTGTAAAATGAATACAGCAAGAACAGCACAGAAAGAACACGATCGATGTGCATACCGTGTGTATTCTGCTGTAAAATGAATACAGCAAGAACAGCACAGAAAGAACACGATCGATGTGCATACCGTGTGTATTCTGCTGTAAAATGAATACAGCAAGAACAGTACAGAAAGAACACGATCGATGTGCATACCGTGTGTATTCTGCTGTAAAATGAATACAGCAAGAACAGCACAGAAAGAACACGATCGATGTGCATACCGTGTGTATTCTGCTGTAAAATGAATACAGCAAGAACAGCACAGAAAAAAACAATCATAACCAAATGCAACAAGAATAACACAGGCAAATCAACGAACTCATGCCATGCTCATGAAATAAAAACCCAACACATTGAAATGAGAACAGAGTACTGTTACACATAAAAGACTAGATGAATCGTATGTGGTAGACAACTCACGTATGACATGCTGCCTCTGTAAAAGAGAAGACACCCACTAGACTATTACAACAGACTGAAGAGGACAACAAACATGGATCGCGTACGCAAAAGACAAAATCAGGGTCGAACATGCTGGCCACTGCAACTTAAAAGTAAGCAATTTTGTTGACGGGGGGCAAAGAAAGGTGCATCGTATGCCCACACTTGGCGTTGATTTAACTGAGAATCGATGGAGTGTATCAAGAAACAAAAGAACACAGGCTTATAGCGTTTCAAAGCCATTGTCATTATCTTCTTTGCCCGTCGTTTGTGCAACATGCAGGGACTGTAAACTCTGCTGATAAGACACAATCGAGAACAAAACAGAGAGCGAGAGAGAGAGAGAGAGAGAGAGAGAGAGAGAGAGAGAGAGAGAGAGAGAGAGAGAGAGAGACAGAGAGACAGAGAGAGACAGAGACAGAGACAGAGAGACAGACAGACAGGACGTGTAAGGACAATTTACTTTTCCAATGGATCGATTGCTTAGTAGTTTTACTTTTTTGCTTTGACTGGTTTTCGTGTGCAAATAGGCCGTATAAGTCTGCACCAAAAAAGTCGACATAGTTTAATTTCAAAGCTGCAGTTATCGTCCAGACGATGTTCACAAAAGTTTTGTTAATGAATCAAATTCCCTAGCAAACGTCGGATACTTTTTAAAGTCTTCCGTTCCTGAAGTGTTTTGTTGTTAAAATTTTCCAAAACCGTTAAATGAGAATAGACAAAACCTTCAAAACAATGACATATATTATGCACAACTTTTGTCGGCAAGTCGTTTACATTATTATTTACAGTTTTTTCTCTCACTAAGTCCAATGTAAATATTGTGGTTGACATCATATACATCCTTATTATTAGATATTGTACTTTTAGGCTTTTGTAAACAGTTCAGCATGCGATTCTCGCTACTAATGTTTATTATTCCTTATCAAAGGTGATGATGGCAGTAAAGTCTGGGGTTGGGGCGTAAAGCCTAACATTAATCGGGCGAAGTGGACTTCGCGAAGCAAGCTGCCGCATAAGATTCGGCACAGCATTTTCAGTAAAAGACTTCGCGAAATCGACTTCGGGCTCTATGAATGACCGCCTTTAGGGCGTAAGGGGTGAGGTGTGTGTGTGTCGGGGGGGGGGGGGGAGATGGAGACATTTGATCACGCCAAGTGTGGGACCAAAAAAGCGATGCACGTTTCCAGCAAAGGGGTACGGGTGGGGATCAAGTCAAGTACCATAGTTGTAACTCTAACTCGTAACCAGGGGACTCAATAACCTGAACAAGGGTTTGTGTGGTTTGCACCTTTGCGTAACACGGGACATAAGGCGGTGGTGGTGGAGCTGACGAAGGCGCTGTTGTAGGCAATGCCAGCCTCTTCTCTGTTCTTGGAGGAGGTCACTAAGGCCGCGGGAAGGAACCAGAAGCAGAGGCCAGCACAATACAACCTCTGGAAACCAACCACACACATTTCCCATCACACGCTGACCTAGTACCGAGAACAAAAGAACACGAACGAAGGCAAAGAAAGAACCCATTCTATATATTAACTTTAACTTAGTGTTTGTGTCCAATCGCTGGGAATTTCGGGCCGCTTCCTCCCAGTGGAAAGCTTGCAGCAACAGAGTCGCGCTACCCAGGAGTGTGCGTGTTTAATAGTAATCAGCCACCTGCACTTATGGCAGAATGACCGAGGTCTTTCACGGGCCACAGTGGTGACACGGGGGTGGAACATGGATACCGTCTCTGAGACTGCACATAAAGTGGATTCGAACCCGTGGCCCTGGGATCACAAGTCCAGTGCTCTACCAACTGAGCTACCGGGCCCCCCTATAGCTATATATCTAATTCTATATGTATATATGTAGAATTACCAACGATTCAGTGTGAAGTCAAAGAAATAGAGGATGCCAGGTGGAATCACGAACAGCTATTTGGATTGACGAACGATTGTAAATCAAAGAAACAGGGGAAACTATATATAGAAGTACAAACAATTGTACATCGAAGAAACAAGGGATACAATTGTATAGAATTACCAACGATTGTCAGTCGAAAAAATAGATAGGGGATGCTATAGAATTTCAAACGGCTGTAAAGTCAGAGTAATGGCTGGGGGAAACGAGTAACAGAAACAAAGATCACAAACACAACCAGTTAATCTTATACTATAAACACAAACAAAGCCCCCCCAAAACCATCAGCATAACATCCTAAATTTCTATCTAAAAATAACTGAAATCTTAAAGCAGTAACTCTTCCGCCTAAAGAAAGTTGAGAGTTGCTCGACTGGCTCCGAATACAATGAGAATTCTGTTACAAAAACCTTCCATTTTTCGCCTTCAATCTTAAGTTTGGAGTCCAGAAACACTATAGTCTTGCAGTACTGTATCTTGTAATTGCAAAAAAATAGTTACAATCATCCGCAGAGTTTCCGGGAGGAAGATCACTACAGTTATTGTCAGTTATTGTCAGTAGAAACTGATTGGCAAGCAAGTACGCAGAAGAAGCTCAACAAATAAGAATTAGATGCGCGATTCAGAATCTCAATTGTAACCGACTTTACAAATAAATAGCAAAGCTGTGGTTTATTGCTAGTTTTCAGTGCAAATTTTGACGAGCTGCGGCTTTGGAATGTGCAGAAAATCGTAAATGTACACACAACTCATGTATGATAGTGCTTACATGTCGGATGCTTTTCTTAGACAGGTTAAAGATTTATCAACGTGATATTCCACGTTAAATAACTACGAAAATGTCTTTTTCTCTCTCTTAAGATACCCAAGTAAACGTAAACCGGAACAGGAAACCGAACGCGACACTTGCTTAAACTCGGGTAGGATGATAAAGATCTGTATAGAAGGTAATCCAGCGACAATATAAACCAGGCAGCAAAATACAAAAGAACACATGCTGATAGCGTTTCAAAGCCAATGCCATTCTCTTCTTTGCCCATCGCTTGTGCAACATGCCAAGATGCAAACGAACGTATTTGTCAGTGAGTTTTTGGTTTAGCAACGAGAGAGGAGAGAGCGACTTTTTTTTCTATTTTTTCAGGGGCTGTAAACTCTGCTGCTAAGACAAAAACGAAATTACAACATTGAGAGAGTGAGAGAGAGAGAGAGAGAGAGAGAGAGAGAGAGAGAGAGAGAGAGAGAGAGAGAGAGAGAGAGAGAGAGAGCTACAACATTGAGAGAGAGAGAGAGAGAGAGAGAGAGAGAGAGAGAGAGAGAGAGAGAGAGAGAGAGAGAGAGAGAGAGAGAGAGAGAGAGAGAGCAAGTTTCAAATCAGGCATACTATGCATACACGTACAGACGGTTTCAAGTTTACATGGGTGACATACAAAACAAAAGAAAGACATTAAGCAAGGTTTACAGCCAACAGACATCATGTCTAAAACTGAAGAAATAATAGATCTATAACTGATGTCAACTAATTATACCTTTCGAGATTTCCTTTTTATGTCACACGTGTACTTTCGGGGAAGAAAAGCAACACAACGTGCTCAGATTTTGAGTGTGCATATAAATTATGGCCAAGCGAATAGACTGACAGACATAAAATTATACACACGCACACAGCAGAAACATACACTTGTATCACCAGTCTTCACAGATAGCATTCAAATTCAAAAGTACACACACGCACAGAGAAGATCGCCCACAGCCCCTTTACAAGGCAACTTTGATACGTGTAAAACAGCAACTAAATGACAGGCATCTCAACGGTTGCAATCTGCATTAAAACAACCTCATTAAACCAGAACTTAAACATATACACACTTGTGAATAATTTAAAAACAATCATAATCAATCAGCCATATTGATCATCTTTGGAGCACTCGCTGCATTCCGGAAGCTCCCGTATGCAACTGAACTGCGTGACCTCTATAGCCTTAGTATAGTCACGTGATTGCTGACGTTTGCTGAACTTGTTACGGAAAGAGACCATGAAGAGTACCTCAGACTGGGAGAGGAAGAATGAAGACGTCCTGGAGGATCTTCTTCTCGCTCTGTTGTTCATGGACCGACTCAGTCGGAAGCGTTGCCACTTCTTCTTTATCACACTCTGCACCTGATGACATAAGATACGACTTGAGACACGGTTATTTATTGTTAAACAAAGTACAACTGAACTAACATCCTTACGGTAGTGGGCATAAAGCCCCAATTAATACACGAATTCCGTAAATAACTTTGTCGGGTTTGTATGTGTTGTGAAAAGTGAATACTCTTGAATTTATTGAGGCATAATTATGTCAACTGATCGCTTTCAGCTGAAATGACACCAACCGGACTACTGTGACTGCAAATGATGTAGCAATGCATTCTCTCTCTCTCTCTCTCTCTCTCTCTCTC